>NC_137982.1:5244625-5601136 GCF_963924665.1 Micromys minutus | reverse complement strand
AGGAAAAGGCAGGGGCAAGTATCATAAGGACAGAACCAAGTACGGTCAAGACTGGTAGAGTACTGCGGAGATGCCTGAGGCAGAACAGACAGCTCACAGGGAGCAGTGTGCATGTGGCACCTGGCTGTGGCTGGTGACAGGGTTGCTGGAGAGGAGGGGCTGGGCTATCTCTCAATGGCTGATCAATAAACATTTGTTGCAAGACAAGGGGACACACTGGAACAAAATAAGGCCAAATTGGGGACAGAGTATAAGACAAGTTATCTGGCTTGAAACTGGCCCAACGTTTACTACGGAATAAATCAAAGCAGACAGCCTGAGACAAACACACAGTTAAGGCCAGGAGGCAGTCTACTGAATGGTGAAGGCAAGGCTTCACCTTGCCTCAAAAAGGTCAATGGCGACTGTTTCTACCATACATCAATTTCACATCAGCTACACAAGCACTTAGAAAGTAATATCCACCACCACTCCCTTAGTATTGAAATCGTCTTCTCTGTTAGTTAGATTCACTGCTACAAATGCCAGCCTGGGGAGGTGGACTGGGTCGCAGCTCCTTGGACACAGCAGCTGGAATACACAGATGGAGATGAAGGGTTTAAAGGGCATCACTGGAAACGCTGAGGCTGATGACTGCTGAGAAAGGGGGTGACCTTTGCGGCAAAGGTGACAGCCTAGGCTGCCTAAGTAGGCTGTTATCAATTTAGAGGCAGTATTTCAAGGGGACTTTAGGATGTGTTCAGTTCCCGTTAATCGGTAAATGAATTCAGGTGCACAGCACTTTAATTGCTATAGCTAATTAAAGAAGCTAGAGATGCAATGGATACTTGCAAGCAGTTTTGGGGGGAAATCAAGAAAAAGTATAAGGAGAAATTAGAAAACAAAACAAAAACCACTTGTGCACTTGCCTGAATGACTTGGTGTCTGAGATTCACAATACTTCCTTTGTGCCATCAGCACTAGCAATGAGACAGTGAACGTCCTCTAGTCTCCAGCTCCTTCTCCCTCCTCCAGATATTATTCTGACACAAGTTCCGGGTGTGCTTAGTGAGGACCTCTTTGAAACGGCATCTACATCTATGCCCCCCAATAATTCTCTGGATATTTTCCCTATTTTCTGGTACAGCGAGATGCCCCAGGCTCATCTTGTTCTGTCCTCAGCTGCTTGCTCAAAGGGTTCCTGCTAGTACTTAAGACTGGTGTTTAGAGACCAACACAGGGATGGAGCGAAGCTCGCTCACTGTCTTTGAGCTCTCATCTAGACCTTAGCAGATAGGGGCAGGGCCGGCCTGCGTGCACAGACACACCAGCATTTCTGTTTCTACTGATACTTCCAGTTGCCATGTAACACCACAGAGAAGGTCTCCTGTCTCTGTGTGTGCTCTATGCTACACACACAGGGCTTCGGATATTATAATCCCTACCCACACTACACTGTTTATATTTAGCCCCCAGCTATCACAGTACTCAACTGAAAGGCCGGGTCAAACCCCACACTCAAAGGTTCTTGGGTTGCTTCTCTACTTTTTCTCCGGCCCTCAGGGAGTGAACACATAATTTGACTGAACTATTCTTAGCTTTCTTTAATTCCAATTGCATTATTTTTGGTTAAAAACAAAACCAAAAAAGATAAACACCCTACTCTGGACTTCTAGTCAGAAGCTCTAGAGTCACTCTGCCCGACATGTGTCTGCCTCTTACACTTCCAGCACGCTGCTCTCAAGTGCCCCCTCTCTCAACTGCCTCCTAAACAGACTACTTTGTTTCAGGTCTACCCCTCCATGTGTGTTAATGAATGCTTCTTCTCTCCTTACAAAGAGGAGCTGTACTGAAAAAAGCATCTGCTTTTCTCTTTAAATAATGGCCCACCCTAGAAGTCACTTCGCACAGGTCACAGGTCCTCCATCTTTCAAAGATGAGAACAGAAGCAGTGTGGCTCCATTGTGTGGCTTCTTCTTGATCTCAGTCATCCTCCTCGGAGTGTGCAGGTTACCCTAGGACTTTGCACTCACAACCCGTAACCAACAGCTGCACACACCGCTTTCATGCTGTAGGAAGGAGTCTTCAGGGTCACCTCCTTGTACCAGCCCTGCTGGTCAAAGGCAAATGCAAATACAGTTTCCCAGACACAGCAGGCACTGATGAAGTTTTAATCCACACCTCTTTGAGGATGAGGAAGGACATCTTTCAGTCGATTTAGATACTGTGTGTGTTAATGCTTTCCCCATTCAAGTCCCATTTTAATATTTTGTGCTTTTTTTTTTTTTTAAATTAGCAGAAGGATTTCCAAGATGCATGTCTGCACCTAGGATGCTTGTTCTGTACATTCCCCAGCTTGCTAGTTGTCTTGGTTTGGTAGGGATTTTTTTTTTTTTTTTTTTTTTTTTTGACTCTCTGAAGGTGTTCTCCTTTCTGTGGCTGTGGCCCCGGTGACTACAGATGTACCCTGTACCATCTGCTTGATTTCCACATTAGCTATGGTCTGTTTTAGTCTTCTAGTCTGGTTGTCCACCACAAGCCAGGCCATTGTTTTGACTCCTATAGATTTCTAGGTGTGCTTTAAGAACATTCTCCACATTTCTTCCCTTTCTAGTTGTTCCTATCCTTTTAAGCATGCATCTTTTCCCCTATGAGTGGCACCTCTGAAAGTCTGTTAGTTATGTGTATTATTGATGTGACTAATATGTGTGTTCTCAATTTGATGCCATAGTTAGATATATCACATGTTTACTGTTTCTGGGTATTCCCTCTCAGTTTCCACTTCTTTTCTCTCCTTTATTCCTGTGTGTGAATGCTTTGAGACTATGTATCATAGACAGTTCAGACTGACCTGAAACTTGCAGTCCCTTGCCTCATCCTGAAAGCTAGGATTTACTCCATGTCTACTTTTTTCTGTTGATGCTGGTGATAGGACCCAGGGTCTCACTCACGATAGGCAAATGCTTTACCACTAAGCTATACCCCAGCCCCTTGTTTTCTTATGAAGTCTATAGCTTTCATGCTTATCTTTTAGCTTCCTGCTTCTTAGTATATAACAATACCCTGATTCTCACCTAGTGCATACTCAAAAATCAACACTTTATTTCATCTGCGCCTTTATGGACCCCTCACGAACACAGTGCTTATGGGTTCTCTCCCCACCCTCAGGGCTACCCTGCTTGTGCCCTGCTCAGCTTGCCCTGAGGCTCAGCAGCCCACTTTCTCTTGGCTGGGGAAGCTCTAGGGAGGCTTGCATGTGCAAAATCTTGACATGCTCAAATGACCTCTCAGTGGCTCCATGTGCCCCTGGTTGTTCTTTGAAAAATTCTGTCTTGCTTGTATTTTTTTGAATTTTACACGAATGAATGTATTTGCTCATATGTATGTACACCAGAAGCATATTGGTGCCTAGGGGAGATCAGAAGAGGGCACTGGAAGTACAACTGGGGTGATGTGTGGTTGTAAGCTACTCAAGGGAGGTTCTGAGCACTGGACTGAAGACCTCTGCTCAAGCATTAACTGATGAGTCATTCCATGTTGGCTTAAAAAATATTTATTTGTATTATTTTGAAACAGGTACATGTGTATCTACATGAGTACACATGTTGCGTGTATAATATATGTGTGTGCAAGCTTGTATGTATAAGGGTGTATATACATGTGTGTACTCGCCCATCAGAGTGTATGTATGTGCATGAACAGGCTGGCAGAGATCAGAAATGTCAGATCCACTGTAAGAACAATGAGTGTCCTTAATTGCTGAGCTACTTTTCCAGCCCTGTTTGCTGTTTTGAGCAGAGTAATGACAAACAACTGTAAAATCAGATGAATTTTTGGGGCCTTTTAAGTTATTTCAATTCTTGCTTGGAAGTCCTAAAGTATGGTTTTATCTTTGAAGCATGAGGATTCCTGAGCTTTAGATTAGACTTGGTGGTTCCTAACTAAGTATGCCACGTTCCCAGCAGCCCCTGTTAGGGCTTAGATTCAGGTCTTGGCTTTAATTTCTGGGTTTATTTAGTTTTACACATTGGTTCCATCCTACTATGATCTCCCCAGAACTCTGACATATGAATGTGGGATGGCTCGCACACGGTCTCAGCCTGTGCTCCATCCCTGTCATTTCTCCAACTGTGTGCTGGTCACCTTCTCATCACTCTCTCAGCGGTCTGCTTCCCTGGCGCTTGTTATTAGACTTCATATTGCTTTCTCTTCTTTTCTTTTTCTTTTCATCTTACTGAATGCTACTTGAGGATACTAAAGCCAGTCTGGAGTGTTGGGTTTTAGTCTTTTGCTCTGAGGGATCTTGGATCTGTTTTCTTAAAGGTTGGGGAAGGTTTATCTCATCATATTTTAGTATGAAAACTTTAAACATCAAAAAAGTTGAAAAAGCTGCAGAGTGGACAGCCCTGTACCTATGCTCCAGGTGCACACCAATAGGCTTTCTCTCACACACCCATCCAATTGTCCAGGACCTGCTGCTCTAACCTGTGCCTTTGATACATCTGGAGATGCATATGCCAGCACATACTCTCCCTAGGCCCTTGAGTAGCACAGCTACATGGAACTCAATGGTTATTAAAGATCATTTGGATAAAATCTGTCCATGACTGAAATGTGCGCACTTGTGTAAAACTGGACAAGTGCAGAATTCAGATCATTCTTCATTGTGAAGTGTTTCTCATCCCTCCCTGCCAATGCCTGCTTCTTCCCTCCAACCAGTAGACACTCTCTAGAACTCTCTCTCTCAGTGCAGTACTGTATGCTTCACTGTGAGGCCAGTTCTCACTCTGTAGAAGGCGACAGTGACGGCACCCGCATGCGGGCTTTCTGGCTATAGTTATGGTATGGTTCTGGGCTTCATGTGTTTGTGGTTTCTACACTGTGCATATGAAGAAACTTGGTGAGCGCAGTAACCTGGAGTATTTCAGATATACAGCATAAGAATAAAGGAAGAGAGAGTGTTTAAAAGCAAAATGATTGTCATTTTTCTACCCCTACTCTATCTACCCCTCTCTCCTTCCTTTTTGGTGACCGGTGAGGCATGTTGAAGCAAACCCCACCATCATGACATCTCCGAAGTTCATATTTCAGCATCCACTTCTAAAAAATATGAGATGAGCCTCTGACCACGCCTAGCAAAGCACTAACATCTGACACAAGTGTGTGTCTAAGAGAGAACTCAGGCAAGGCTTGCCCTCCCTTTGCCCAGTGCGGTTCAGTCCCCCAGTCACCCCACTTTCTTTGCTCATCTCTTGGCTACAGAATTAACTGGCTGAAGAATCAGATAATTATCTGGTGGGAAGTCCCAAATTCTTGTGTTTTTATGTCACATCAAGAGTTTTCATAGTAGGATACATTTCTAATCATGAGTGCCATTATA
Source organism: Micromys minutus (assembly GCF_963924665.1). NCBI lineage: Eukaryota > Metazoa > Chordata > Mammalia > Rodentia > Muridae > Micromys > Micromys minutus. The sequence continues at coordinate 5,595,777 of NC_137982.1, read as the reverse complement.
GCAAGCGTCTTAAAGTGTCATTTTGAGACTGATCTGATATATTGCCTTGGATACATTTCTTTAAATTTTATTTTATTTTTGTGGTCTCCCTATGTTCTGCAGGCTGATCTCAAACTCCGGGGCTTAAGTAATCCTCTGGTTGCATCCTCCTGATTAGTGTGCACACCACCACTCATCTGTTCTGGTGTCTGTAACACTCAAAGATATTTCTTCTCAAAGCAGTAGCTCTCATCCTTTTGCTCTCATTTCTACTGAGAATGGCTGAGGATCTTTAAGAGAGCTGTTGTCTCTCTGGGGTGGGCTATCACTACTTACCACAACAGGAATGAGGATGGAGGCCTGTCTAAAGCGTGAGGACTCACTAGCTCTGAGAGCTTAGCAGACAGTATCCCCACTCCGGCATTAAGGAGCTTGAAGAACTCCACTGTGGACATGAGAATTGGTGAAAGAGGAATGGAGAGGGAAGCCTCCCATCCGCCTTAAAGCAGTTTCCTCTCTTGGTGCCCTCTGCAGCTTCTTGCCCTTAGATCACAATGTGGGAACTGCTACCTTAGAAGAACAGAGTTTGAGAAACAAACATCTTTAGGGCCAGATTTGATAAAAACTCTGTGTGTGTCAAAAGTGGAGAAGGAAGATTGGGGATACAGCATATGGTGTAAAGTGATTGCTGTGCAGCCATAAAGACCTGAGTTCAGATCCACCCTATATCTCAGTGAGGCAGTAAGAGCTACAATCCCAGCACTGGAAGGTATAGACCACTGGATTCTGAGGGCTTCCTGGTCAGGAATTCTTACTGAAATAGTGAGGTCCAAATTCACTGAGAGAGCTTGTTTCAAAAAAGAAGATGTAAACTGGGCATGATACCGTGCATCTTTAATCCCAGCACTTGAGAGGCATAGGCAGACAGATTTCTGTGAATTTGAGGTCAGCCTGGGCTACATAGTGAGTTGTATGGCAGCCAGGGTTGCATAGTGAGACCCTATCTCAAAAAAAGTATAGAAGTAATAGTGGAAGACACTCAGTGTCACCTCTGGTCTCTAAGTGCACACACATGCACTTCCCATGCTTTTGAAACACACAGACTTCTTATCCAGTGTGTAGATGGGATGCTAGTGACAAACATTGACAGAGAACTCCTACTGCATCAGTGCAGTAACAAAGGTGTGAGAACTCAGGTTCTGAGCACTCCTGGTGCAGCACAGAATTATGGCATGCGTGGACTTCAGGAGTGTCTGATGGATAGTTAAGATAAAGGCCTAAGCCTTTAGAGGGCTGGGAGAAGTCAAGAATCCAGAGTAGCTGGTGGGTATGAATTAGTGCAACTGTCTGGAAGGTGAACACCTGAGCGCCTGAGCCAGGCTTCCCAACTTCCCACTGCCTTGGTTGCTGGGCTGCTCCAGCTCACTGCAGGAGGGCATGTGTACCAGAATCGCTAGTTTCCACTATCTCAGATGCCTACATGAAAGTGACTTAAAAATACCTCTAGGTAATGCCAAATACCGCTTAGGAGGCAACAATCAAGTCAAGAGCCACTGAAACATCATACAGTAACATTACAAGTAACATTACACAGTTTGAGCAGGCTGTCTTTACATACTTAGGAACACGAGTACACGTACACAAGCATGGTCACAACTAAAGAGGCCATGAACTGGAAGAAAGCAAGGGAGGGAGGAAGGGGAAGCAGAAACAATGTAATTATAATCTCAGAAAATTATTAAAAATGAATCACCAAAGGAACAACCGCTGCCCTAAGACAAGCAACGTCAGGGTGAGACCTAGAGCAAGGTCAAGGTAGAGGTAACACCAGGCAGGAGGAGGATAGGTGACCTTTAACCATCAGGACCCAAACCAAGGGCAGAGCTCAGATAAGAATCCACCAACAAAACAACAGAACATTTCCTACTAGAAAAATGAGTACACCAACAATTTGAATAAAATGTACTAAGCAGAACAATGGGCAAAATATTAGTGAAAAAATTAGGATGAGTAAAAAGTTAGTTTTGTAAAACAGCATTTCTTCCAAATACATTGAATTTAAAATGGAGACATAAAAATTATACTTAGCTATCTAAATAAAGCCCCTCCCCCCCAAAGGAGTGATGTGCAAAGGGAAGGGAACAGATTCCTGTGTGGAGAAGGTTGGGAGAGCTTACACGGACCACACACAGTGGATACTGTACTGAGGTTAGCTGAGGTAGGTTCTTATATTGCTAAAGATTTTAAAACATTAAAAAATATATGTATGTATGTATCTATGTATGTATGTATGTATGTGTGTGTATGTATGTATGTATGTGTGTGTATGTATGTATGTGTGTGTATGTATGTATGTGTGTGTATGTGTGTGTGTGTATGTATGTGTGTATGTATGTATGTATGTATGTGTGTATGTATGTGTGTATGTATGTATGTGTGTCTGTGCAGATGCCAGTGGAGACCAGAAGAAGGGCACTGGAAGCTCTAGAGCTGGAGCTACTGTGTTGTGAGCTCCCAATGTGGGAGGCACTGAACTCTCATCCATTTGAAAAACAGCAAGCACAACCCTGACCCATCTCTCCAGCCCCTCAGTATCATTAAATAAATATAAAAGGGCCACACCTAGATAATCATCAGCATGTTGTTAATCCAAGATTAGGATAAAACCAACTTACAAAACTTTATAACCTTCTGAGCCCTATCCCAGCCTGGGAGGCCAAGCCTGACTTGGGGTGATTTCCTGTCTTCCTTCTTCCTGGCTTCTAGTACTCCAGCTGACCCATGATGAGTCTCTCTATCCCTGGGTTACCTCTCTTGGACCTCGCTTCACTACACTTCCTGATGGTCTTGGTCTCTAGCACATTGCCTACCTCCTATAACACCTCTTCTCCTTAACCCTGTCACTCTAATACAGGTAAGGCAACTGTGGCTGGCCCCTGGTTCCACTCTCTAGACTGCAGTGGCAGCCCTGGCAGCGTGGGAACTCCAGCACTGAGGTCTGTGCCCTGGAGTGGTAGAGAGAATTCACTGAGTGGCAGGTTAAACTTCTCCTGCACAGCTCACCTGTCATTTTGACACCAGGGCAGGGACATGCCAAAAGGCTAGGCTTCTAGGGAACTCTAGTTGGTATCTCATTAGTTCCTGTGTTTTTGTACCACAAGTGATCCTGGCAAAGTTTCTCTTAGACCCACTTGCAGAAGCAGAGCTGCGGGTGCAAGGCAGTGGTTCTCAGTGTATATGTAGGCGGGTTGTCATCTTCCCAGGAGTTAGCATGCTTCTCAAAATGTACTCCACAGCTCTTGGGGAAGGGCACACAGAGATCCCAGGCTCTGCGTAGGGTCACCAACTCAGGACTTCTGTCTCAGTGGCCTGCAAGGAATGTGATTTGTGGGAACTACCCTGAGAGCCTGAGAACCATTCAGGCACTAGAGCTACTAAAGTGAGTGAGAAAGTCCAAGTGGCAGCAGGGGAACAGTTTAGGCGTTAGGGCATCTCCCAACTTCAAATAATGAGCATAGTGACATGGACAGTGGGTCCAACAGCTTACGGAAGGAAGTATCACTGAGGCAGGATGGCTGAGGTAGCTACCAGGATACATTTAACACATTACAGCAAAAGCTCCATGTTCTTATTTTCTTATACCTAGTCATCAGTCAAAAACTGGAGATGATACTGTTTTAAGCGATACGAGAAGCCAGCAGCTTGTTCCAGTCTGACTCAGTTAAGCTCTTACAATATTTTGACTGTTGGAGGAAAATTAATAATGGGATGTTAGGTGGTAGATTAGCTGAAACTAAATATCAACACAGCTAGATTTATTTTTGGATGACTGAGCTCATCCTTCAGAGAACAGAAACAGCCCTCATTATACCATGGGCTACTAACCACACAGCAGCAGGACAGCTCCCAGCAAAGCAGAGTGCGCTTGTGCTGCACACAAGAGGCACAGTAGCTGCAGTTTGGTGTATACAATACAAATAATGACCTAAGGTTCCTGAAGACACCAAGGGAGACTTACTTCCCCAGCAGTTGGCTGGCTGGTTTCAGGCCAAGTTCATTCAGTCCCTTTCAAGGAGCCAGGGTGGAGGCAGAGGGGGTAAAGCTCTACCCTAGCCAGTGGACCAAGCATAGCAGTGAGGTTGACCACGCCCTCTGTGCTCAGCTAGTTTTACTAGGCATGTATGTGCCTCTAACCTCATCCCAGCTTGCATACATGTGCTACCCTGGTGGTAAAGAAGGTCACAGTGTTCTCCCAGGTCAAATGTCCTGGGTGGATGGTGATGACTCCTGCTTCTGAGGGGCTTGAAGCCCTGCTGCTTACACACCAACAGAGTCGCTTTGGTTTTGGATGAGCCAAACAGACCAACTGCTTAAGATAGAAGCACCAGAAAGTGTCAACTAGCCCTGTTTCCCCCATGCCTTCACACTGTGGAGAGGCTGCCAACTGAAGCTGTGGGATCTGCAGTTGCAGACTGCCTGGAAGTGACTACGAAAATGGGTTCACCCAGACCTGCCTTTCTCCATGCCTGAGTCAGTGGCTCTGCTGGTTCCTATGCAGATGCAGAAGCAAGAACCTCCTCTCTACTCACAGCAGAACCTGGAGACTTCTAACATCAGTGAAATTGATGACTGAGACGTCGACTGGGGCTTAAGACTGTGTACATGTATGCACGTGTGCATGTGATATAAAATGTGTCTTAGTCCTTGTTTGCCTGCACAAAACATCATGACCACGTTGGGGCGGAAAGGGTTTATTCAGCTGACATTTCCACATTGCTGTTTATCAGTAAAGAAAGTCAGGACTAGAAGAACTCAGGCAGGTCAGGAAGCAGGAGCTGGTGCAGAGGCCATGGAGGGATGTCACTTACTGGCTTGCCTCCCCTGGCTTGCTCAGCCTGCTTTCTTATAGAACCCAGGTCTACCAGCCCAGGGATGGCACCACCCACAATGGGCTGGGCCAGGGATGGCTCCACCCACAATGGGCTGCCCCCCCGCCCCCTTCATCACTAGTTGAGAAAATGCCTTACAGCTGGATCTCATGGAGGCATTTCCTCAACTGAGGCTCCTTTCTCTGTGATAACTCCAGCTTGTGTCAAGTTGACACAAAACTAGCCAGTACAAAACGCAAAGCTGGAAAGAATCCCAGCATATCTCGGCAACAGAAATATCACACAAAGAGTCATGGGACAGAATGACAGTATACATGGCAGAAATAACACACAGAGCATGGTACTGTTTTTATACAGCTCACAGCTCCATGACAGTTAGAGACATGTGCACATAGAGCACACTGGTGTGTAAAGGAGGAGGGTCGTTCTCAGGAAGGTAACCTCAGGTGGCAAAGCTATGGGGGAACAACACATGCTGGCTCTGCCCTGCTTCTCAACTAAGTGGTGAGTTTATAATTTACATATGTGTTATGCCGATCATTGTAGATATCCAATTACTTTTTTTCTTTTCTTTTTTTAAGAAAGTAACCAGCACAGTGACCGGTAGTCTAAAGATCTGCTTATGCCATCAGAATGAGTTGCTGTCCTCAGACAACGCACCCTGGTGGCTTGCTGACAGGATGAGGGGCTCCCAGTCAGATGAACACAGCTGTGGCTGCTGGAGGATGGATGAGTGCTACGCCGGCCACAGCCTGTCCTCCCTCCAGCTCATTTATCAAGTGCAGGGTTGCTTTCTCAGCCCCTTTGGGAATTACTTCCTCTCTACTCCACACTTGTGTAGGGCATCCAAGTCCTGACTGTCCACCCCAACAAAGGGAGGGAGCAACTTCAGGTGAGGCCACCAGGAAGCTCCTTCCATGGTGATGAGGGTGGAAGGCTGGATGACAAATCCCAGGGTACCAGAAGGAGGTTGCTCCAGCCCATGTCTGGAGCTTCATGGAGCCCTGGTGTTTGTTCCACTGGGTGGGTCAGCTGGATCTCTACTGTATCATGAAACAGCTTTGTTTGCTTATGTGAGCTGGACAGGCTCTGCTGCCAGCTTTGGGATGAAATATCACTTCACTTACAAAGCATGGGGGAAGTGCAGGCTCTGGCAAGAGAGGGAGACTGCTGGCTTGTCCTATTCCAAGTTCCCTAGCTGGCCCTTACTACCAGTCTCACTTGCTGCCCAGCTTTCGAGAGCCGTCTCCAGGAAGTGTTTCTCCTCTTGCCTATGTCTCCTGTGGTGGTGCACTATAGATCTTCAAGCATTGCTACTGAAGTCAGGGAATGGTGACTAGCAAAGGTGGCAAGGAGGTGGCAGCAGCTGGTCCTGACTCCCTCACCTACAGGTACCATCTACCTCCATCCAGAAGGTGAGGTACGGACAGCACATTGTCTTAGAGCATCACGACTATGGTAATGCCGATGCTTATGAGAAGCCAAATAAAGCAGGTATGGCCCAAGTATGGTCACTCACCTGCCATGAGATTCTGACTGATTCACCCACCTCCACTATTAAACAAGCACCACTGACTGCAGTTCTGTGTCACTGAAGACAGGTGGCACAAGCAAGCCAGCCAGAGGCACATAGACCTGAATAGCCCTTGTTGGTTAAGCATGTTATGTGTAATACTGAGTCTTTCCCTTACATGGAGTCCCATGCTGTCTTGTCAGCTATCAGAACAGAAGCTCCTTGAGTAGGTGGCTGAGGCTGACAGGCCCAAGTTGCCGTTTTGTCAGGTGGTAGAAACTCAAGCGTTCTGTCTGCCCACCTCTAATCCTGCTCATCCCGCTCAATGCCAAATTGTTATCCTCTTCATGAAATGGAAGCTCAATGACCTGGAAATAATGTGACCAAACCTATTTCGCTGAGGATGCATTGTTTTTTATCTTTATTAACGCATTGGTCCCTGTCAAGTCTGCCAATGGAATCTGTGCACTGCTTGAGGTCTGAGGGGACCTTACACGCATGATGGGTATGCTCGAGGGAAGCAGGAAATACCTTTGATAGAAAGAAAGGCTTTATTTTCCCATCAAAGGAATACTGTACGATATCATTTTCTTTATATTTTTTTCCCAAGATGAGAAAACTGCTCAAATGGACTTTCAGAAACCTAACTATCTATATATCAAATACATACACAAATGAACCATTGCAAACTTAGGAAGTTCACTTCCTTTCCATTCACCAGTCAAAAACACCATGCATAAACAATCAGCTTTTCCAAGATGGGAAGGACTGCTGAGTGGCTTACCTGGGTGACGGTGATCCATAAAGTCAGACAAAAGAGAATGCCATAGCAGTAGGAGTTCACAGGGCATCCAAGGCAGAAAGCCCATCCCTTGTACATACTGCTGTAAAACATGTGTCCCAGGAGGGGCTCCTCAGGCACCCATCAATGCACAGACACAAGGAACCTTCTTATGGACACCACAACACATCCCTAGGCCACTGGACTCCAAGCACACTGTCTTTGGTCAATTTATACATTAGTGGACTGCGAAGCCAGAATGCTCAGGGCAAACCCAATAGAAACAACAGAATCAGAAGTCAGTGGTAGCAAAGGGCCAGAGGCTTTCTCCTAACATGTGAGGGTGGGAAATGATCTTCATGGACCACAAAGCCCTGAGGCAACAGTGTCTTTGGTTTCTGGAGCAGGATACCAGCTCAGAATTGCCCAGTGTAATATAGAATCTACACAAAGCTCCTGGGGAGGCAGTCACATGACCTGACTGGAGGTTAAACTGCGTATAGAACCTTCCCCCTCTCTCTAACTCTTGCCTGGGACCACACCGTAATCTAAAGCAAGGTTTTAGAGTGCAGTGTCTATGCAAAAGCAAGGGTTTTATCCTGTGGGTCTGGATCCCTTTAGGGTGGACCTACCCTTTCACATGGGCCACAGAAAAAAGCAGGTATTTACATTACAATTTAAAGCAGTAGCAAAACTATAGTTAAGAAGTAGCAACAAAAGTAATTTTATGGTTGGGAGTCACCACAACATGAAAAACCATTATAGATTGGTGTGTAGGGACCAGAGGTGGAAGCCAGCTGTCACCTCCCACCTTATCTTTTTTCAGATAAGGTTTGTTACCCATTCAGCTGGGCCACCAAGCTAGCAAACAGCTTTTGACTTTGTACATGAGCCTGGGGATTCAAACTGAGGCATTTTACTGACTGCATCATCTTCTTAGCTTCCGCGGGGAGCTGAATTTGAAGCAAGTCTTTCCTCTACACAGCCCGACAAACAGGCAAGCAGATATTACCAGAAGCATTGCTGAAGTCCCATTGGGTCTTGATAAGTGAATGGACATTTCTGGGAACATTCTGTCAATGCGGCTGATCACATCATCAACATACCTGGGTGGAAAAAGAACATACGTATGAGCTGGGGTCCTGTCGGAGGCTGGAAGACTTCATTTTGTACTTACTAGCCAACTTTTAGTTGGTGTGGTAGCTTCTGAAGAAGACTGCAAGGTCCTGCATGAAAACATCTTCTTTTTCCTCCCATGACCCTTTGCAGAGGGGCTCTGTTTAAAGTGGTTATATTTATATTTTAAATAAAGTGCCTAAATATACCCAACTTTCCATTGGGATATGTATATCTCTTATAAAGGACTCCACTGTAGGCACACTGCAGGCCTGTGCTTTGGCTGTGCCTTCTCTAGTCTAACCCCCTAATGGTGCTTTCCCTTTTTGTGGATTTCTGTTTGGCTTTTGTTTGCTCAGCCTTCTATGTCCCTATTATACTTTATTCCTAAACTCCTGACTCTTAAAACCTTTCTTAGCACAGTCAAATACATCAGGTAAGCTACCAGCCCCATTTTCATCCCCCAACCCCGACCCAGTTGAGCATGTATCTCCCAGGGCTTAATAGTCACTGAGACCACTGGCATTGAGCATGAGGCATGGTGGTGGGTACTTATTAAGGACTCATAGATGACATGCATGTTGGTGGGTGCCCTGCAGTGGAGGCTCACTGGGAGCATGCCAGCCCACAGCACACACAGAGCTGGCTCTGCTCTTTACAAAGGAAACTGCCAGTTCAATTGTCTACTCATACCAACACAAAAGGTGCATACAATTCTGTAGCCAAGACCCACAGCTAGCTATTAAGGGGTAGTAAATGAAATTACACACCCTCTACATCAGAGACATGTTAAGGTATAGTTTCTGGGGGAAAGTAGAGATGAGCTCCTTGATCATGTGATATGAAATTTCAGTTGGAAATCTGAGGTTCAGGAGAAGGAGCACAGAAGAAGGCCATCTGGTAAAAAGCACACATCAATATGTCTGCCAAGGAAGTCAGAAGGTGGTTCTCAGGATTGTCCTGTTAGGTTTTCATGCCGGAGGAAGGCAGGGGAGGCTGCAGAAGGCCTGATAACTAATAAGGGCAGTGGCCAGGTGGGTGTGAAAAGAGGTGGTGCTGGCCAGGGTGATTCTGGGGGAAGGTGGTGTTGGGGATTCTGGTGGGCCTCAAGTAGCCCCCAGATTCCACGGTGCCACAGCAGCAGCCAGCTTCCCCTCAAGAGGACCATCATGTGAGGCTTGCTATTAAAGAGCTGAAGTTGCTCTGGTAAGGCCCCACCCTACTAAGATGTAACAGCTTCAGAAGTATCATTCCTGGGAGACTGAGGAACAGGGTTCTTAGGCGATCCCTGACTCAGAGCCTTATAGGACCCCATGGCATCTAAGCATCACTTAATTGCAGAAATGAATGGAAAGGAGGAAGGTGCCAGCATGGCACTGCCTAGTGTCCATAGAACCAACAGAAGATGTGTGACAAAACCATGCCAACTCAGGCGTTGGCAATGCTCACCTTCAGATACTTCCCCTAATCTATATGTGTGCTTTCAACCCATTTCTTCAGACTCAGCAGTAGCAGACAGCCTCTGTCCCATGTGAATGGAGGTCACTGCTAAGTATATGCTAATGTGAGGGGCAGGCAATGTCTTGTGCATAGTCTTCAATCAATAGCCATCATAGCTCTGGAAGGGAGCTAGATGAATATGCACAAGTTCAGCACAAAGACCCTCATAACCTGCTGTCTCATATCTTTCACCTTGGAAACCTTCAGCATCCCACCTGGAAAATCAGCCTCCTTAGCAGGCCAGAAAACCCAAACAGTGGGGCTATGTGATAATCCTGGGCCACACACAGACCTGGAGGCAACCTCACTCTGTACTTTTCCTAGAATTCCAAACCAGCAACCTGGTCTAAATTTTGTTCATTGTATCCAGAGTTGTAGTGGGCAACCCTGGTCATTTTTGTACTCTATTATCAATAAACAGGGACTTTTATTTGGAAGGGAAGGTTGTGGCAGAGGAAAGATAGGAAAGGTATCTGCACAGTTAAGAGGCCCAGGGTGGGTGGGTTCTCTGTGGTTTCCTCCCTGCCCACCCACCTGCCTGTGATCTTAGATAAGGCTCAGCAAACTCATTTGAAAATTCCATTGAGCAAAATGAATTTTAAGGAGACTGTTTTTCTTTGCAGGCCTAACATAAAGGAGATGCCGATTCTTTTGTTACAGGTGACATTATGCATTTGCCAAAAAGAGACCAAAGAAAGTCAGCTGCACCTTTAGCTGAGAAAAACAGTGTCTAGATTTTAGATGCAGAAATCAAAACATTTCATTTTTAAATAGATCCAGCCTCAGAGATACAAATGAGCCACTCGTAACTTGACAGAAACCAGGGAGGCTTGCCACACCAGATTAAAAGTCTGGAGACAAAAATGGCTTTCTTTCTGCCGAGAGTGGGGGCTGGTGTGTGTGGGGTGGTCTTTGGCAATGCTTCTAGAATGCTGCCTCCCAAGACAGTGTGCACTGCTCGAGTCTGTATGGTGCTCGCAGAGTGCGCCAGCATCACGCTCACAGAGCGGGGCTAAGGACAGGTAGGAACGGCATGCTCTCCTCCCACACTACCACCATATGTCACACTCCATGTTGTGGCAGAATCAAATTACTTTAATTTTTACCTTTGGAGTGGAGGCAAACAAGCAGCACACCGCAGCGGTGACGAGTTTACACTTGAGCAGACGCGGCCTGTGCGGCCCGCACATAAAGACATTAATTTGGAGCCAAATTGAGCAGTGAGTCACAATTTGCACATATCTGTCAACCTGTTAACAGGGTAATAACTTGGAAGGATTGCTGTTCTTATTTACATTACAGGCGCCTTTCAAAAATGGAGAAGACACTGGGCTCTCCTTTACTCCAACAGGCAGCTAGATGGCCTAAGAACTAGCCTGGAAACACAAGCTTCTAGAAACCACAGGTTCAGACCAAGGTGTGAGTCTTCCATATTTTTCAGACAGAAAGTTAACTTTTAAGTTTCTGTTTCTCTGCCCATCTCTAATGAAGACCAGGCACTCAGTAGTTCAGTGGATCCTAATGGCTCCCTGTGCTGGACTGCACACTCACTGCCCAGTGTCTCTGTGGCAGCAGAACCCACACTCCTAGACATAACACACACCTGGGCCTTGCTTTCTTCTTTCTCTAAATGGCCTTCACAGGAGTACTGAAGGATAATAACACTCGTCCTCTTGCCTGTGACCCACGGACAGCATCTCCAAGAGGTGGTCTGCAGGAAATCACACTTTGCAAGAGAGCTGTTGTGCAGTAGGCTGGCCAGCATCTCCATGTAGCCACGCTGTAGCAGCCTGGCAGAAGGCTAGCTACTCAGATACTTCTCCCAAAGGTCAAAGGCTTCTGTAAATATGTGTGGTTGCTGGGTCTTCCTAAGTCCTTCACTGATGATTTTTAGTCTCCTCAGGTCCCAGATCCCCAGAAGGTACTGAAAACTAAAACTGACGTCTATATGACATTTCTCTAGCAACTTTCTGCACTTTATAGCGCTTAAGAGTCTATTTGTGGGCCCTGATTTAAGTACCCCTTCCATGGAGGTTAATGATTTTCTTTGTTACCTTTTTTTTTCTTCCAAAAAAAAAGTATTTTTATGTCGTGTGCATCTGCCTGTATGTATCTGTGTGTATGTATGTATGTATGTATGTATCTCTGTATCACACAGTCTTGAAATAATAGTGTAACATCTAACAGTTGTGTGGATCTTAAAAATCATACTTCTGTAATTGCATCTCTTTTATCCCGTGAGTGTGCTCACACACACACACACACACACACACACACACACACACACACACACACACACGATGGCATGGCTACTATCAAGCTAATGAACACGTGCTTTAACTCACATACTGCCTTTTTGGTCAGCAATTTTCAAGAATGTGATAACCTATCATTAATTCTAGCCACTATACTCTAATGGATCTTTTGAGTTCATTGCTGACATTCGTATTCTTCAGACAACATTCCCAGCCCTTGGTAACCACCACTGTACTGTCTTCCCTTATGAATTCAACTCTTTCAGATTTGACACATGAGTGACACCAGGTACTAGTTAATCTGTCTGGGCCTGGGCTTATTTCATTTAACACACCGTTCCTCCACAACAAAAAGGGTTTCCTTTTTGTTAAGCCCCAATTGTGCCCACACCATGTTTTCTTTATCTGTTAATATGTCGATGGACACTTATGAAGATCCCAGATCTTGACTACTGTGACTAAGACTGCAGGAACATGGGAGTGCAGATGCTTCCTCCTGCTGCCCGTGATCAGACATGGAGAGGTGGGACTGCTAAGTCATGTGGTGTTTCTGGTTTAACCTGAGGGACTTCCATGCTATTTCCCCCGCACTGCACTCACATTGGGCCCCCATCAGGGTGTAAGCACCCCTCCTTTCCATGTCCTCTCAGCATCCATCTCCTGTCACGACTGCTCTCCACACCAGGGTCATGTACCTATCTATTCACAGGACCTTAGAGGTGAACTGAGCAGCCTTCGAGGGGCCTCTGCTTGTCAAGGTAAAGCATCTTGTTTTCATAACTGCTCCTGAGACAGGGCTCAGAAAGGACTCAAGTCTCAAGTCTTCAGAGGCCAAGGAGAGCCTTCAACCCAGCTGTTGCTCCCTTCCAGCCTCAGCTGCCACCTCCTTCCCCACACTGAGCATTCTTCCTGAAGCACTCTTTGCCCAGAAGGGCTCACACAAAGGCCTGGTCACTCTTCCTTAGGCTAACTTCCTCAAGAAAGCCTTCCCTGGCCCTGTCCTATTCACATCCAACAATCAGTACACCCTACCTCACATAGCACTTTCAAATTCTGTCACCTCTGCACATTTGTAATTACACAATTTGTGAGTGATTATTTCTTTAAAGCCCTACTTCCTTACAGAATTCTCTAATGTCATGTGACCACTCTCTTCCTTGTACTATCCCAGTGCCTTGCCACAGTGCCTGGTGCTCCTTGATTACACACCGAATGGGTAGACAGTACATTAGGGATTGCCACATGAACCCAGGCTAGGCCATTATGCAATAAGATGTGCACAGTTCTCCGCAGCAGATGAAGAGGCAGGTGTGGTAGAGGTCACTACATTAACCACAGAAAGTCATGCACAATGGCAACCGACGCTCACTGAAAATACACCTCAAAGAAAGCAGCAGAGATCCTTTTAAGTCTCCAGGCTTAATGTCTGTCCATAGAACCCCTGCATCTGTTCTTGTAGAAGCTTAATGCCTTTTAGAAGCAAAAGCCTTCTAAAGAAGCACACTGCACCGACACACCGGTTTTAAAATGCCACTTTTAATGAACTAATTAATTCTACAAAACAGCAGTACAAAGACGTGTGCTATCAAATGGAGACAACACCACCAAAACGATAACTAAAGGGAATGGGGAAGACGTTTCTAAAGATAACACTTCTGCAAAATATCCATTTTCTCCTCTACTCGGTAAGATATATTGCAAATGATTTGTTATTAAAGACTTAAAATATTATACTGGACAGATGGCTTAGCTCTCTAAGCCTGACCCCTCCTCAAGGGGGGGGGGGAACCCAACCCACAAACACAACAAACCTGGCCCCAAGCCAATGATCTCATGCTAGTGCGATGCTTAGCTGCACCAGCTGGATTTAAATAGCATTTACCCCACACAGTGTGTAAGATCCCTGCTGTTCATTTTCTCCGCCCATACACACCCTCAGAGTTAGGGATTCATGTATTAATAAACTACTTTTTTCAGATTAAAATTCCAGGATAAAACCAGGAGAGACTGTGAACAGAGAAATTTGCAAGATCTGGAAGTGAGATCTTCTCTCCACACCTGTCCATACCCATGAGCCCGAGTGGCCTCTGACAGGGCTGAGCAGATGGGGGCTTGTCTAATGACTCCACAGGATTGAGACTGGCTGGAACAACGACCAACCATTGATGCTGAAGAAGGGGACTAGAGATGCAGGTCAAACTTGCTTGAATCCACATTTCTAAAGTGTCGGTACTGAGGTTACCAGGCCAGGTACCTGGTTGTTCTCTCAAGAAATGAAAGGCAGTTGCTAAACCACATGCTGGAAGGCATAGATGGGTATGCTGAGGACAGAAACAGGAGCACTTGCTCAAGTCCCATCCCAACATGAATGCTACTAGGAGATCCCTCCCCAAGAAAGATGCTCACAAATTTAAACATTTCCTTGTAAAACCACACATCTACACGGGAGGGTTGGCAAGCCTGAGAAGAGTGGCCAGGGGTGGGTAACTCACACTGTAGCTCATGAATGTCTGCATATGCTCCCTTTATAAGCTCAGGTGAACACCCAGGGAAGCCAGGTACTCACTCCAACCACAAAAGCTGACTAGCATACACTGAGGCCAGTTAAGCCTGGCTGCTGTCTGTCCAGCAGCCTCTCACGTTCCCGGACATCTCATGAACTATAACCATCAAATGCCACCAGGAAAGGGGATTGTTTTACACACAGGGTATAGGCTAGTTTATGTCAACTTGACAGATGCTAGAGTCATCTGGGAAGTGTAACCTTAACTAGACAAATGCCTGGCCTGCAGTAGGTCTATACCATTTATATATCTATGGGTGCAGGAGGGCACAGATACTGTGGGCAGTGCCATCCCTGGGCAGGTATCCTAAGCTGCATAAGAAAGCAGGCTGAGCCAGCTGTGGGAAATGGAGAATGGTACAGTAAGCAGTGTCCCTCCATGGCCTCTGCTTCAGCTCCTGCTCTGGCTTCCCTCAGTGATGAAAGCAGACCTGAGAGTTATGATGAAATAAACCCTTTCCTCCCCAAACTGCTTTTTAATCTCAGAAATAGAAACCCTAACTTGGACACACACTTCTTGGAGTGACTTAGAGAGGAAGACCTCTCTGTAAAGCTGCACGATCTATCTCTGCATTAACATACTGGGAAGTGAGCAGAGCAGGGCAAAACTGCTTTACAAGGGGGGGAAAGCAGGTCCAGTGGCTCGCCCCCGGGTGAGATTGTGGTTAAGGGGTAAGCTGAACAGAGAGTTCTTAAAGATGCTTGTGTCCCTTGGGTCTGGAGGACCCTGTGGTTGTAAGCTAAGTGGGGACATTTTCAGACTCAGTAACAACATGCAACCACTGACAATTCTGCCCTTTCTGGTCCTCCAGTGGATGTCCTCTAGTGCTGAGTGAGTTCAGGGACTTGATAGTTGCCATGGCGGGAAACTGGGTTAAACAGTTATTTCACTACCTTTCTAGTGAACCCTTTCAATGCTTAGAGGAAGAGGAAAGCCCATTCCACAAACAAAACCATCCAGGTTCAACTTCTCCAAAAAGGAATTTTAACAGCAGTCACCTTGTCACCTGTTGTCCTCAGAATCTGGTTAAAGGGCTTGGGGGTGACAAATGGAGATGAAAGAGAAGGCCACTTTCACTTCTAGCTGTGTCCCTTCCCATCCCCCATCACACATGTGCACACTGGCCCACTCAGTACTCTGAGATGGTAAGCGGTGTGGTAAGTCAGTTTGCTGCCTAAATACACAGTAAGATTTCATTTCTGTGTGGCCTTTACTGCCCTGAGAATGTAGAGGTGGTGTTCACAGTGACCACCATCCCCGTACACACTTGGTTCTGTCGGAAAAAACCTTAAGCACACATGTACTGGCTGTCCCAATGGGTCAGCACACCCTAGGAAACTGCAAAACACTCCAGGGGCAAGTGTGTTTTTGTATGACAGCTGTCTCGTTATATTTCCACTCATCAGACAATTCCTTGAGGAGAGTCTGAGGCTCCCATCTCCAGCCCCTGGGATGTTGCTACACAAAATATGCTCAATAAACACTTGGTTTCATTTAAACTGGAGAGATTGAATCAGACTGGATCAAAGGAAAAAAAGATCACAAGAGTGAATCGAATCTCCTCTTGTAACTGTTTCTTCTACAAGTCAAAGCTTTAAACCAGAAAGTGTGACCCAAGAGCAAGTGCAGTCCAGTGAGGCTGTCCCTTCCTGACAGTAGTGATGTGGGGCAAATGGGTTAGGAGGAGGCAGAACTCAGAGTTTCCACTGCTGCAAAGAGACACCATGACAAAGGCAAGTCTTATAAAGGACAACATTTAACTAGGTCTGGCTTACAGGTTCAGAGGTTCAGTCTACCATTATCATGGCAGCATCTAGGCAGGTATGGCACTAGGGGAGCTGAGAGTTCTGCTTCTTGATCAGACTAGACATGAGAGACTGTTTTGTAGACAGCTAGGAGGAGGGAATTAAAGCCCACAATCACAGTGACACGCTTCCTCCAACGAGGCCACACTTCCTAATAGTAACACTCCCTGGGCCAAGCATATACAAACCACCACACTCAGTGAATTCCAACTCCCCTTCTGAGCCAACTCCCCACAAGTCTCTGCTGAATGGAGCCTTCTCAGAGGCCCCCACTGAAAACCCCTCGCTCTTCCCAGCACTTATCAAGTCCATGCTGCTCCTGCGGCTGCAGCAGTCTCTCATCAGACACTGACAAACAGCAGCTCTAGGAGTTCAGTCTTCCTCTGCCCTCACCTCAGTTCTCCCTGGCCTTGGCTCTGTATTTCATAAAAAAGAACACTGCCTACTTCCTTCCAGTTGTGAATGATGTATGTAAAACGTAAGCTTTCAGCTAACATCAGTTTTCCTCCCTGGCAAAAGTGAGACAGCCTAAAGACGCCTGAGAACGGCCTGAGAATGGGGGATTCTTCCGGGCTTCTGTTCTAACACCTCACTCCATTCCTATTAGAAGGGGGAACTCCTCCTAGCATGGTGCTTGGGAGAGAGGACAGGCAGCTCACTTAGGCAAGATCCTGAAATGTGAGTGGGTGCAAGGTGGGCTAGAGTAAGCAGACCAGGCTCCAGATCAGATCCGTGCCGGGTCTCTTCACTGACCCTCTGTACTGCCCTGTGCTTGGGAAGCTGGCCCACCCAACAGGACATCGACTTTTGGTTCCGTAGTCAACAGCAAGTGCAGGCTGGAGAGCTAGTCTACTGTCTGCTAAGTCCCACCATCCCTTAGAGTCACAGTAGCATGGCAAGGGCACACGGACTGGGTAGCTTTGTCCCCATGGTAGAAAGGCGGCAGTAGCTGTTTCCTGCTCACTTTCATGACAGTCCCCACCCACACATCCTCTTCAGCTTACACACAAAGCACTGGGTGGAGGTCTCCTCTGGAGGCTGGACCCTGATAGGTGAGACCATGCGAACTATACCCATAGGCTCTCTGTTCTCTACCTTCTATCTGTGTTTGGCCAAATGAGGTATCCTGGTTGTTGTTGTTGCTTCGTGTGTGTATGGCCTTATTATTATTGCTTTTTGTGTGTGGTCAACTTGATACAAGCTGGAGTCATCTGGGAACAGAGAATCTCAACTTAGAAGATGCTTCAATCAGATTGGTCTGTAGGCAAAACTGGAGAGTTTTTTTCCTATTAATGGCTGATATGGGAGGGCCCAGCACACTGAGCAAGCCAAGGGGAGCAAGCCAATAAGCACCGTTCCTCCATAATCTCTGCTCCAGTTCCTGCCTTGAGAACCTAACCTGACTTTCCCCAGTTATAGAGTGTGAGCTAAGAGTTACAGAGAGTAACCTAAGTGAAATAAACTTTTTTCTTTAACTTGTTTTTGGTCATGGGTGATGCCCACTAAGACAGGAAGCCTAGAGGGGACCTGTGGGAGGTAGGAAGCACAGTCAGCTGAAGTCTTACCTACCTGTGAAATCACCAGCCACCAGCTGCACTGGGCCATCAGAGCTGCCAGAGGCCTCCACAGTGCTGTCTGCTGTTCTCCCCTCACACAGGAGGAAGGACAGCAAAGCTGCTCACTGAACAGAGCACAAAGAGCTGCTCAGGCCCAGGAGGTCAACAGGCACTCTGCTGCAGACCTCTTCCTTAGCCACACAGTCTTCTTCCAAAACAGTGAAAAGTTTTTCCCATGGCAAACACAGAACACCAAGCAACACTGAAATCCATATGCTAGGTGAGAAATATGGCAACCTAGATATTGAAGTTAACTGAAGGTAATGGCAATATGCATGTTCTTGACTAATAATGAAGTAAAACTTTACATATTCTGTTCCTTAATTAAGCAATATTCCACTAGCAGAATTTCCCTAGACTATTGAGTTGCAGATGCGGCTTTGCTTAGAAACCCACTTCATTGGAACAAAACCAGAGGTGAGAAGCAGGCCTCAGGTCTGGTCTCCACTTTTACTCTCCTTGCACCCCTTCACCATGCGGGGGATGGAACTTAGAGCTGTACAGACTAAGCACTGCCAAACCACTGAGCCCCACCCAACCTCATCCTTTCTTCTGTGTTCTGATACCTTCAAGCTTCAGGTGGAGAAGTTCTCTCTCAGACCACTGCCAAGTGCTAACCAGAGCTTCCTCTAAGTTCACCATCAAATTCACACGGGCCCCAAACTGTGACAAACAAATCCACATGGTGGCGCATAAATGCCACATAGGTGACAGGCAGATGAACATTTTCATGTCAACATCTATAAAGACAGAAAAAATATATAACCAGCAAATAAACCCCAGCAACTTTATACATACCATTTTACTCAACCATACAGCTACATGGACTTAGTTTTAAAAAGTTTTTAAAGTAGGTAACTCAACAACAGCTTAGGTATAAAATAGGTTTGCCTATTTGTAAATTACTGTGGTTTTTTTCCTCTGTTCTAGGTGATTTTTCCCTGCTCTACCTTACAAAAGATGTTCCCACACCTTCAGTTGGAGGCACTGAAGGAGGAGAAATGGACAGGCATGCAGAAGAGGCCGGGCTGTGACGACTGATCACTGGGCAGCTGGACAGTGTGTCTGGGAAAGTAGTGTGAGCACACCAAGTGCTCAGGGAGAGGAAGGAAAAAGTAGCCCTGGCACGTGATGTATACACAGCCATTCTGCCTTATTCTGAGTAGTTAGAAACTGTCAGAACACTGCTGCCAGTGGAACCATACCTAGGATTCTCCTATAGGACTAACCAGGACAGACCGTGCTGCATGGCTGTAGGCCAAACCTAGAACTCTATCTGACACAGGGAATGCTGGCTCCCAGTGCCTGAAACAGACAGTGCAATATTGCTGTGACAACTCATTTCAAAGAAAACATTTAATTGGGGATGGCTTACAGTCTAGAGGTTCAATCTCATCATGGCGAGTAGCATGCTGGCACACAGGCAGACATGGTACTGGAGCAGAAGCTGAGAGTTCTACATGTGGATCCACAGGCAGCAGGCAGGGAGAAAGAGGGAGAGAGAAGAGGAACGAGAAAGGGGCAGAAGAAAGAGGGAGGAGACTGAACCTGGCTTAGGCATTTGAGACCCCTGCCCTCTACATTTCCTCCAAACATGGTCACATCTCCTAACACTACACCTTAACATTTAAATTAGTCTATGGAGGCCATTCTTAATCAAACCACCACAGCCCTGAGAGGCTCAGATATCTGAGTACTTATAGGTTAGGTAGTAGCAATACTTGAGAGGGGTTAGAAGTTGGCGTGGCCTTACTGAAGGAAGTGAGTCACTGGGGGTATGGCTTTGGGGTTTCAGAAGCCTAAGCCAGGTCCACTGTCACTCTCTCTTCCTGTTGCCTGTGGATCCTAATTTGAAATTCTCAGCTCCTCCTCCAACACCATGTCTGCCTGCATGATGCAGGCTTCCCACCATAATGATAATGGGCCGAATCTCTAAAACTGTAGGCCAGTCCCAGTTAAATGCTTTCTTTGATAAGAGTTGCATAGATATACATGATATCTCTTCATAGCAATACAGCAGTGACTATGACAATCCACTACAGGTGGATGGTGGCCTTGCCCAAACTCACGGCTCAACCAAGCTTAGAAATCCATGGTGGTCTGTCTTTTAGTGTATGTCAGAAGAGAACTAAGGTCTATCGCTCGATCACCTATTAACCATGTCCCACAACCCTAAGCCCCACCTATTGGTCCCCATATTTTCACTCCAAACAAAAAGGGGAGACAATCATTTATAAGCAAGGGAAGTTTTAAGATTTTTTTTTTAAAAGAGAAAGAAAAATGGAAGAGTGAAATAACTTGGAACTCAGTTTATTTTTCAAAGACTTATCTGTGTTATTTTTAGGTACGTGTAGGGGTGTATATCTGTGAGTCCTGCACAATAGTGCAGACAGTCTCAGAGGGCAGACACACTGGATTCCCTGGAGCTGGAGTTAGAGGTGGCTGGTAGCTGACCAACATGGGTACTGGGGACTGAACTCTGCTGTTCAACAGTTGAGTTGTCTCTCCGGTCCCAAACCTAATTTCTTAAACTGTGGGGTTGCAACCCATTGGCAACTATAAAGGGTTTCTAAATGAACAACAGCCAAAAATAAATTCAAGATCAAATCTGAGGTGCTTCAGCAGCACTTGCCCATAGCACATCACGATTTCACTGTAGCCTTGGTTCTGAACACACCACATCTCCACACTGCATGTGCCCTTATGCCACAAAAAAACAACAAAGTGCCTAAAATGCTGTAAGTCAGACTGAAGCCTCTGTGTGTATGAACTGCAAGGCTCACGCTGCACACGTGTGTTCCTCTCTTATGGAGAAAATAACGTCTTTTAATGAAAGTGAAGACACTGTTCCTGCTGTCACTTATCCTACATCAAAGTAGTATACACCAATTGATTGTTGTGTCAGAACAAAAATTACTCTTTGGGTTGCTGGCTTGATTTCTTAAAGGAAAAAAAAAAGCATAAAATGAATCTTCGTATTAGATTATGATAAAATTCTGAACAATTTCTGAAATGGTCCTAAAATTCTTCTGCCATTGTGTGTGATGCATGAACAAGAAGAGGCACTCTCAGGGCTGATGATAAAGATGTCAAGGACGCTGTACCATCGTAGTGTCTCATCCTCAGCCAAGATTGGCCTGTTTGTGTAAAACGAGCAATACACCCATTAAACTGACATGCAAAATTCTTCCATCTTTAGTAAATAATAAACTTATTTTTACAGCTAATGTACAGAAAAGAATTGTTTTAAAATAAACATGGCTTTTTATCAGCAAAAGTCTGATGAGCATGCTTTATCTTATGTCTCTTCTGCTGAGGGTTATGAAAAGATTTCTCTAGTGAAAAGGAGTCACAAAGCTTAAAAGTGGTGATAGTTTTAAGAAGCTGTGATCTAGGAGATAAGATGACCCTAAGTGAAAAGGCTCCCGGAAACGGACTACAGCCCTCTGAGTGACAGGAAGGACACGGGAGAGCAGCAAGCATGTGTACCCTCAGGCTGTGTGACCTGCAGGATACACAGTCTCTCCAAGTGCACAAGTTAGAACAGCAGAAATTCCTTCCCAGGTTATTTGAAAATTAGACAGTAGGCTTCTAGAAATCTCAGAAGCCAAAAAGGAAGTCACAAGGAAAATTAGAGAATAATGTTGAACTAAATGACAATAAAATACATTAAATGTGTGGCCTGCAGGTGTTGCCATGCTTTCCAAGGCTTCTGCAAGCACTGACCACCTAAGCTTCCATGTAGGAGTGATACAATGAAAGCAAGCTAATTCCAGAGAAGCAGAGGAACATTAGGAGCCAGCGTATTAGCAAGCAGGTGAAACGGAGAGAGCAGCCGTGACCAGACACCACTAGCAAGACTCACTCAGGAAGGAAACAGAGACTCTCAGGAATTTGCCAGGAGCAGGGACAAGTTGGGGACATTGTTCAGATTCCAGAGTAATCAAAAGTAGAATTAAGAGGATATTATAAAATACTTCATGTCAATAACTGACAGTTTAGATGAAAGGGACACCTTCAAAAGAGGTAAGTTATGTGACAGACAGGAGAAGTAGTGGTTTTACATCTGAGGTAGGGTGCCTTTCAAAAAGCTCACTAAAGGAGCCAGCCCACCTAGCCAGCAGAGCTGCTAAACAAGAACAAGAAAGTGGCATGGAGAGCAGGGGTTCAAGCTGCTGGAGGGGTCGCATTTCCACAGCCCTCCACCCACAAAGCAGTTTTCTCATTTGTCCACAGGCTGTACCTGCAACTTCCAATGGCAATGGCTTAAAAGTAAATTTCTTATTTAGAGAGAAACAAAACAAAACACCTCTAATCCTCCCACAGGAAAAAACCCAGACCAGGCTGCAATTAGTACCACCCTCCTGAGCTATGCAGTTTGCAAAAACTCACAGACTCTCATGCAGGAACCGCCCACAGCAGTTTCTGCAGGATAAATTCAGTTTGGTCTACCCATACAAGGACTACAAAGAATATCAAACACATTTGAATATAAGCAATGGTTCTGACACACTTGGTCCTGCACACTGTAACTGAAGCAACATAGTGTCCCCAGAAGAGTACAACAAACATCTCTTTATATTAACAAAGCAGGAAGGTGGTACACAGGGCATGAAGTTGGGTGCTATGAGGCAGCTCCTGGGCCCCAACCCTCACAGGAGGAGAGCAGTGGCTTAAGAGCATTTTTGTCCAGAGGGTGGTTCAGAGTGAAGACCTTGACATAGCACACCCAACATCTAGAATGCTGCACATATGTGTACATGCAGAGATTATGCCCCTCACCACCGGGACCCCAATCAGCTAGGTCTTTCTAGCCCTATATTTTCTTCCAGTTTACCTTAGCCTGAACACACAGGGCAGGGCATCTACTGAGACAAGCCCAGATTCAGGAAGACATCCTGGCTCTCCACACCCACTGTCACACTAGGCAAGTCACTGGCTCCTGCTGGTGTCAATCTCCTATGGTTTGGACCAGATGATCTCTATGGTTCATTCATTCTAACTTTAGCCAATTCAACATGTATTTCCTAAGAGGTTACTGTACACAATTACATGACTTTCAAGACCCGTCCATCTCTGAAGAGTAATTACTGTAGAGAATTCAGTTAACCAGAACCTTCCATGCCTGACCTTTGGGAATGAATCTATCAGACTTAATGGACTTTAGTAAAATCTGTTGGTATTTCTAACAGCAGGATTATCCCAAGGGCATTTCTAGTATAGAGAGAGCACACTGCTTTCAGTGATCTTGGGCTCATCAGTTGAAACTTCTGAAAGACCATGGCTAGAAGGCACCAGCAACTGCACCTATGGGCTGAGGTAGGACCACCAAGGACCTCAGGAAGCAGTTATTCAACCCAGGGATTTACAGGGGGCATCTGCCCACTAGAGCTCACAGACTCAACTGGAGCTGTGTGAACTGCCTTGGTGTAGCTCAGTAAGGGTTCAGAATCCACACCTAACCTGTCCTTCTCTGGAGGCTCTGGGAAGAGGAGAGAGAGAGAACAATTATTTACTTAAGTGGTAATGGCTTTACAAATGGAAGCCAAGAAGAGAATAAGACCAGGTCCTTCCCCTCTGAAGTCTCAGGTGCCCACATAACGAGAAGCACTTCTCTGTTCTACTGAGAAGAACATATCCATCTCCCAACAGCACCACACACAATGTGGTAAGGCACAGTGTGTGTTTGTTTGTCTGTGTTACAGGTGGCCACAAGTCACACAGGATCCTCCAGTGGGTAGAACAAACTGCTTTGGAGCCAGACTATGGCTCTCATAGGTCCTTGGAATTGTGTTAACATGGATAATTACACGTGAGGAGAGTATCACATTATGAACTGCAGTGATAGTCATGTGCCTAACAATGAGGTATTAGGAGAACTCAACAGTCACACTCTGGGAACAAGGTATGCAAAGCTTCCCTTCCCAATTGGGCAAGAGAGGCAGCTCACACCAAGGAGAACACAGAACAGGGAGCACAGGCACCTCAAACATGGGAACAGGAGGCCCTGAGTGAGGACAGCTCAATGACTTGTAAATAGTGACAGCAGGACACACTAAGGTTACGCAGCAGGCAAAACTTCACAGCTGTAAGTGTGAAAGGGTTGCTAGGAGAGGATGTGAGGGTTCACACTCACTGTTGGCCAATTACATACAGCTACTCCTGAGACAGTCCTGAAAAAGTTCCATCCAAATGAATTCCTAAACTCTTGCTAAACATCATTAGCCCTTCAGCTTGAAGGAAGCCTTACCCAGCAGTCCAGGTTTCACCCTACTACATGCCAGTCAGATGGCTGGCTGGGGATGGCAAGCTCAGGCTGGCACAGGGAGACCTTCAGAGAAGAGGGCGGGAAACGGCTTGGGCAGTGGCTCTGAACAACACAGAGTTTGTGTGGCTTGAAAAACTGCGGTAGTTTCCAGCCCTAACTCAAAGGGTTCATTCTTTGTGGTCTTCAAAGAGGCTGGCAGATTATTTGCTGTTGAACAATGTAAAGCGCTTGCTGATGATTAGTGTGGTGGACTTTTTATCATTCCCATGAAGGTTCTAAGACCTGCTGACAGCTCTGGGAAACAGCCTCTGTGTGTTGGGACCTAATGGGAGCAGTAGGGCACACGACAGGAAACTGAGCCTTCACTGGGAAAGCTTTGTAGTCCCTTAGCACCTGAGACAACAGGTCAGGCTGAGCCCACTAGGACCCATGCATGCTGGAAAGATGATAGCATGTGGCCTGTGATATCTAGCAATTTTTTTTTTTTTTGAGTGAATCACATTTGGAAACATGCTCCAAGAGTTTGACAGATTTCAGATAATTACAGGTTCCAGAAGACTCACATGGGTCTCGAGCTAGAAGGCATCTACAGTGCTTTCTACCCCAAACCTTCCCCTCTGAGAAGCTGTGATGGATGGATGCTCTTCACCGTTAGCCTGGTTTGGAATCACTTAGGGGACACACCTATGTCCATTTCTGGAGTGTGGGTGATGCCATCCCAGGCGCTGGAGACCTGGACTGAATTAAAAGGAGAGAGCTGAACACCAGCATTCACCCCTTGTTTCCTGACTAAAGATGTGATATGACCAGCTGTCACCCACTGCCACCAAGCCTGTTTCTTCCTCCCTGAAGTTGCTTCTGTCACATCTGATTGCAGAACAAGTACCCGCTACCAAAGGCTGAAGGCAACATGGGACTAGAACTCTGACCTTTCTGAGGGCATTTCTTCTTCCAGAGCTTTAGAACATGACCCCTGAGAAGCTCACAGAGCAGCAACCCCCCTCCCCCAAGAGGCAAGGTTTCCAGGCTCTCCTGTAAACCTGGGGCACTCCAACACAGCAGGAACCTCTTACCTGCTCTGCTTTCTTAGTAGTGAACTCTGGCCACTGTTTAAATGTTAGCCCATTCTCTTGGACATACTTTGGGGAAATAATGTATGTGTTTAAAGTGTGTGCTTAGATACACTTAGATGTACCCAGGTAAGGGGCTAGCCTGCACTTTGGAATTTTTCTGACAAACCTTTGGAATAACCAGTAATTATGTTAAATGTCCTTTCCTTCGGTGTGGGGAAGGACTGGGTGGAGTCCACATCAAGATAACTTAATCATACTTGCATCTCAGGTAACTAACACTCTACAGGCTGCAGATGTAGGTAACATTACAAATTGATCCATCTACTTAGTTTTATAAGAAAAACAATCCAAATAAAACTACAAAAGCCAAACATATATGGCTAGTAAAAATATTGAGGCATAATGTCTGCTTGGCCATTTCCAAGCTGAGCATGATTCTTGTTTGGTCCTATCCAACTGCTTCGAAATTCATTTTTAGTGTTCAGGGATAATAGCAACCGTATCATTCACAGGAACCATGGCCAGTCCATTTCAGAGAGTAAATGGAATTTTCCAAATAGATTAAGTTTTAGTGTAGAGAACAAAGACCCCCTGAGGTTAGTATTTCTGAAACAAAATGGCTAGGAATTAAGTTCACATAATTTCAAGGGTTACTTTTCAAGTGTGACTGGCTCAAAATGGGAAGTCCACTATCTTAAACATGAAATTGTTTAAAGGCCCAGAAGCAGCAAGCAGAAACAGAAGACGGGACCATCGAGATTTCTGCATCATGTAAAAGTCTTTACTCAGGGCTGGCAGCAAAACTGGGATCCAGCTGCCTCCCTTCAGCTGTCCATCCCTGTTGGAGAAAGTGGCTTCTCTTAGCTAAGGGCCCAGACACTCCTGGCTTGACCTTCTAGTGATGACACTTAATCCCCCCACCAACCACATATGGGTGTCTTTTTAAAACAAAGACTTTCATTTATTCCTAACAAGACAACCTTGAGAAAACAAGCTTTGTGAGAGGGGCTTCAACGATCTGAGAATCTGCTATCAGGGATGTCGGCTAGGCTCGTTAGCATTCTTCTCAAATCAGCACTGTGTTTGACTTTGTCATGGAGTTAAAATGGGTGGTGAATATCGTGTGGACCCTTGCATGGTGTGGACTACCAATCTAGAACAATGACTCTGGTCTGAGGTGAGGGTGGCCAAGACGCTGTCATATGGATGCTAGATGTACATTAGCTCTGAGATCTCAGATAACTGAGTCATTCAGCCTCAGTCTGTCATTTATAAAATGAAGGCTACAACTGTACCCTGTTCAGGAGACATCCAGGATTAGATAGGTCGATCAGCAGTAAGTGCCGACAGGAATGTTAGACAGAGAAGCTGCTCAATAAACCCCAGCCACTGTCAGGGATGGTGTGAGGACCATCAGGCCTCCCAGGGTCACTGTGCCTAAGTTACCTCCTCCAATACCAAGATGGGCAATGAGATCTCACCATAAGAGCAAGCCACTGTGGCCACATGTTAGACAGGACTACAAGTATAAAACTGTGTCCTCAATGGCACAGGGGGAAGTGGGAGGACACTCTCACTGCTGTGTACACACAGCTGCATACTGCCAAACACTCCTTAAACCTTGAAGCAAGGACATACCATCCTTACAAGATGGTGATCTGTTTAGGAAGTGGAAAGCATACTGTTTAAGCACATGGGATCAAACTGGGCTGCTTTGATGAAGTCCTTTCAGACACAAGGACGTATTAGCTGCATTTCAAGCTTTCCCATGGCACTATGCAAATGTACGTTCGATGCTACATCTAAAATCCTGCACACCCCTTCCAGCGATTCCATACCCAGCTCTTATTTTAAACTTTGTTTACACGCCTACACCTTTCTCCACAAAGGATTTAAAGAATGCAGTGTATAGGCTTCTGCACATCTTGTCTGCATTCTGACTTCCATTGGTCTGCATCCCAGCATTTGGTGATATTTATTTCCACTCTAGTCAGAAGGTTTAGAAGGTGAATAAGTTCAGATCCCTCAATATTTTCTTTTGAAAATAAATTATTCATGAAGCGCTCTCCCTTGTTCCCAAATGGTTAGGTTTAAACAATTGCTTAAAGTGCTGTTTTTAACTGAAGAACACATTATTCAAAAGCCTCCGGTCCAGGAAACACTTACTTGCTAACTGGTCATTTTCATCTGATCAATGGCTTCGCCACACTGAAATACACCATAGTGGAATGTGTTTCCAGCTCAGGGCCAGTGTCATTAAGTGCCTGGCTCTCATAAACAAAGCAAGTTGGTTAATGGTCACTTTACAGTCCACATATCACCCTGAAAATCTATTACAGTCTGGCTTAGTGGGCCTCATCTCAGATGATCTGGGGTACCAAGCACAGAGGAAACCTTGTAACAGGTTAATGGATCAATTTATTTATTTCAAATTTGCTTTTTTTCAAGTTGAAAAACCACTAAAGACATTCTACAAAATTGGCTCAATAACCACAGGGCAGGTAGCCATGCTGGGTCTGCTGCTGATGTCCTGGACTCTCTGCTGGTGGCCCAGTGCCTTTGTCTAGGTGTCCATAGACTGACCAGTCTTGAGCTATTGTATGTTCAAAGGCACTGCTTCACTTTCTCTAGAAACAATGTGAAGGTGGGAAACAGTTCAAACAAGCAAACACACACGACTCCATTAAGGTAACAGTCAGCAAGTATTATTTAAAAATCCTCATGAAGATACATCGCTAAGGGATCTGGAGGATGGCTCAGCATTGAGAGTACATAGGGCTCTTGCAGAAAATCTGAGCTCACAACCTCTTGGTAACTCTAGCTCCAAGACACTGCTCATCCTCTAGGACTCTACAGGCCCTACACTCATATATGTGCACGCACGCTCTCGAATGCACACACACACACACACACACACACACACACACACACACACACACACAGAGTGCTAAAATCTCTGCATCGGTGCCTTTCCAGTGCACACTTTTCTGAACAAGTTAGCACTGATAGGATAGCTGTCATGCACACCGTGACAGCAGGTGACCAGCGGGAGTTGGGAATCTCTAATGTTCCTTGATGACCATGGTCATGCTAGAGAGGATAAACCTTTTACAATATGCTTCTGTGACTGAGAATGTGTTTCTGCAAATGGCCTCAAAACTCAGGACTTCAGGGGACCTCAGGGGTAGGGCATGAGTTTCAGGTCACTTGCAGCATGCCTAAAAAACTCAATGTGCTTCTCAGTGTAAAGAACCAGCTTAAAAGTCCTTCCCCTAAGGCCCTTTCCACACCTAACATCTGCAGAAATAAGGTGGTTCAATGCCTTTTCCGCCACTTTGTGACACTAGGTCCAACAGGTAGGAACACGGGCAGCAGGTGCTTCCCAAGTCAATGGCTCTCTGATGAGAGGATCTGATTTAGCTAAGCCATATACTGTTTTTGTGCCCTGTCTGTCTCCTCATGAGTAGAAGGTAGAACAGCAGAGTCCATGTGGGCATTGAAAAGACAGTATGACTCAATCGATGCCAAGGGTTAGAGCAGACCCAGTACTAGAAGACCACCTGAGCACTTCTTTACGGCAGCCGTGGCCCCCTTGGCTGTGCACTAGTTGTCTGGTATTGGTGAGTTTTCTCCCATCTCAGCTTCCACCTAGAATACGACCATAGCGTGGTAGAGTAACACCGTATATAAAGTGCTCTATAACACATGACACGTGCTCGACGAGGTTGCTGCTGTCATTAGCTTAGTGCCTCCTCCCAGGTTTTCACTGTGTAAGAACCACTGTGTCTGAATAAACAATATGCTGCAAGCTTATTCAAAACACAAACCCCAGGCCATTCCAATCTGTGGGTGTTAATTCAAAATTTCCAGGAATGCCTGCTCTATTTTCAGCACTGCGATGCTCCAAGAAATCTCTCTCTCAAACGCATCCCCCGTGACACCACCACTGTGAATCAACGAGAAATAGTCAGTGGCTACTTGCAAATGGGTAATTGTAAAATGAAATGAAAGCGTTCAGGCTTCTTCTCGGAGAGCTCCATTTACAGTAGAGATACCAGCTTGGAAAAGACTTGTCCTCTGGCTCCTGTGCTTGAGGGTTACAGCTTGTCTTCAGCTAATAGCAACTTAGGCTTATAAGAACCCTATGCTCAGAGCCAAGGACCCAAGCTCCTTGGTTTACAAATAGGACACAACCTAGTGCCACTAAGTGGTGGCCCCAAGTTCATATACTAGAGGGCAGGGAAGAGGAGTTGTCTGGCTTTGTTTCTGCCTTTGGGTCAGTGTTCCTTCCCATTTTATCACAGGCCTCACTGATATGTCATGCTTGTGAGTGAATCTAGAGATCAGACTCTGATACCACTCACTACTGTATTTAATCACATATGTAGCAGGTACACACACACACACACACACACACACACACACACACACGCGCACGCACGCACAAGCACAGCCAATCATGACTGCACACAGGACTCAATCACAATAAGCTACCTGTTCTCTTTGCTGAGAGCAGATAAGCGGGGACCTTTATGTCTGAAGATACTCACTTCAGCATACACTTCATTATTAATTTAATATCTTAAATGAAGTTTTCCTTGCATTTTATAATTTAGGTACCTTTGGATAAAGTTTTTCTTTTATTTTCTGTTCACTCCAATCATAGTAAAAAGGTTTGGAGCTTTTGGAGGAAAGTCACACAGTGTCTGGAGTGGTGAGAAAGGAAGAAGCGAGTGGGGCTACAGACTAGTGCTTAGCCCAAGAGATATTCCAGAGGAAGCACGATGCTCCTGACACATGGCCAGAAGTCCTGGGTGAAGACCAAAGTCAAAGGGCAATGCATACCACACAGAGACCTGATGGGAGGCTACCCAATTTGAATTAAATTCATTAAATTTAATTCTGGGACTTTCCTAAATTTTTCCTGAAAACCAAACTAAGCAGACCCCAAGACCATAGGGAAATGCTACCCTAACAGGAGGGTCCTTAACTGAAGGAGAACATTGAAAGGCAGGCAGAGGAAAAGCTGGCCCCAAACGGAGGCCCTGTGTGTGTGTGTGTGTGTGTGTGTGTGTGTGTGTGTGTGTGTGTGTGTGGTGTACGTGTGCGGCTGTTCAGCAAGGGCCCAGACCCTTTGGCAAATGCTCCAAAGCAGTCCTCTGCAGACATACTGGGAGGAGGACAGAGAGCCACAAATGCAGACTGAGTGGGGCAGCTAACAGCTTCTGATGGCCTGTGGCTACAGAGAGTCAGAGCAGTACCAGGTACTTCAGGAGTTTGGGAAGGCTGCCCTAGAGCACTAAACAGGACAGCAGTTTTACCGTAGTGACCACTGGCCAATAAAAACCAGAACCAATGATTTCAAACTGGGCTAAAAGAATAAGGAACAACTAGTTGATAGAAACACAAATCAACCAACCAACCAACCAACCAACCAAACAAACAAACAAACAAACAAACAAAACCAAGGGCACAGAGCAGAAGTCCTTGGAAATGAGGTGGCTGGACAGGAGCTCAGGCAATGGGAGCTAAGACTCAGAGACATCGAGGGACCTTAGAAAGAAAGGAAACAGAAAAATAGAGCCAAGAGATCACAGAAGCTGAGCTCAGGGACAGAGGAGCCAATCAGACCACATACAAAACAACCACGTGGAATGTGTCTGGACCCACAGACACCAAGCAAAGGGCATTTCCAAGAGAGTCAGATACGGGCAGGGACAGCGGAGGCAAGCCGGGGAGTTGTCCTTCCTTCTGTCAAATGAGCTATCGGGAATATGATTACAAAAGCAAGCTTTCCTGTTTTATAGAAGCAAGTACTCAGAAGTGAAATGACAAGGCTTCAGGGATTAGCTTTAAAACACGATTGCGCAACCAACCAAAAGCAAGCACTGGAAAGAAACATGGCCAAACAGCACTAATCTGGGACCTAGGGCACTGTTCCTGTGGGTTCCATTCACCAGTCTGCTTCTATGCCTGTCTATGCTCAAATGATAAATGATGTTTAAATGCTTGCCACGTGGAAATGGGAGAACACAGCAGCATTCAGTCCAAGGAAGAACGAGCAAAGAGCTCCAGGGCAGGCAAAAGGCTGGTAGGTGGGGCTTGGGTGGTTAGAATGAGGAGAAGCACCTGGAAGGACAGGACTAAGACTTGATGCTTTGACTGCTGTGTATCAGGCAGAAGAAGCTGAGCCCAGGAGGCCAGTGCAGGTGGGCAGAAGAACAATTA
This sequence comes from Micromys minutus, assembly GCF_963924665.1. Lineage (NCBI taxonomy): Eukaryota > Metazoa > Chordata > Mammalia > Rodentia > Muridae > Micromys > Micromys minutus. The sequence goes on along the minus strand of NC_137982.1, from coordinate 5,564,190 downwards.
GGATGGGTACAGTAATGGGGGCCTGGGAGGAAAGGAGACACAGTTACTTGGCCATGTCGCAATTTAACCCCTTACCAACCCAGAATTAAGAGGAAAAACTTGGTTGCTCAATGCACTTTTGGCTTTCCAAAACGACACTTCAAAAGCTTCACCAGATTTATACTATGGTCAGAGTTGAGGTATCTGAGCCACATAGATAACACAGATAACAAAGCTACCAAGCAGATAACTGACAGAAGAAAGTTTACTTGGCTACTTTGTCAGTTAAATCAGTCAGAAACATGACAGTGTCTGCTATCTGCCTTCCCAATTCTCTAATCCTAGCACAGGCATCTTCTAGTTCAGCACTTCTCAACCTGTGGGACACAGCCCCTCTGGGGTTGCTTGACCCTTTCATAGGGATCACTTATCAGATCATCAGCAAAATTACTGTTGTGAAGTAGCAATGAACATAACTTCATGGTTGGGAGTCACCACATGAGGAACTAGAAGGTTGAGAAGCACTGGTATAGTTGGATCTGTTTCCTCACAGACATAAGGGCTTCAGGTGGGACACATCTGAAGTAATGGGTATTTTAGATATGTTAGGAAGGATGGGTACTAAAATCACCCACCCCTTCTGTCCATACAGAGAGTGAGTTCATATGTATTCCGCTGCAGCTGTGGCTCAGCTTACTTTTGACAGTCACTGAGACCAGAGCATGGTGCATGTACATGTTCATGTATGTGTGGGGTAGTGGTGAATGTAGAGGTCAGAGGCCTAAGAGTGCCTTTCTCATTGCTCTCCACCTTATTCCCTGAAGCAGCATCTCTCTCACTGAACCCGAGGGTCATAATTTCAGTAAGGCTGGCTGGCTGGCTACCCCAACCCCAGCTGAGCTGTATCCTCAGTCCCACTGATTTACCCGACTCATCACCATATCCAACAGTGGGAAGAATCCACCAGTGGTCTTGCTGTAAAACTTGGTAAAGCCATGATGGGAAGGAGGCAGGTGCTACGGGGAAGCAGTGTGATAAAATCCCTAGGCTAATTTCAGTCTGAGGAAATGTCAGCTCCCTGGCTCTAGCTTCCTTGCTTTAGACTAAACATGGGTGATGCGCAGCCCTGGCAGAGGCCTGTGATAAGGGGCTGGTTAAGCAAAGCCTTGGACACAGTTGTGGCCTTTGATGCTCACTCGACACAGGAAGGGAATTCTCATTCACTGCCTTTAAAAAGGAATTCAGGTGAACTGGAATGAACTCTGCTTTGTCTCACTCCAACGGACCTAAGCACACGTCAGTTCTAAATGCACAAGGGTAGACTGTGTCATTCTCTTATACCGTTACCACTGATGGTAAGGTATGCTCAAGTTGAAGGGCAAGAATGAGCGAGAAGAGGCCTGGAAGCCAGGATTTTAGGCTGAGCTGAGGGATGGGTTAGCTTCCCAGGCTCCTGAGCACTAATCCCATAACAGGATGTGAAAACCAGTATTAGTTTGAAATCTCCACCTTCCAGCACACACACACACACACACACACACACACACACACACACACACACACACACACACGGGCATGCACATATGCCCTGCCAGGAAAGCCTGTGAGCAAAGTCAGACAATCTGGGATATTAGCAAAGAAATGTCTTCAGACTTTTCTTTGCTTCCTTGAGAAGCTAAACTGTTGACCAATTTGTTTTATTATTTGCTTTAAAAAAAGGGGGGGGGGGGATCTGTAAATATCAACTGTTCATAGTGATTATGAAAATAGCCTACCAAAAGACACAAAGCCAGTAACAAGCAAACAGCATTGAACCTCACTGGCTCCATCTCTAACCTACAGTGCTATTATCTAATCAGAAAGGCCCCCAAAACACATCATTATGCCTTAAGAACACTGCAATTAGGAAGAGCCCTTCCTCCCTTCTGCTCTCCCAAGCCTGATCACAACAGCCTTGCAAGATTTAGCTCGCAGAAGCCCCATTTAAACAGGAGATGCACTAATTGGACTGCTAGTCACAGCTGTCCCACTTTGATGTTGGTTCCAAGGATGAACTTGACCACTTTTTTTTTTGGCCCTGCCATTCAACCAAGCCCCAAGGTTAACTCTTCACTGTTGGTCAGTCATCTCAGGCTCCAAGGTTAACCCTTCAGTGTTATTCAGTCATCCCAGGCTCCAAGGTTAACCCTTCAGTGTTATTCAGTCATCCCAGGCTCCAAGGTTAACCCTTTGGCTGCTGGTCATACCAGTTGTGCTTTTGGAGTCTTGTTCAAGAGCTGCTTCTCCTGGAACATTCCTCACAGGACAAATTTCCTGACCATCTTGAGGCCATCCAGGACAGCCAGACAGGCCAAGTATGGAAAGGCAGCTCTAGCTCCGTGTATAGCAAAGTCACCCTGGCTTACTGCCAATGGCACCATCCTGCGAGCCATAGAATTTAGGTGCCAGCTGCCATGAGCCACTATGATGTAGCGTCAGACCATTTTTCTGGGCCCACTTTCCTTCTCTAGACAAGGAAGCCATCTGGATGTTTGGTCAAGCATGGCTTCAACTCCTTGCAAACAAAGGTAAAGGTACTCAGACTGACTGCCCAGTCATGATTTCCAGCAGTTCTCAGGGCACGTGGACCATTTGATGAGCTGTGAGTTTCAGAAGTTAGATGCTGGTCTGAGAGCTGTATAGCAGTCTGTCTCTTCATGGAGTTTTGAAAGACAATGAACACATCAGTTCCCCACAGAAATCAGTGTTTCTACCCAAAGTAATAATTACTTTTATAACAAATTAGGAGGGGAAGCAACTAGTCATTAATGAAAGAAGCTAGAGAGCCAACTCTACTTTGAAAACGAGGATCCAAAAGGCAAGCAAGCATCAAGTGTCTCTTCTGCTGTCCTGTCTGGCTGACACACACACACAGTTAGTGACAAGAGGAAGCCCCTCGTCTCAGGAGCAGGGCCACAGCATCACTATGGCACCAGCTACTGCCACCAGCAGAAAGTCAGTCAGCAATCTTGCTCTTCCTCACAGGGCACTATGTCACTGGAGATGACACTGAGAAACAGACAAAGCCTATCACTGCAACTCTGGCAAAAGGTCTAAATCGAGCCAATGGTACCACGGGAACACAACTGGAAAAATCCAGACAATAGTTAGTTCTTAGACAACAAAACTTTGCAGAATGAGAAGGGGCAGGGTTTGAGGAGAGAGGGGATACAGAAGATGCACAAGACTACTAGCCAATCACCGGAGACCTGCAACTAATAAGGCAGCTGTGTGGGGTTGCTACAATTTGCTTTCCAGCAGAGCAACCACATTATGGTTATGCCTCATTAAGAGTGTTTGCATCTTACAAATTTTTACATTTGTGGGCTCCATGGTGAAATTTAGGGATTAATAACCATGAGATCTTAGATTTGCTTCAAAAGCACAGAAAAGGTTGGTTGTAGCTGGATATACAAGCCCATCCCACTATCTGTCTACTTTTGTGTACATTCAAAGTTTTCCTTTAAGGTTTTACAAAAGCAGGTAAAGTGGTTTCCTTATGCTGGAATAGTAAGATGACTCTGCCTAGACATAAGACTGCCATTCTACACAGGTCTGAGCACAAGACACACTGTACTCTTCAGGCAAGTGCAGATGTGAACAGCCACCTCCAGGGTCACTGTTCAGGGCCCACAGTCTGAATATGAGAAGCCTATAGGACAAGAGTGCTTTTGGCATCTAGTGTCTAGATGAGCTCTGCAGCTCTCATCCTTCCTCTTCACTACAGAGGCCACACGAATGTGAACACAGAGAATAACACACAGGGAATGATCCACCAGCCAAGTCGCACACAGAGAGCTATGGAACTCAACTGCCTGGTGACACTTTGGGGCACAACTTGTACCACAGAGACAGGGTTGGGCCTTACTCGCACATCCTTTCATGCTTGCTTTTCCTCAGCCACCTTTGGGGTTCAGGCACTCCATGGGCATAGTTTGATCCTCCTGACACACAGGGCTGGGCACAGTAGACACCCACACTAGGTCAAACATGGATCTGACACCCTCCTCTTTGCCTCATTTTACAAGACAGTACAAGGGAAGCACTCAGACACCAGGGTCCTGTAAAAATCTCTGATTTCATTTGAAACAGATCTGAGAATTTAAGTCAAACTTAAAATCCCCCTTTCTATATTAGAAATACATAAAAACCACTATCATTTTATTTTCTTTAACTAAGCTCCATTACACTAACCTGCCACTGAACATTAAAAGCCATCCCTTAAAAGAATCTAAATTGTTTCTAGTGAAGACAGACAACATAGGGGATCTTGGTCATACTCTGTCTGCTGTTATCCTTGTGCAAAGCCTGAAACACAGTGGTGCTCTACAAAGAAAATGCTGGGTGAAGAAATGAGGGGGTCGTCCATCAGTGAAGAACTTCCCTGCTTTGAAGCAGAGAGTCCATGCAATACTCCTATGGAGCTATCTTCCTGATGGCAAAGTCACTAATTTGGAATGGGTCAACTTTTCTGGACTGGGTTCTTTCTACATCAACACAGAGCCTGGCATGAGAGATGGGCAGAGAAACCAATGGGTGTGGACAGAGGGTGGAGTTGATCTCAGGCATCTACAGGCTCTCTTAGGTTCTTAAAAATCATGGAGTATATGCTTTGTCTAAATTATCATTTTGTTTTTATTTAAAACACAATATAACCATACAAATCCCTAAGAACTACAACCTCAATCCTTAACTGTCTCTTTAGAAGGCTTTCTGGTCTGTGAGTTTTCAAAAGTACAAACACATCACTAACAGAGACACAGCTCACACTGTGCAAGTGGCTTTTAAGAAGGAAGGTGGGTGGAGGGAGAGAGGAGAAATTGAGGCTGGGCCAGAGCACCAGCTCTAAGCACTGTGCTGCCAGCCACCCAGTTCATTAGCTAACAAATGCTGGGGCAGGCAAAACTGTTCTCCTTCAGAGCACACCTGATTTTGACCCTGAATGGTGGACTCCTGCAATCAGCAGAAGACTGTGATTAAGAGACTGCACTGCTGAGGGAGGCTGGAAGGAGGCTAGCAGTACCTGCTCACAGCCTCAGCAGTGGAGGGGAGCAGTTGCACATGCCTTGCCCTTCCTCTTTTGTGAAACAAATGGGACCTTAGGGCAAAAAGGTTGGGGGCAGGGAAGATCTTATCCCTCTTCACTGGTGGGGGGGAACCTGCCAGGCACAGGGGCACTTTCCAATTACTTCTTAAAGGTAAGCACACAGCAGTCAATCACCCTGAGCTGCACTCTCACGGAAAACTTCTTCAAATGCACTTTAACTGCTTATTGGAAAGGGGCTGGAACACATTTGCCTGCTTGGTCCCATTTTTAAAAAGGCTCTTTAACCTCTTCCCTGCCGCCCAGCTTGGTAATTGAGTGCCTTCTGATAGAGGTGGCAGCTGACAGCAGATAGCCCTGTACTGTCTAAGCCCTTGTTAGTGGAAGAAATGGTTCAATGGAGCAGATTAGAAGATGAAACTCCGGGGAAAGAGTTTCAGTCACCCAAATTTTCTGACAGAATTTGCACATTTTGAAAGCAAAAATTAGACACGTTAAAAAGAAAAAGAGAGAAAAAAATCAGCATAACTTTCTTTATCCCAACTCAATCTGGATGAGGATATGGTGTTTCCAAGAAGCAGGGCTCCTAATTGCAAAAAAGAACGCCACCGAATTTGTTACCCAAAATCTAAAGGGGATTCAGAGCTGCTGGCTGGGACTCACTTTTGTGAGTGCATAAAGCTTACCTCATACCTTGTGTAAACACTTGCTCACTCACAGCACTGCTGCAAGTTTTAAGAGAAACCATTATTTGCCTTGGCTAAATTACAGGCTATCTCATTCTCCAATGCTTGTCCTCAGCGATGGCTAAAGATGCTCTCCTTCAAAACTGGAAGCAGCCATTTGGACAGCTGCAATCTGGGCCCCTGGGCCAAGATGAAACTAAAATATACTTTCTGGTAATGAAGAAGTCAAACACACACAAGGCACAGATGACATGGCTCCTCTTTCTGGGTTTATTTTAAAATGTAGTCATTGGTGAGCACCAACCCTAACTGTGGCTACCGTATCCCAGGAGAGGAAATTGCTCATTGGAGAGGAGCATCAGGAAGGGCTCAGGATTTACATTGAGTTTCTGAGAGTGCGTGCGTGCGTGCGTGCGAGTGTGTGTGTGTGTGTGAGCGTGAACATGCTCTTGTACATACTGAAGCTCATTTGCAATCATGACAGCAAGAGGATATTTAACACCCTAGTACAATGACAGAGCAAAGCAGGATGTGAGGAAGAAAGGCAACATGAAGAATGGAAACATACCCAGGTCTACGGGCCCAAGTCATCACAATACTGCTGAAGACATGGAAAGAAGGGCACACTGCCAGGTAAGGACTGACACACTTTCTAAGAAAAACCAGGCCTCAGATTTCCAACCAAATGTAACAACTGACCCCATTTTCTTTCCACTTTATTCTGAAGTGCTAGAGAGAGGATTCCAAATAGTAGGAAGTCACCTGGGAAAAGGCCCACTCCCACATACAGAATATCCACACAAACAGCAAATAACACATACTGTGTACTCTATGCACTCTTCCATGTGTGGTAGTCTATCAGCTGACGGCTCCCAGCAGGATGTATGTCCTGGTGTCTGACAAGGTCTGTCGATGCTCTGAGTGATAAAGAATGGTGGCACTGACCCCCAGTTCCATTCTGCTCCCCTGAAAGCCCCAGAGCCCGAGAATGCACCCAAGAAGCCAAGCTCTTCTGCTTAGGAGAGCAGTAAGACCACACTGAGCAGGAAGGGAGCTGAGGTCACGGAGTAAAGGAGCTATGGTAAATAAGCAAGCAGCAAGGCCAGAGGAACAGCTGACCAGCTGGGCCAGACCAGAGTGGAATCACTAGTAAATCACAGAGTGTTATGAAGGACACAGATCAGTCATCCTGAGCAATGGTGTCACAATCATGAGAGAGCACACAAATGCTCTATCATTATATAGCCAGGAAGAGATGGGTGTCGATGTGAACCCAGGACATAGGACCAGAACTGGTCCTCTAAGCCAAAGACCAACAATTCTTTTCCTAAGGGCTAGAGAGCAAATACTTTTAGCTTTGCCGATCACATGACTTCTGTGGCAATAACTGTGTAGTCTCTTTGGATTTATAAACGAGTAAACATGACTCCACATAGAACTGTATTGAGGAAGCACAGCCAGTGAGCCTTGGCTTGCCAATCACTGCACTAAGCCAATATTTTCTATTTTCAACTTGTGTATGTGTATGCATGATTTGTATGCTCATGTGAGTGCAAGCCCACAGGTGCCATGCACACATCAGAGGACCTCAGGGGTCAGTCCTTGCCTTTTACCCCAAGAAGGATCTTTAGCTTTCCACTCTTTAAACTAACCTGGCTAGCCTGCATGATTCAGAGAACATCTCTGTCCCCCACCTTGCCAAGAAGCACAGATGTGCACTACCAGGCCTGGCATTACATGAGCTCTGGGAGTTTGAACTGAGGTTCTCACTCTTATGAATGAGAGAAGTGCTTCATTTGCTGAACCAACTCTCCACTTTAATAAGCACACTAGTCACATGAAGACTTTGTCAGCAGGCAGTCTCATGGGGGTGGTACAATGGACAGAGGCTTGAGCTCTGTTAAGTTCCCAGGAGACCTTGCTGCAGGACTAGAGACAGCATGAGGCTTGTCACTCTGCTCCCCCTTGTCATATTTCACAACCCTACCACGGAGTTCCATCACCACTGTTTGACAGAGGCAGAAAATGATGAAGTTAGCCAGGCCAAAGCAGACCTTCCTGAGAAGAAAGGCCCGGCCATTTTCCTTCCTGGCCTGCCCGGTGGCTCCCTGCCTGTACTGATGCACTCAGTCTCCTCGTCACATCTCCAGAGATTTTACAACGTAGATCCCAGTGGCCAACCTTCCAGGCAGACTTTCTCAACACACTCAGCCATCCTACAAACGCTCCTGTAGGACAGCACAGGTGTGATGACTCTCGGGGAGAGCCTACTTCATTCCAGCAGTGGTTCTATTTCAAAGACTGCCTGGGAGACCTGCCAGAAGTGGCTCTGACTTTGGTGCGACAATTATGAAGTACTTCTTTAAACCCACCCCTTCTTCAATGAGTATTTTTAGCATCTCAGATAGATATGTAAATATTTAGCACCATCCTTTCAAGACTGTTAAGCTTTCATTTTCAATCACGAGGAGATATGTGAATGTCTTCATTAATAGTCTAATTATATCATATATTTTCATCCTGTACAATATTTTGCTTCTATATTTGAAATAATTGAATTCATTTGCACTAATAAATGTTCTAAATGGACTTTTTAATAATTGAGATTAGCACATATTGTTCACCTCAGAAACAATGTATAAAACAAGAACTCTTGTCTGCATCATGCCATGGCAGAGCTGCCTGGGATGAGCAGCCTCTCAAGGTCATTTACAGCCCAAATTCCTCTTGCTCGGCTGACCCAGACACTGGGCAGCATCAGAGCAGGGCTGGTGTCAGGCCTATAGTCTCAGGAGGAAGTCCAAGCTTGGTATGCAAGGTCCCAACCTGTCTTATTAATACCCCTGTCCTTGGTGTGCCTGTCTCAACCATCTTCCCAAGAGGGTGGCATTGGCTAGCACCCCATCTGCTCCTCCGTCACCACCTCAAGGCATTCTCCCTGGTTCTCTGGGCCCGTCCTGCTAGTTCCACTCGCCCTGAGGCACTGCCCTCCTCCCATCATGCTGCACATTACCTGCTGATCATGTGCTCTCTCTGCTAGAAGGTAGGGTCTATGCTTAGACCGCCATTGTCCTCAAGAGTTCCCAGGACAGATGGAATAGAGCAGGTACCTTAAAGCTGTCGCAAGCATGTTCCAGGTTCTGGGGCTTATACTGGTGAAAAAAACAAATAAGGTCCTGCTTTCAAACAGAACTTTGCCAACTGACAGGACATAAGATAATAAGCCAGTCAGGGCAGAGAAGAGAACGGGTCTGCAGAGGGCATGGAGAAGCTGCTTCTGACCCAGAGGGATGGCATCTCTGCAGGGGTAGCAATACACTATAATTATGGGGACAAGGAGACATTATGTAAATCATGCACATGCTTTTGGAGTCTCTGTCACCCTGATTTGCCATAGGCTCCTAAGTAAGTCTAGGTCTCTCTCTTGGCCCTTCCTATCCATCATATAGCTGGTAATCTGGCCCAATAGGCCTTCTTGTGGATGGCACTCTCTTGGTGGAAGTTCCCCTTTTTGACCACTGACACTGTGTTTCCTGAACTTAATAGGGTCCCTCATAGGTCTTCTGTATCAGGGGCACAGAATCTGCCTCTATGCCCATCTCCAGCATGTGATGCATGGCAAAGCCTTATTGGGGGTTGTCTGCTTCTTCTTCCTTTGGTAGGAATTAATCCACTGTTGCCCACTGGCACCAGACTATGGCCAGTCTTACATCAATACTGGGTTTTCCCTTTGTTCTTTTGTTTTCTTGGTGGTGGGGGTGGTGTCACATTGTATCATCTTTCTTTTTAAGCACATAAAGTTTTTTTTTTTCCCAACTTTATATAATATGCAAAAACTTTTGATTTCTGTCTCAGTCTCTGTCTATCTGTCTGTCTGTCTGTCTATGTGTAGTAGAGACCAAAGGTTGCCATTAGGCCTCTACCTTGATAGCTCTGTACCTTGTCTTTTGAGACTGGGTCTTTCAGTGAACCTGGAGTTCAATTCAGTTAGGTTGGCTGACCAGCAACCCCCTGGGACCTTCGTGTCTTTGCCTCCCTGGCACAGTCACTGTGTACACTGCACCTGACATTTTATATGGGTGGGTGCTGAGGATCTGGACAGGTGCTTATGCTTCCCATACTGAGTCACTCCAGACCCTAAAATCTTGATTTCTTGTTAGCCATAACTGGATATTCCTAAACAACATGAGAAAGTTCACTAACTCAGTGCTGGTTGGCCATGCAATGGGGATTTCCATACCCTTTAATAATGTGATCTCTGACCAGTATTTATCCTTGGTTGTGCATTTAAATGGACAAATGGCCTTTCTATTTCCCAACAGAACCTATCAGCTAGAACACTGTTATATTCCCAGTGCCTCCTGTAGAAATCCATTCACTTCAGTCACTAAAGACCTACTCAACTGTGGAGCAGCGTGGGTGATCCTCTACTTTACCTTACAGGCAGTCACTTAAGGCCTGATCCACTGCAGCAGCTTGGGTGATCCCTCCACTCTCTGTACTTTGTGACTAATAATAATAATAATAATAATAATAATAGTAGTAGTAGTAATAATAATAATAATAGTAATAGTAATAATAATAATAATAGTAATAATAATAATAATAATAATAGAGCTGAAGCTAAAGAATCTTGGGTGGAACTTCCCCTTATATATTGTACTGCTGCTGGCCTAAATAGGTCATGAACAGGACTCAGGTAACAATTCTGTAATCTGCTATGCCTGACTGCCAGCCTCTCCTATGACTGATGTGGGTGCATCACGGGTTTGGGCTTTTTCTTGTTTAACTAAATGTATAAGCAGGGAGAGTCTAAGGCTTAGAGTACAGCCTCCAGGGTGTCTGTGTGTTCAAAAGCTCCTCGGGGCAAGATTATTACATGTCAGCAGTGAGGACTAGATGCTGGAGCAAAACCCAACCTTTTAATGAGGCTTTAATAAAATAGGGCAATAAGCTACAGGACAGGGTCAAGAAAGTAGTTGGGGTACACCATAGTCAGGAGACTCCTCAGGTATGCTGTGTTTCCAAAGCAGGTGAGGCATCTGCTCAGTGAGAAAGCTCTTTGGAAGGCTGCTTCAGACTCAGGAACTTCATCCTCAGCAGGTTGACTGAGAGAAATCATGGGCCCAGAAACAATATGCCTTTGTTTTTAAAAGGTATTTAAAAGGCATTCGTACTTTCTTGCAGATTACTTGATTTTCTACTTCCTCTTGCTTTCCATTTATATGGTTCCAACTGTCAGGAGGACAATATTTTGACACAACAGCAAACAATTAGAATGCTATGACAAGTCATGAGAAAGTACTCGTGAAATAGGGCCTCTCCCAGTTGGATAGGGTACAAGGAGATCTCATTAATTTGGATTCCACTGAGGCAGTGGAAAAGACATCAAGTGGAAATTGGCATCCTTGGGGGTTATGTCTGGCTACCAAGTGCCATGTAGGTGACTGCTCTCCTGCCAGGACTCAGGGTTCCCAGTTACATAAGAACACACTGGAAGAGCCAGAAGCCAAAAGCTGAGAAGGACAGAGGCCATGCCCATGAAGACCTGGTGGGACTAGGAGAAATAGTATGGTAAGCCAGCACTCAGGGGGGTGAAGCAGGAGGATTGCCATGAATATGAGTCCAGCCTGGGCTACAAAGTGAGCTCTAGGCTATCCTGGGCCTAAGTTAAGACTCTGCCTCAAAACACTATAAAAACAACAAAAAAATGAGCTAGGAAAATTATTTCTGTAAACATAATAACCAAAAGGTAAAATCATATTAAAAATGTTAAATAAGCCAAGTGGTGGTGGCAGTGCATGCCATCCCAGCATTTAAAAGACGAAAGCAGGCAAGTCTCTGAGTTTGAGACCAGTCTAGTCTACAGAGTTCCAGGACAGACAGACAGACAGACAGACAGACAGACAGACAGACAGACAGGGCTACACAGAAAAACCCTGTCTTGAAAAACCTAAAGATTAAAAGTTAAATAATGTTGGACATGGTGGCACATACCCATGTACAAGGAGGCTGAGGCAAGAGTCCACAGCCAACCTGGGCTATACAGTGATTTTAAGATTAGCCTAGGCTACACAGGGAGATCCTATCTCCAAAAAGGGTATGTGTGTGTGGCGGGGAGGGGGAGGGGAAAGGGGAGGGGGTGGACAAACTACGAGTCTGTTTTTTTTTCTTCTTTTAAAATTCTCTAACACTGTGACTGTATCTTTTAATTCTAGAAGATAATGGACGTATAGGGACAATCTTTGTCTGCTACTTTTCCATCTAAGTATTCATCAATGCCACCTGTACACTAAACCATTTACTACACATGCTCTAAATGAATGCACTTGGAGGTGTTTTAAAAGATGATTTCTAGTCTCATTTAAAGTTTTTATTGTGTGGGCGATGCGTCAGGGACTAGAGCTCTACAGTGCAGCTGATGAAGACCGAAAATGCAGATGTATAGATGGGAGCTCACACAGTGGAGACTGACTTTGCTCTTGGATTTCCTCAAGCAAAGGAAAGGGTCTGGGTCACCACTGTGTTTGGAACCTCCCTCTAGGGATGGTAGCAGGCCCTCACCTGAGAAAGCCCTGCCTGTGTCCAGAGGCCTTGGCACCAGTTGTCAGTCAACTGGATATTGCTCTGTAGGTAAGATATGTAGAACGCGGCATTTACCACTACTGCTTTCTAATATGCACAGTTCCGTGGCACCAGGTCCACTCACATTTTTCACGAGACTTGCCGTGTTTTCAGTTTTTCACCCTTGACTCCATGCTAAAAGTCTGCCTTGCCTAGGAAATGCAGGTGCTGTCCAGGTCTAGGGTTTCCATTAATGCAGCAGAGCTGGCTGCTGACCCTCTCCAGGACCTTAGCTCACAACACTCCCATGACAGACAGTCTATACGAATCACCAAGAATTGACATTCTCTTACCTGCATCTGAAAACAATCTCATCCTTCAATCAGATTATAAATTCTTCATAGCCAAGGGCACACAACTCTGTGCTCTAATCAGACAGGGGTGGAAAATCCATAAACACTTGTGGTCAATTCATTAATCAGTGTAATCGGCATTACGGCCAAAGGGTACAATGGAAACCTGAGTGTGAGCTATAGCTCAGAGCAAAGAAGACCTACCTAGCTTTTCAGTCATAACCCAGAACACAGCAAGAGGAAGCTGTTTTCCTTTTCAAGACAACTTCTGACAGTTTCTCCTAACTGCGACTTGTACCCAAATATCTCGGAGGCAACCGTACAAAACAACAGACGCTTGCTATGCTAAAGTACAGCTGTGTTTCAAAAACGCAGGTGCCACTAGAGACCTAAGTCTGCACGCACCTGTTGAGGGAGGCATACCCTCAGCCACAAACATTCAGAAGTGACATTTTACAGCAGAGCTGTTCCTTCTATATCCTTGAACCCAGCAGGAGCCCGTTAGAGTCTAGCCAGAAGCATGCTAATTGCATTGGCTGCTGTGGAGATTCAAAATGGACTCATTTCTAACTGACTGTTAGAAACAAGAAACACACCTTTAAGCAGACCTCCTACCCGCACTGTAGAAAGGGACCTGAGCTAAACGCCAGGGTGACAGGTAAATCTTCACTTAACTCTGTAAATGATCTGTCCTTGCAACAGCTAACTCAAGGCACTACACATAACATATGAATGAATAACATGTACTTTGAAAAAAAAAACATATAAAGTAGGATTTAATTTCCCTTTGAAGGTTCAAGAAGGCGTGCATAGATTTTTCAGTGACATGATTCATTAATTATAAGCAACCAAGACATTTACTCCAACTGTCTGTTAGGAGAGCTTTTGTAAGTTCATCTAGGAACCATTGTAATGATGTTACTTTTAACTGCATTATTTGGGAGGAGAACTGTGTAGTCTGTGTACATTGAGTAAACACACGTGCAGGGAGAAGACATGACTTGGCCTGGGTATGCATGCACACAGAACAGTCTTGGTACTGCCCACACAAGCAGTAGTCTTTCTACAGGTTGTGTGTGTGGAAAGGCTGTGGCACACAGATAAATGGGCGCCCCAGGTTGAGACTCAGCCTATCCAGAAGCTGTGCCTCTTGGGCCAATGCTTCTTCATTTTAACCCACCATGTATATGCAAACGGGGACTGAATTTCTGCGAAGTTCTAACAAACGTTTCAATCCACACTGTATCTCTTTAGGTACCTGCTTTGAAAAGAGAATGCACAAAAGAAAGGCATGAGGGTTTGACTCCACAGTGGGCCCTTTGTCACAGCTCTCTGCTGGAGTCCTGAGACACTCAGTACTCACAAAACTCATTTGGGACATACTGTTGCCACCACATATAATAGTTGCCATGACATACAAATAGCTAACACTTAGTGATTGCCACCTGGGACATGATGTGAGCTATGTTTCCATTATTGTCACCCTGTTTGACAAAGGAAAGGATTAAGATGAGTAATTTCAAAGAGGCTGGAGAACATGGCATGCAGGTAAATGGAAACCCCAGGTTGATACTCAGTCTATCCAGAAGCTGTGCAGTTTGGACCGATCCTTCTTCATTTTTATCTACCACATATACTAAACCCACTGATAAACAGCAGTTTCTTGAGCTATTCTCTGTAAAGAGTTTCTTTCTGTTTCAAACCCTATCTCCCATGTTGGAAGATGGAGTCAAGCAAAGCACACACCCTTGTCCTAGGGACCAAGGGGAACAAACCCTGGTGCTCCGGCACTGGAGCTGAGCAAGAGCAGAGCCAGCAGACAAGCATCTCATTCAAGCTCAGAGCCTACTGCAGAACCGACTACGGATGACATGAGTTCCTAGAGAACCAAATGTTTTGTTGGGGTGGGGGGTTACACATGGGTGCTTACACAGATGGGGTAAAACTCAGATCAACCTACCTGACAGTCTACTCAACAACCATCTTTTGTGGGTAAAACCCACTAGAGTAGAGAAGTCCCAACAGTCTGACCGGCTGCTACTCCACTCCCAGTCCACAGTGTATCAGAGGCAACACTGCAATGCTGCAGATCAGTGTCTGCTTGAAGAATCTCCAGGATGTGAAGTACTGGTCTTTACCTCATCTGCTTTGTTCACTAGTCTGACCTCTGCAGACACCAGATGGCTCCTGGAGGAATGGCAGAGGGCCTCACTGTATATACCATGTCAGACGAGGAGCATCTTTGTGAATGTTTACCACTAAAGGTTGGTAAACCCACTTCAGAGCGAATGCATTTTCTTTCCTTATCCCAATCAAACATAGAATCAAGTCCAGTTCATATTCTACAGAACGTACATAGCTTAGATTTTCTTCTTTGAAAAAGTTCCCTTGCCCTCTGCCACAATAAAAGCTCACCATGGCTGTGCCAGTCCCCTCCCAAGACTATCACCTGTGGCTGAGCAAAGAAATCCTACATGGCCAACTGAAAGAGAAAGAAAAGGCCCAAGTTTGGTCTACAGATGGGTCATCTGGTAAGTGAGCACCAGCCAAAAGCACATGTCAGCTTACTTACAGATCCACGGGGTGGGCTTCAAAAATCAGCAGTGAGGGGGAAATTGCCCAGTGGGTGGGACTTCAGTATTTACAGTAATACTATATGTCCCACAGCAGTAGTAACAAAGGTTATGTGACACATGGTCTCAAGGGTGGCCCACTTAGATCGGTAAGTCAGGACAAGGACAGAAGTAGACATGTGCATAGGCACATAGAGAATGGAAAGGGTCACCATCAACCCTCAAGGAAAAGGCACTGGGCAACTAGAAGACAGACCCCCAGCCCATTCTCTGCCCAGTGTATCCACTCAAGGTGACCATGGTGGGAGAAATGGGCTAAACATGAACATATCCTTCTTGATGTCAACCAACATCTGTCAGCAAGAGAGACTGATTCTGAGTGGCCAAGACAGGCCTCAGAGGCTGACTAACATCTGCTTGTGAAGCTGATGAGCTGACACAGTCTATCCTGGAGGGCTAGCAGTCTACTCTCACAGGACTGATGTCTGTGAGGCCAGTATATCACTATGCAAAGATGAGGTACCATTCCCCAAGATAGAGGATAGGGATCAAATCAGAGATGATTAGTAGAATGCTGTGCCTCTGGGAGTCAGGAGGAACCAAGAAAAATGTCTCTACACTCAAAAGAGACTCGGAACATACCTTTCCTGGGACTCCAACCATATATCTTGACCAGGGGGAATGCAATGAGAGTTCCACTGTATCATGGCTGACTCCTGGGTATTCTGCAATCCTGGTCTTAGAATCTGTGGGAGCACAGGGGTGTCACCATCTTGCCTCAACACTGGCTCTGAGAAGCAGCAGTGGAATAAGGAGGAATCCAGGTGACATCAAGGCTACCCTCATGGTGCCCTAGTACATTCACCCATTGGGACTTGAGGTGCCTGGTGATGGGGGCTAAGGTGTGGCAGGAATGAAGCTGTGTGCCTCCCTGGATCAGCTCTGCAGCTATGGGTGAGTAGAACCCAGAATGATAGTTCAGCAGCTGACATTCAGCAGCTGAGCATAAGTGACAGCAACAGCATTCACCATTGGTGTTGGGAGGTTGAACAAGTATGCTTCTGGGGGGTAGGGAATGAATGACTAGCATTCTGAAACACCACACTATGTGGTACCAGAATTGAGACTGGTACAGAGCAGAGTTGGTACAGCCATAGAGTCCTCTTCTAGGAAGACCCTGTGGGGGCAGTCAGCTTCCAGCTGTCAGCTCCTTTAGCACCAGCCTCAGATCCATACTGAAGTCTCACTGAAGTATAACCTTCTTTGCCCCCTGCAGCTTCTGACTGAGTGAGGTAGGGTATAGAAGGGTACCTCCTGCTGAGCACCAGGCAGTGCTGGCTCCAGACATTTCCCAGAATGGGAAGCTGTTGTCCCATGGCCTAGACCTCCCTTCTCTCCCAGGTACTAACCATACCTCAGCAGGCATGCCTTGTACAGCTACCAAGTGGGGCTGCCAGAATCCTCACACCTAGCTCTGCATCAAGGGACTGTGGACAGAGTGTGAATATCAGTGTCAGCATACCTATAGCTGAGGAGAGTGACTAAACCTTCAGAGTAACTCGTTTTTCCCTCTGTGGCTGACTGGCTTTGGCCAGTGAGTGAGCTGTCATCTCATTCCTTGGACTCTAAGGCTATAATTCTAGACTCATTTGTAGCACAGAAGTATCTGTCCATCCTGGCTGATAACGTACTGCCTCTGCCAAAATGCAGTGTGCACTGGGCAGAGCTCCAGGGCCAGCAGGCACACTGAAGCATAAAGCTCTGCATAGAGGGGGGCCACACCCTTCCACCTGCAAAGAATCTGGAGACATGGGCTTGATGCTGGGTTCACAGACAGGTCTCCAACAAATAGGGAGATGACCTCTAAGCAAAGCAAAGCAGAGGAAGGGTTCAGAAACCATGCAAAATCATGGGGAAAGAGATGTAACTGTTCTATATTCCAGACTTGTCTGCTCTCCTAATCCATCTTAGGGGGTGCAAGTAGGACCATTCTGATAAAACCTCAGGACTTCAGATGAGTTCTCTACAGCTGGAGTTTCCCTAACACAGGAAGAGGCAGAAGAAATGCCTCCTGGCTCTTCCATTCTGAATTTCATGGTGCCCTAAATATGCTTCCTCAACAATACAGAAGTTCCTTTGGGGTGAGGACAGTTCTGCGTAGTGTCTACATGTCTGCTGAACAAACTGCATTGAATTAATTGGTCATAAGGGACCTCTAAATTCTAATGTTCCTTTGTTAAAAATAAAAATCTGCCAAACCCCATATTTTTTAGAAAATCCATTCAACCCACATGTGATGTAGAAAGTCAGATCTGTGAACAGCCTGTTGGGGTAAGGTCCATTTCAACTGACAGGAAGAGGTTTAGACGAAGGAGAAAATGTAGTTGGTAGCTTCAACTTAATGTATTACATAATTTCATTGTTATAGTTTTTCCAACACATCCAAGTCTGTTCCCCAGTCCATATCAACTTTTTTTTGTCATGTGTCCAGTGGGGAGGGGGCTTTCTAGAGCTGCCATGTTTGGGGATCAAGCTCACAATGCTGGTAAGAAGGAAAGAAGTAAATGCTCTGTGAGCCTGTGAGAGAATTACAGGGCCTTTCCTTTAGAGCACTGTGATGCCCTGTGATTCCCTCTGATGGCAAGGAATCCTCAGATTTACCCACCACATGGAAAGCTGGAAAAGCTGCCATGAAGAAAGCCCATAGAGCCAAGAGTCACAGCCCTTCAATGGTGTGCCCGAGCTCCAGAATATATTGGGAAAGAGACCTGAGGACACTCATAGCACGCTAGGTATCTTTCTGCAGAATTGGACAAAAGAAAACCTGAGGACCACCCTGTCCCATGTGTGTATCCTCCATAGTTCAAGATTAAGCTGTTTTTAATCTGATCTGAGACTCAAGTCTTGTTACAAAAGGTTAAGGATGAGGTCACTGGGTGAAAGGTGAGAGAGACAGGGTGAGCACTTACTCTGACTGCAGGTGTTTACTCTCCCCACTGCTTATTCAGCTCCCAGCTCCCAGCAGCCAGCATGGTGGGCATCAGGGAAGCTCAGTGCAAATAAGTGAGGACAATGAGGCGGGGCGGCTGTGACCCCAGCTCTCAGGAGGCAGAGGTGGGAGGTTCACCACAGAGCTGAGGCCAGCTCGGTCTATACAGTGATCTACACCAGCCAGGGCTACACAGCAAGACAAGTTTAAATAGACAACAGAATTAAAGTAAACAAAAAGAATTGTAAGAATAGCATAAATTTAGGTATCAGTGGCTCAAAAATTAGTAAGTATTCTTAGAAGAAAAAAAAAAAAAGAAAGCAAACTTGCTAGATGCCTGTCACCACCGACAGCTACTCCAGACTACAGCTGTCACAGCCATCCAGGAAGGAAGACAGCAAGCGCTCAAAACTAAGGAACAGAAACACAGGCAAAGCTCTGTGCTTAGACCCCTGCACATTTTGGGTTCCATCTGTCTCCTCTGAAATTCCCATGGCAGCTGAGGAGATGAGGAGCACACAGTAGGTACTCAGCAAATAATCAGCCATAGATCTGCAATTAACAGTGCATTAAGGCCTCTTTGAAGCCTACAAAGGAAATGCTGACCTGCCTTTTGACGGACCCTAATGGAAGGTCTGGCCCTTGCCTGCACTTCACCAAAGAAGATTTCAGTCAGCATCACTAGTCACAAGAAAAATGCCTATTAGAACTAGAAAAAGACACCACCGACCCCGTACTCACACATCTGCTATCAGCCATGAGGAGTGCATGAGGGTGTGGAACACAGGTGAAAGCACGCAGCGCCTGGACTCACAAACCCTGCTGCTAGGGATGTGAAGTGATACAACTTCTTTGAAAAATTATTCATCAACTTCTTAAATAGTTAAACGTATATCTAGATGTGGCCAAGATACTGTAATCCAAAGTCCTCATACTGGAAAACAGAGGCACAAGTCCATACAAAGCCTGGTGTGTGAAAGGTGAGAATGGTTTTATTCGCAGCATCCAAACAACCCAACTATCTTCAAGACAAAGGGACAAACTGTAGGACATTCAGTTGGATGTTCTGTACAGAAGCAAAAAGAAATGATCTATACATGTGGCAGTAGGCTCAATCTCAATGGTTATGCCAAAAAATAAAGGCAGATTTTTAGAAAGAAGGTATATGTTACATGGCTTCATTGACATAAAGTTCTGGAAAATACAACTAATTTACAGGAAGAATGATAAACTGAGCAAGGAGCAATATTTGAGGTGGGAAATAATTTCCATTTTCTTGATTATTGTAAAATGGTACTTATACATTATTTCACAATTTAAATACATATGATTCATCATAAAATATAGCTATTAAATAATGGCTCTAAAGAAAAAAATACTCACTAGATCGACAATAAACTAAACTGTCACATGTATACAAACACACATACACATTTAGTTTTAAAAATCTAAATTGTATGCTTGTGATTTCATAAATATACCAATCTCTATACCCACAGGGCAGGGCAGCTGTCTAGTTACACAGACTAACTACATGAATATCACACACAATGGCACAGTGAAGGATGGAAGCAGAGCCCCCGACCTCCGCAGTTGCGGGCTACACTGAACAAAGGAGGTGATCAACACTGACACTCAACTCCTGGCTGAACCCGGCCGTCCCCAGGACTTGGTGAGCCCTACAAGCTTTCCTCACAGTGCTCCTCTCACTGCAGATGCACCACCCTGGAGAACCCCCCACATCTCAGTGGATATAGTAGTTCTCTGAATCTCAGGTACCTGCAGGAATCCTCCTGGGAGCTGTTAATACCAGAATGCTGGGTCTCTTTCCCAAGCATCCCATGTGGTCCCAACAGGCAGCTCTGGCTATCTCTCCCCTTTACTTGGGAGCCTATTCTGCACTGGCCCAGTTGTCTGAATGCCCAAGAGTAGGACTAGTCCTGCCCCCACTCCCTGCTTCTACACTCAACAACACATTTCCACTACCTTCACCACACCTCCAGACAGAAGGAAAATATCCAATTCTTTCCACAACAGACCCAATTCAAGAGATTTATGTCTCAGCAAGCTACAAGTCAATATGACAGGGGCAGTAAACAGTGTATTTTACTGCTGTGTGTTCATCTACTCCTGTGTGTCCATCTACTGGCAGTGACTGCTGGGTAAACTGGTGTCACAAGACCAGAGTCCATTCTGCCCTAAGTGACTCCAGCTGAGCCACAGCCACTGCGTCCTCAGGCCTGACCTCAGCGTTCACTGTGCCTGTGAGTTTCATGCTTCTGCTTTTCCATCGCCTCTACGCTACAGACTTTGCTGACTTCTTCCACCTATAGCTTACTAATGGCCAGTGTGGCAGAAAGAGAGAGAAAGAAGCACCCCAGGAGATCACAGAAATTGCTTTCCAGCCCAGGAACAACAGAAGGATTTCAAAGAGTCTCACTTACACCCAGCTTTAGTTGGGAACCCTATGGTGTGAAAGCTAAAAATCCAGGGCTCAGCTCTTTGTTATGCAAAAGAATTAAACAAATACCCTTTACTTTCAATTACTTTATCATGTCCGCTGTTTGGAAGACTTGTACTAAGCAAAATTCAACATATAGTGAAGCCATAGCTTTCTTTACTATGACTCAAACTTGATGCAATGCTTTAAAGGGACCAGAGCCTATCTGAAAAGCCTCTGGGAACCACCCATTCTTTTATTCCTTTGCCCTATAATGGCCAGTGATGTAATAGCCACAGCAGACAGCTGTCTTCCTGGATAAAATCACCTTGTAAAGGAGAAATGCAATTAGAGGGCGCAATGAAATATCATTTTAAACTGATTCTGCAGGCTGCCACGTCCCACTCAGGGTTTAACGGCTAGGTTCTTTATTACTGTTTCCTAGTCTGTGAGACTGCTCTGTGATTCAGTACCTACAGAAGTCAGAGCTTCTCAGTTCTGTCTGTGTAACATGTAGTCTGAGACAAATACAGGGACCAAAGCTTGCCTCTGAGGGCTACATGCAGCTCTGGTCAACATGGGCACTAACAGCTTTAGGTTTCTTTGAGGTCAATGGGGCAGGATGTGACAGAGTTGTCACTATAGCTCGGTGGTCTCCCTTGCCACCTGTAACTTGTCTTGTGTACTCCCCTAGAGTCACACAACATTTTATTGTAAGGTTTCAAATACAGTATCTCCCATCATCCACTGCTGTCTGCTGCTTTAGGTTCCAGCACTCAATCATAGTCTGAAACATCTTCAGATAAACAATGTGGCATCCCAGAATTTACAAGAAGCCTTACCTGACTCAGGCCAGCAGCCTGGATTTGCCAAAGAAAAGCTGGAAAGAGTGCCTGCAAGTGAAAAGGCAGTTTCCAACTTGATTTAAAAAAACAAAAACACACTGAGGTTCCTAAGATTTGAGGCAACAAGAGCCTTCTGTCTGTGAAACTGGGAAGGAAGCATGCTGCTCACTCACTGTGGGCAACATGGATTAGGCTTAATCACACATGGGTTCATATGCAAAATACACTTGGACTCATGAGACTCAGTACTCAGTTTCCATTGTCTGTCAACATACTCTGCAGATAAGAGCATGGGTATATATACAAACACAGGCAAGACTACTGAGAATGACAGCCCAGCAGCACCATACACAAGATGGTCTCATGGCCCACTCCAATAGCAGTGATATGCTGACCACATGCTTGGCAACAGGATGCTGGCGTATTTAAAGTAAATGTGCCCCATCCATCACTCTGCCTGAGGTTTGTGAGCACCTCAAGCTGTGCTTGCCTTGAAAGGAATGCTTCCTTTCTCCCTCTGTTTACAAGCCCTTTCTGTGCCATGATGATCCTGGCCTGGAACATCCACACACCTCACCAGCTCTGAGTGGAAAGAACACAGAAGTACACGGGAATGGATCAAAGGTCCCAACAGAGGCCAGATGGGAAGGGGGTTGGGAACATCAGGCCTCCTTCGACAGGCAGGCCTCTGAGATGGAGAAACCAGACCCTCTGGCTGAGACAGGAGCAAAGTTCTGCCACACATCTCCAGTGCTACAGTCTCTACAAGCTAAGATTTGGGTCTGTGGCTATTAGCTGAATGGAACACAGTTCTCTCAAGCGGAGAGAAGCAGCTTTTACAACATATATGCTAATGAATCACAACGATATAGAGCATTTAAAACAAAATGTCCCTATATTTATTCTCCATGGACAGATTTTTGCATTAATATTTATGAGGGATTCCTCGTTTATTTCTCCCAGAGACTTTTCTCCTGCACAAAGAGAGGGGATAAAAGATAAGTAACATGAACCAATTATCTTTTAAACAGATACAAAGGACTAGTTTATTCATCTGCAACCTGCCACTTGATTCATCTTCTTAATATACTACATTCCACATACTGGGTCCTGCTTGCCAGCCCCGAGGGCCTGCTCTTCTACAGTGTGTTAAGGTTGGCTTTTGGGATCTGTGAAAGGCTCCAAGTCCAACCTCTGCACCCTTTCCCTACAATTCCCTTCTGTCTGTCTAAATGGCCCTTGGTTAGTGGCCATCTAAACACTCGGTGCTGTTCACCATGTTCCTGGGTACTATGATCACACCTAAAATGTCTTTTAAGCATTCTTGGGAAGCTAGGAGATGACTCCATAGTTAAGGTAATTGCCACACAAGCATGAGGACCTGAGTTCAATCCCCAGCACCTATATAAAAAGCTGGGCATGGTGCTTCATACTTATAATCACACTACTGGGGAGAAAGACACAGGAGGATGCCAACTGGTCAGACACCCCAAGAGAATAAAGAGCACCTCAGGTACCAGGAAAAGACTCAGACTTCAAAAGCCAGGTGGACATTAGATGGACACCAGAGGTTAAACTCTGCTCTTCATAACCATGTGCACGTGCATGCATGCATGCACACACCCCCACCACACACACACACACACACTCACACTCAGAGACAGATAGAGGCACAGAAACAGTGAGAGACACAGACCAGAGAAAGGCGTTCTCTGCCTAATCAGCCAGGAAAGGTATTTATCAGTGCTTGGGATTCTGTGGAGAAACTGGGTGGCTGAGAGAGTGTGTTGGGTGCCATGGAGAAGCCTGGGCTTAAAGCCTTACTGGATGAGGAGTGAGAGAGCGTACTCTTCTGCACAGGAACCATATCACGCCTCTCCTCCATCTCAGAGACTCAGAGTCTCTTTCTTCTTCCACCTGCCATTAACACAAGGACATAAGCCTAACAACGATTATGGGCTTGTCTCTCCTCAAACAGAGACTCTAAAGAGCAACGAGGAGATAGAACCAGAAGGTGGTCAATTCCACACTCTTGGCCTCAAAATGCTTCCCAAGTCTATTTCAATAGCACTGGGAAATTAGCAAATGCAAGCAGCAGCAAAGATGGAGTGAAATAACGTCTGGACTGTCACAGCCCAGTGCACAAGGCTGGGTGGAGAAAGGCTCTGGGCTTGCCCTAGCCCCTGGGAGGCTGAGTGTCTAGACTGGCCTCAAAAGCTCGGGAGACCAGATGCCAGCTATGCACTAGTTTCCTGCCTGTCCCTGGGTTAAGGTGGCCTGTCTACCACAGTCATAAACATAGATGGCTATGGCAGAGTTCCTATCAATATCTTTGCCTTTGCATGCAAACTGGCTGAAAGGAATAAACTGAAAATTACTGTGTCTATAAGAGAGGGTAGCAGGGGGCTGTAGGGTTTGAGATTCCTGTAAAGGCAACCCTGGCTATCTCAACACACACTGCACACTCAGGAGATCAAACAGACGGATATACAGTAGGTTCTTCTTACATAGGTGCTGGAGCTCTGAACACTGTTCCCCATGTTTGTGCAGCGGCCCTTTGCCCTTTGGGCATCTCCTCAGCCCATGCACACTGTTTCTGAGGAAGGCTGGGACTGCTAGTCAGTGTTGGAGGAGAAGGGCAGAAGTCCTGAGTCAGAAGCTCAGGCATAACGGGTGTTAATAACTGAGCCCCAGCAGCAACAGTTATTGGAAACTGATCTCCTCCTTATTAATATGGTCCCGCAATGGAGAGAAAAAAATCTCTCCATGTTCTAGAATGCAAACAATGTTTTAATCTTTAATTATATTCTCAATTTCAGCTCTTCTGGAGAACTACAGCCACCTAGGCCTAGGATTATTTCTTTATTACACAGCCTCTCTGTGGTATTTAATGAATATTGTTACTTAATGCTCGCCAATGGGGGAAAGAAGGGCTTAGTGAATTTCCACCTAAGTTTTGACAACTTTTCCCTAAACTCGGCAAACTTTCATCTGCATGCTTCCCTCCTCTGTGGGACATCAGCACAGGCCAAACACTTGCTCTGCCACAGCCCCAGCATAGGCTGAGGCTGCTGTGAGCTGTGAAAAGCCTCAGACAGAGGGACAGCCAGAGGCTACTGGCTATGCCTTTACTCAGGTCAACTGAACTTAGCTCTGATAAAAGAAAGGAAGGATCCTATTCAAGCCCCTGTCACCATCAAGGCCAGTGAATTTAATATAAATTAATCACCAAATAACCATATACTGCCCTCAACAAAATAGTCTCAAGAGTGAAAAACAAAAAATCCAGGACACTACCACAAGGATGTACAGGGTCACCATGGACACAACTTTATAGTAGTGCTGCAAATATTTGGACTTCACAGCTGCTGATGGGGAAAAGATGGAAAATAAAACAAGTCCTCCTTCTTAAAAAGGTCTTAAAATCAACAGAAGAGTGGCAAGAGGCAGAGAGCCACAGGATAGCCTCCTACACAAGCACCGCCTTGCTGGTTAGAGACACACCGGTGACAGGAACAGCTCTCGCCCACCCCTCATTCCCACTCAGGACACATGACAGCACTGCTTTACTCCCTGGTGTTTCTACACTAAACAAAAGGCAATGTGAGCCTTCTGAGAACAAAGCAGCCATGTGGAACTGTGAGTGGGTGATCTTGGGAGCCAGGCATGCCAAGTGTTATCAGGAGACTCACCTCATTTGACTCTAGTCCCAAAGCAAATCAATGGCACAGATGTTTGAGTGCAGGTGAGTGTGGTGCCATTCGCTCCCTGCTCTGAGTTGATGGCTCTTCTTTCCAGCAACTGCATGTCACATGTTTGTCACAGTGATGCTATGACTCAGACATGCGTGGTGTGAAGATAGTTCCTGTGAAGGTCTCAGACACGCGTTGAGGAAGGGTCACTAGGTGGTTCAAAGGATGTCAAAACAAAAAACAAAAAAAACCCCACAGCAACAACAACAAAAACCAGCATCAGAACAGGACAAGATACTGATACACACAATGAGAGTGAATCTCAAAAGCTCCATGTTGAGTAAATGGAGGACGAACAACACAGTCTGCACTCCACTGTGTGCAGTTCTAGAGACAAACAGCAGAGACCACACACAGGTTGCAGAGAAAAGAGGAGACAGGGCATGAACTCTGAGAGCTTGACTGCAAAGCGGAGCTGGGTGATGTGGGAGCTGTCAAGGAAAGGAGGCTCAGAGACAGGGTTCCTACGGGAGATGGTTTTGAACCACTATGCTTTGTTTACTGAGAGGGACAAGTGAGGGAGGAAAGGAAGCCCTGACATACGGAAAGGGACGACCAACAGGGAATGGCTTGTTCCTCTCAAAGAAGGCCCTAAAGGAATGGCACTCTGATTCCATAGCCAGATCTTTTCAAACAAGAAAATGTGGTGAAAAGATGCTGCTAGCCCTGCCTGCATTGCATAGTGGTAGTATTTTCAAAAAGAACCTTTCAGAGAAACTAGTTTCCCTCAAACCTAAATGAGATTGAGGCACGCTGGGTTGGAGCAGAAAGAGCTCTTTAATCTCTGGGCTAGGAAAGCCAGCTCATTATTAGCTATTGAGGCCACAGTTCTGTGGACCCTTCAGCCTGACCACACAAATCCAAACTAGCATTCCATGTTAATAGAGAAGTATACCCAAACCTGCTATAGCTACACCTGATGGATACTAAATACAGGTCTTTCAGAACATGACTCACAGACCAATCAAATAAGACAGAAGCCAACCTCAATCTAATAAGGGGGAGAAGGGGGTCAAAGGTCCAGCAATGTTTCCATAGCAACAGGGAGTCAGCTTCTTTTGATGGAACAGCACCCCTTCTGCCAGCAACATGACTGAGCAGGAGCACTTAGGACAGCTAGAGGGAGGATACTCAGCAGCATACTGTGAACAAACTCCATCTTTACCTCTTTACAAGCTTCTTCAGATGCGGGTCAGAGGGAGTGGGGAGTTGGGAGGAGTGGGGGGTGAGTCTTTAATCCCAACGCTCACTCATTCTATGGAACACAGGAGCAACCAAGTCTATAGGTGACTACTGTTCAAGCCAGTGCATCTGAGAAACACATCTTACAACTGTCCCACATTCCTATTCATGCTGGTGCACAGCTCAGCAGGGCTAGTACAGAGGGTGCAAGAGGGAGCAACCCTGGGAAGCCCCTGGCTACTTTCTCTAGAAGTCTGGTCAAGCTAGTAGGAGGGAAACCTGGTAAAACGTCATGGGGTCTGTAAGTGGATCTTCCTCAGTACCTGACAAGGGACTCTCTTCCTCAGGTGCATTTCTATAAACACCTACCCTCTCCTTAAAAAGTTCCAAGAAAAATCGAAGTCTGGTTCCACAGAAGTCCGACCTGGGGAGCCACTAAGTTTAATAGGTGTTCCTAAAGCAACCACGTCACAGGATAGTCTCATTCCAGGCCAGATGCTGACTTCCTTAATACAACATCAAGGGATCCGTTCTTCAGATAACTTCTGTACTTGGTTCACTCTAGCACCTCCTCATACCATGAGGGCAAGGCTGTCGGGGTAGAATTACATGCAAGTGGACAGGAGGTGTAGAAGAGCCTGCAGGAGCTCAGGTGAGAGGTCAGCCACCCCACACCCCTTCTATGAGGAAATGTCAACATCCAACAAGCCTGGTCTTCAGAGTCTTTTGCAGCAAGACGGTGAAGGTACTGGCTGCAATGCTCAGAGGATAGCCCTCTACAATAGCACCCTGACCAGAACGTGAGTCTTGTCTAGCACAGGACCTGCACACATTCTTATGATGCCCTGTGACTCATTTGTTCTTCTTTCTCATGTCTCCTGAAAGCAGAAGTGCACCTCAATCCTCCCTGAGGCTCCTGCTTGATGCACAGATTGGGACACTTGTGGACCTAAGTAAATGTATCTTACAGGGGCTTGCTCTTAGCTACCCTCTCCTGCAGTGTCTTTCCAATCATGCCCACGTTTTCCTTGACACTTTCTCTTTCATAAAGGACATTTGTGCCCTCCTGTTGAATGCCATTAGCATTCAGTGACTCATCTCTAATGAACTTAAGAATAGTGGACAACAGACACTCTGAGGCTAAGTCAAAAAAGGACAACCTCCTCTTGGCTCATACTTAGCTGCATTTGGAGAAACAAGTGCCATACCTGAGGACATTCAAGCTGGTGAAGTGGTAAACACCATCTCCTGTTACCAGCCAACAGTGGCTGGCTAGCTGCTCAATTCTCAGAATGTTCAGATGAGACACCAGACAGAGCCATAGTCAGAGAGCTCAGCTGGGGTCACTGTGTGGCCTTGGTGACCTGATCTGAGTTGAGCCCTTGATAACTATGGCCCTAGCTAATGTCTCAGTAGAACAATCTAAGAGACTGAGTCAGACCTGCCCAGGCAAGCCACTCTCAGAACCCTGACCTAGGATGACAGGACAGAGAATGCCACTTATTGATAATATTATGATCAGGAGCAATTTATCTAAATCTGGGAGTGGTGGGTTGGGGGTAAGAGACAGTTAACTACAACAACCTTGCTAACCTGGATGCTTCATAGGAGCTCAGGGATTTTCTTAGTGAACCTATGGTGTTTAAAGTGCTGTGATTGGGACTCTTTGGAGGATGGCATGACTATTACACTGTTGACATGCACAAGTTTAAATACTTCAGAGACAGCATCATGCTGCTTGCATAATACATTAGTACAGAAACGAGGAGAAGATCTCAATTTGATCCTTTTTGGAATCCATTTTTGCTTATAAAAATGATCTCCCCCTCCATGTGTGTGTGTGTGTGTGTGTGTGTGTGTGTGTGTGTGTGTGTGTACTGGAAAAAAATCCACCAAACCTTAAAAAGGGGTTCCTTGGGATGGTGTCATGTATTTGTTACCTTTTGTTGTTCTTTACATCTATATGACACATCTATTACTGGTGGGTTGTTTTGTTGTTGTTGTTTAATTTCTTTAAAATATTCATGATTCCAGTAGGCCACCAGCTATGCTGTGTCCTATTCCTAGCCAACATCAAACACAGTGAACGGTTGTGTGGAAGTCTGGATATAGATCCTGTCTATAAGGCAGAAATTCTATGAAGGGATTCCAGGAAGCTGAGAGCCCTAGAGCTCAAAGATGTGAAAGAGGAGCCTTCGATCTCTGCAGAAAATGGTTCCATCGGATGGGAAATCATTCCACTGTTGTATTCTTGGGCTGCTGTAACAACTTCTCACTTTGAAACCAAGTATTTTGAGTGATCTATTATAAATGTACAATGACAGTTGTGAACACTCCTCTCTCTCCTTTCCTTTGGCATCGAACAGTGTCTGTTGATTGCCTCGGTGCTTAAAATAGCTTCTAAGTGTCCTCATAATAGCATGTCACCTGTAAACAGGTTTCAAGCCAATGCAAATTAACAAATGGTGAACAGATGGACCAAGAACTGA
This sequence comes from Micromys minutus, assembly GCF_963924665.1. Lineage (NCBI taxonomy): Eukaryota > Metazoa > Chordata > Mammalia > Rodentia > Muridae > Micromys > Micromys minutus. Next base: position 5,535,255 of record NC_137982.1, on the reverse strand, counting down.
CTTTTGTCAGGAGAGAGCTAGCAACAAACACTTTTTGGCTTCGGTCTTATGGGACCATTACAAAGTCTTTCACTTCTTGCCAAACATCTTGCCTCAGTAGACAATCCATGCAGGGAAAATGACAGATTACAAGGCCCGTCAGACTTCGGGGAGCTGCATACTGAGATGTGCAGAGTCACCGAGTCAACACGATGCAACAGCAGAGTAACACTCCTTGAGAAGCTTTCTGCTTCTCAGCTTCTTTTCAAAGAGCACAGCCCGTGTATATGCATGCAGCATGCAATAACACCCGGGAGGGTGCTACTTGCTTGTGCTCATCCTGTCTGGCTGATGCAGGCTATGAGAGGGTCCGCAGAACATGGAGACAGCTGTGGACAGGTGCCGACTGCTGCAGAGTGCTGCTGGGACCTTCTTTCCTCAAGTCTCTGCCTTAAGCCACAGATAGTGGGTCCTTGTTTGACCGCTCTGTTTAAGCATGCTCTATTCCTGTTTACTCTTTTCTCAGCTTTAATTATAACTGGAAACTATGATATTGGCAGCCATCTTGCTTGTAATTACAGCCTCAAGACATGGAACGTTGCCTGGCACATAGTAGGCACAATAAGTATTTGCTAACCAGACAAAATCAATAAGCTCCTGAGTGAAGGTGAGCATGCATGTCTTAGATGTAAATGATTCTTCAAGCCTTCCATGTAAAGATGCAGCTCTGAGCTGAGGACAGGGGCAAAGGGGAGGGCAGTAAAGAGAATGGCAGGTGGGGAAAGGCTGAAGCAACACAGAGTCTCTGGAAGTATGATCCTTCTGAGGAATGTGCACACTGGGAGAGAACCTACCAGCAAGACCTCTCAGCACACAGCTTGCCAGGAGTAACTGAACCAATCGATGCAACAAATATTAAATGGAGTTGGAAAACAACATATCCACGCCTCCTATTTTTATGCTGATCTAGGGAAATAGCTCAGTGGAAAAACACATTCTTAGCAGACAAAAGGTTTTGGGTTCAATCCCCAGTACATACATACACTTGTGTACGTACACACACACAGGTACACACAACTAACACAAATGACAGCATACGATTTTATTTAAATGAAGTTTAGGAGCTGGCAAAACTGCCTTTTTGTTCTTGGCTTTTTGTGGTTTTGTTTTGAGATAGAATCTTATTATATTTAACCCCTGCTTCAGCTTCTCACATGCTGGGTCTCACAGGCACATGCTACCATACCACACGGAAGTTAACTATTTGAAGAAATTCGAACAATACTCAGCATAGGGTTGAAGGCAGCTTGGATGCCAACTCAGAGCCTGAGGACTCTCCTAGGGGTCTGGAGCTGGTGGGATGTGCACAGAAAGGAAAAGGACTGTGGTTTGCTTTGCCTGTTATCCCGCTTAGGGATAAAAACAGGAGCACATGGGTTACTGGGTGAAGGGAGCAGCCAGCCCTAACTCTATGCCAGCTTAAGCATGTCCTCTAGGCTTGTGCTTACCAGAACGCACACAGGTCAGCTCTACTGGTGTTCTGCCAGCTTCAGAGCTGGTCTGAGGAAATGATAAGATAGGAGGTACCTAAACTCCACACACTATGTCAAAGCTGACCCAGAAAACCTTAGGTAAGTCACACGTTCTGGTCTTGATGAGAGTTCTTTTAAAGACACTATTTGGAAAAAAAAAAAAAAATCAAAACCTTCCCACTAATTCCAAAAGAGAACAAAGCACTATTCACCCACGAGGAAAGCTATGTGCAAACCCTTCACTCACTGAGGTGGTAGAACCAGGGTGGTGGGCTGGGCCTTCGGTCTCCGCTTGGCAGATACTCCCATCTGATTTGCAGAGCGCTTCAAGGACTGTTGATTCAAAAGGCCAGACGCTAGACCTGCATGGTACTGCAGCTGCAGAGTCAAGAGAGAACATTCCATGAGCTCAGGTCAACAGGCCTTACATTATCAACCCCAAGCCATTCTGTCACCATACATATTTTGCTAACATTCTGCTGCAAGAAATTTGTAATTAGATGAAGAGAAGCAGAAGCAAAGTTGTTCATTGTGGCAATAACACGCCAACGAAAACTGAATACAGTTGAAAGTGGTTAAAATAGCAAAGGGCCTCACAGCATCACTGCATTGTTTTAGAAACAGCAGAATACACTGTGAACCAAGAGACACTTAGAGAAGGGCTGCGGAGCACTGCGCATGTCTGAATACTAGCAGAACTGGGGAGTGTGGCTGTGGAAAGTCACCCAGGTGTTCCAAGGGGTGGTCTGAAAGTCTGTGGCCTGTTGCTAATAAGATCTGGACAGTTTTCTCCAGGCACAGAGTATGTTCTGGGAAGACTGATCCAGGACCTTGGCTTGGCTGGTCACAGGGGCTCAGGCACACCTTTTTCTGGACTTCATTTCTACCAGTGATGGTACAAGTGTCAGCATAAGAGCCAGCTCAGAACTGAGAGCACCCTGCACAGACGGACTCAGGCTTTGGATGGAATGACTACAGTAATTTCATTTCCACTCACATGCCACGGAACTGTGCAGCAGAGAGGAAGCTGCATGTATGATATGAGTCTGGGGGCAGAGCCCTTTGCTTTATTCCTGGACAAACTGCTGAGCTTGGAGACGACTTAACACAGATCATTTTACTCCCTATAGTATTTTGAGAAATGGCACTTCCTAGTTCTAACTCAGACAGTGTTGCATAGAAACCTACCATACTTTTAGTTTGTGTTAAGTGGAATACATGCATTTTAAATGTACCATTTGATGGGTTTAGACTAGTGGTTCCCAACCTGGGGGCCACAACCCTTTTGGCGGGTAAAACGAGTCACATAAGTTCACAGGATTCACATAAGACAGTCTGAAAACACAGATATTTATATTGTGATTCATGACAGTAGCAAAATTATAGTTATAGTAGTAACAAAAATGATTTTATTGTTGGAGTTACCACAGCATGAGGAACTGTATTAAAGAGTTACAGCATTAGGAAGGGTGAGAACCACTGGTTTAGACAAAGGAACAGATCTGTGTGACTAAATCTTTACTCAAGACAAAAATCTGCCAACACTGCAGAAAGCTTCCTGGCTCCCTAGACAGACCCCCAACTTCTGGCATCCCAACATCTGGAGAGAAAACATATTTCCCCAGTCTCACACACTGCCAAAAGAAGCACAGCTCTGTGACATGTGACAGTAACCTTCTTCTGCTTTTGTAGTCTAGATCCTAAGAACTGCCATCAATCTCTCTACAATAAAATTAGCCTTGACAGGTACCCCAGTCCTGAACAGACATAAACAAAACAATCAGATGTGCAGATGCTAAGCTAAAAATTTGGACCAAGACCATTTCTAACAACTGATACGCTTCCTCCCCCTCCTCTCAAATGAAGCAAAGTCTTTAGGATATATATTTAGAATTAACTAAACATACAAATAGTAACTCATTCTGAATCAATTTCTTCCCAATTGCTTTTCCAAGGCATGGATTTGTGTTGCTGAGTCAGCTGCATTTCAGCTTTTGGTAATGAAATGGTGGCCACCATATATAAAGGGGCTGGGCCTAGATGCGAAGGGCAATAAAGCTCTGAAAAACAAATGACCTCACCTGAGGCCATTTGGGCTGCACACAGAGAAAAAACAAAGCCGGTTAAAATGATCTGTTCCTTGCAAGTGGCTATAAAAGAGAAGCTAGCTACCCCTGTGACCCAGTGAGGCAGAAGTGGCTGTATTTAGAGCATTCATACTTGATTTACCTGGTGGATCTATCTGTTGGGGAGCCTATGGCCACCCCATACAGTACAAAAACAGATGGTCTTCATAATAAAACAGGGGCTCATCACAGGTGGAGAAGGGCATAATGTGGCTTCAACAACTCATCTTAGACCAATGAATTTTGCTCAGATTCGGTTTTCTCCCTCAGATTCCTTAAATGGGAAATCAATGGAAGCAAGGGACAGCACAAGTTTGAAAGACAATGTTTCAAAATGTCAGCTGCTTGGGTTTCGATCTTCCCCACCAGAATGTGCAGTGAGAGCAATAAGCAAGAGCCTTTCTGGAATGAAGGGAGAGACAGCTTGGCAGGGTCCATCTTGGCCCAAGGAACCCTCTCTGCTTTTGGCTCTCCATCTTCTTTGTCCATGCAAGCTCAGCCGATCCAGTCCTGCTGACTCTTTTCAGGGCAGAGTCCTGCTAACTATGCAGAGCGGCAAGGGGGCCTGTCCACCTGGCATCATTTGGATCGTTTGCTCAAACAAACAAAGGCAAGACAGCAAGAGATGCATGCTGACCGCTGTCTGTCTTTTGTAGGGTCCTGCGAAGTCTCCCCATCCTGGAGGATCTCAGCATGCAGTGCAGCTCCACAAGCACATGTAGGTGGAACACTTTCCTTGTTCAAGAACAGAACCTGCCCTTGCAAGCTGACTCATAATGATTAAGTGACATTTGTTAATCATATATAAGATCCTGGTTTCCAGGAACATGGCTCCAACTGTCAAGATCTATAAGGGACCATTAAATATTAACTGAACCACCTTTATAATGGGCGGAAAGGTCAAAGTTAATAAAACTGACAGGCAGCTCCTGTCCAACTGGATTTATACATTATTTAAGCACCAAACACTCCATTCCAATGGAACACTGTTTAGATCTAAAAAGACTCTTGGAAAATGTCCACCCAGCCAATGGTTCTGAAACAGAAGGGGGTTCAGAGCAAATCCATACACAATATTAGGAACATAGTATGCCACAAAACTCTGTCATAAATTTTCAGTTATAGGTTCTGTAATGTTTTCTATAAAATATATTTCAATAAACATACTACCTACCAAATGTCTGTGGCATGGAAACAGCTTCATCTCAGAAAAGTCACTTACAACAGCTCTAATGTGATGTTTCCATGCAGGATCATCCCTTCACTAACAAGAAGGAACATGAGGAGAGGAGAAATGCCAACAGCCGGGCCTGGTACCTTTCACATCTTACAACTGTGGCTTTCAGAGCTTCTACTACACTTGGGGTCTTCATTTATCATGGAGCCACCAGCCCTACAGACAGCAGCCTGCTGTTCTCTGGGTTGAGGGTGCTCCAGATAGGACTCCACTGTGTGTTAATTTCAGCCTTCCACCTTCTCCCAGGACTATTCTTTCAGCTCTCAACCTAAAGACCTGTCTGTTGGGATTCTGTAAACCCCACCCCTCAATTACCTGGCAGTAGCCAGGTATGCTCCTCCCCAGTGACTTAACGCTACAAAAGAGGCTGCTTGCCCCCTCTTCTCTCTCTTGTTCTTGCCTCTTGAGGCCTCTTGCAGCCTTGCTCTCCCACCCCTACCCTTTTTGTTCCCCTTCCTTTCCCCCCCTCCACGTGCTCATGGCTGGCCTCTACTCCTCTACTCCTCTACTCCCCCCCCCCTCTGCCTCTACTACCCTCTTAACTCTCCCATGACCTGAATAAACTCTATTCTGTACTATACTGTTGGCTGGTCCCTCAGGGGGAAGGGATTCCCAACATGGCACCCCCCCAGAGGCATCTCCCTTGCCCCGAGGCCTCGCTGCACCTCCATGGGCCATATGCCCCCCACTCTCTTCATCCTTCCCCTAACATTGGTGCCGAAATCCGGGACGTCATCTTTTCACAACATTGGTGCCCCGTGACTTTTCCTTTCAGTGACGTTTCCTTTCATTGGTGCCCCGTCATCTTTTCCTTTCACTGCCTAGTCACTGCTGTCTGTTAGTCCTTCTCAAGGATTCACCCAATCCTTAAACAGGAAGTCCATCCCTTGGACTGAAGTGGGGATTCATCTACAAAAGGTCCTGAGGAATAAGAGGAAGAGACAGAAGGGAAGGGTTCCCCACAGTCCCCTCTCCAAGCACATAACTGTTATCCTGGGATTTGGATTCAGGAAACGTCTCTTGAGGACTACCATGTATATGCTGTTGGTTACTACATACTGCTAATGTTCATGACAACTCACTACACACAGGGGCTGCTGGTGCATCTGTCAGTAGACAAGCAGATGGGCCACTTAGTGAGATGACTATGTCCTGGCATGGACTGACACTGTTACTAATCTATAGACCACATATTGTTTTTACTGAAGACATTGGGACTTTTAATGAGAAAGCAAAGGAGTCCGTGCTGTACTTCCTCGTACATCACCAGCCCAAAGATGCACCAACAGATAGATGGATGGATGGATGGATAGATAGATCTTTCCAAGGTAGCAGAGAACACAGCAAAACCAGAGCCTCAATCTAAGCACATACTCTATAAATTCACTGCACATCTGAGTCAACTACCACCTTGCACAGCTGGGACACATAACTGCAACATGGGTGGACAAAGCTAACTGAGATTTTCATACAGTCCTATTTCCCCAAACCATTAAATTCCAACTGGAACTAAAAACCAGGAATACTTCATCACATCTTTGAGCTGCAAAGACCTTTGGCCCTCATTACTGCAGTAGCTTAGCTTCCTGCTAATGAGACAGCACAGCATCACTGCGAAGCAAAGCTCCTTCTGAGCCCAACTCTGGGCAGAGACTAGGGAAGCCTGCCTGGCATTGTCTGCGCCAAGGAAAACAACTACAGAAAAATACCATAAATCTAATTGTTCTGCTTGGGTTTCAATCTAAATATCAGATGATGGCATTAGCGTTGGTCGCCCTTTTATCTCGTAGAACTCCTTTCAAACAGCCCATTATTTTTTTTTAAACCATTGAGTTGAGCTTTTATAGGTAAATAATCTTTTTACTTGGTCAAAACAGCATCAATAAACCATAAGAAGGAGGCCTCCAATTTACTTGCCTATTTGTTCTCCACAAGGCAGCTGGGACTCAGGCCCTTCAATTACTCTGAAAGCAAAGCCCTGCAGCAGGGCTGTGCTTCCTGCTCAACTGTGGCATTGTGTTGATGTGCTAACTGTCATTCGGATTTCTTTCTGACAAATTAATGCATGGGCCTGCTCTACTGGTGCTTCCTGGAGTTCATGCCTTTATTAGTAGGCCATTCCCCCACCTGCTCCTGTTTACCCACAACTGTATGCATACAATCGCACTTCAAAATGCCAATCAGCAAGGGGAGAAAGCTCAACATTCAGGAACAAAACACACTTAACACAGCTAAAGCTGAAGGTAGAGCTATCACAGGGATGTCACCTAGAAAGATGGGCAGGCACAAAAAGGGAGATGAACCGACCTCTAAATTTAAAAAAATGGGTAAGGGGAGGTAAGACAAGATGCTTTGCTATCTCCCAAGAGTCACAGAATGTCATACCAGGCTTTCACTCAGGTGCCACACAAGGGTCACAAAGAGCTGCATGGCTAATAGGCTGGTGATTCTGTCACTATAAGTCTACTGAAGGCCCACTTCAGTACTCAGAAGTAATGACATTTGATGAGGTCAACCTATGAAGGGACTATTACTTGAATGAGAATACATCAAGAGAGTGGCCAACGGCACATGGGAGACCATCCTCACTGGCACTCAATCTGCAGGGATCTTGATTTTGGACGTTGCAACCTCACTGTAAGAAGCATTTGTTGTCCAGGCTATTCACTGTGTTACAGTTATGTGAACAGCCTGAACTACAATGTGATACCACTACTTAAGATGCAGCCTTAAAGTACAAAAAGGATGGAAGCAGCACTACAGTGTAGTACCTAGATAACACATACACCTGAAGGGCAATGGCAGAGCTGAATGGTGCCCTCCTAAGAGAAGCATGGTAGGCTGTATGGCCATCATCCTCTCAGGGGCAGCATGGGGGGCCTGCGTGCCCATCATCCTCTTGGAGCCAGAAGTCCCTCATGCTTTCAGCAGCAACTATGCTTACACTACCTGTTTACCCTGACACTCCTGCACCCAGTAAGGCACAAAGTGCACCTCACCTACTACAAAGCCTTCCCTGGCTAACAAGACAGTTGGCAAAGTAACGGTGCCTGCCACCAAGACCGACGGTCTGAGTTCAATCACTGAACCCCACATGGTGAAAGAAGGAGCACTGCAACCTGTCCTCTGACCTCGACTGGCATGCTCCACACACACAAGCACGTGTAGCCCTTTACTACTTTTCCCAACCTTTATCCTCTCAGTTTCACCCCCTAACACGAGATAGGAGGGCAACAAGGATAGAGGGAAGAGAGGAATTAGGAAAATCCCTGAATCAAGTTTTTTCCCTTTTGTTTCTTCTTTGAGCACTGCTATCAACAAACTACAACCAACCCCCCTAGATGACCAACCTCACCTCTTAGGGCCCTCGAATTTATGTACCCTCTGAAAACTTCCTGGAATTCCAAATGTCACACAATCTCAGACACTATCTGCAGCTGGCAAAAGCATGCCTCTGCTAGTGCACGAGGCAAATCATAGTCAGCTGCTGTGGTCAGTTCAAAGCAGCCCCATGTCCCCACACATGGGATTAAAACAAATACATATTCTTATATTTCTGTGTTTTAAAAAATCAAAATTCCAGAGTTCTCAAAAATATCACTACACATGCTCACATACAAATAAAAAATTATAAAAATTCTTCTATGGAAACACAATCTTGAGTCTGGCTTTCTACTGCAGAAATCCATGTCTGCGAATTTAAGTGGTCCTGTGATATAACTATTTCACTGCCCTCAAAGTCTCCAATTAAAGTTAGCAGGAGAGGGGCAGCAGTGTCCTTGTGAACCCCAGGCTTGGGTTAGCCTTGACAAGTACCCCAATGTGAGCTGACAGGTAACTATAACATTCATGGTTGAGGCATAGGGAAGAGAGAAAGGAGGCTATGCAACGGAAAAAATGAATAAAATGGGAACCCCAGTCCCAGACACTAAATGCCTCAGCACTGGCTTTCTGACAAGGTCTGTAAACTAGGACACAGGATCTCTAAGAGATTGTCAATCTAATGAAGATAAGAATGTGATTAAATCATTATAAATTTCTTTTACAGGTAGTCAGAGAAGGGATGGCTCCTTCAGAGAGAAAAACACGTGCCATACAGCTGCTGATGCTGTGGTTGCTGCCGCTGCTGCATTTAAATATCACCAAGGAAATATTAAACTCCTCTTCCTTCCAGGTCATGAACTGCCCCCTCTGGGGTAAGTGCCAATTCAACGCCATGACATGCAGTGTCCCTGCTTTCCCTTTCCCCACTGACCAGTAGTCTCCTAGGGGCAAATGCCTGCCAGGCTGGGACCTGACCTGCCTTCTGCCAGTGCCTGTTAACCAGAGGAAGATGTGGGGAGGGCAGGGCAGTGGAGAGAAAACACATGGGCTGGGTTGCAGCTCAGTGTTACAGCATGTGCTTACCATGCATGATGCCCCAGATTCAACCACAGCATATGGGGGCTGGAGGACAAAGATGGCAAAAGGAGGGAGTCACATAGTCATTGACTTGCAAAGACCAGAAGAGGCAGAGGGCAGGAGTGGAGAGCTGATGGCCCCTTAGTCTGGAAGCCAGCAAGACCTCCAAAAGCAGGAAACTGGAGGAAGACATTTAGAAAACACCATTTTATTGATCCTTTGATGAGCTGTTTCATCTCTTCAAGGTAAAGGAGTCCTGAGTCTAGTGCCTGAGGTCAAGAATGGCAGGATTCTTCCATACTCCGCCCCAGTAACCTGGCAACAGCCAGGTATGCTGTGCCCCACAATTACTTGGCACTATAAAAGGGGCTACTTGCCCCCTCCTAACTCTCTTGTTCTCTCTTCTCTTGCTCTTAACTCCTTTGTCCCTCCTCTCCCCATTCCCTTCCTCCTCCTCTCTCCATGTGCTCATGGCCAGCCTCTACTTCTCTACTCTACTCCTCTCCTCTTTTTCCCCTCCCTTCCCTTCCCTTCCCCTCCCCTTCTCTCTCTCTCTCTCTCTCTCTCTCTCTCTCTCTCTCTCTCTCTCTCTCTCTCTCTCTCTGCCCCTACTACCCTCTTAACTCTCCCCATGCCCTGAATAAACTCTATTCTATACCAATACTATACCATCACATGGCTGGTCCCTCAGGGAGAAGGGATACCCAACATGGTTCCACCAGAGGTACCCCTCTTGCCCGAATACCTCACCACACCTCCATAGAACATGCCCCTCTACTCTTTATCTTTTTCCTAACATTGGTGCCAAAACCTGGAGCATCTCTTTTCTTTATCTTTTTATAAACACACTGAAGAGGAGGCAGTGGTTCAAGGCAGCAGGTATGCTCCTCCACACTATCATGGAACAACAAAGGCAGAGCTTGGCAGTATGGCCTCATGGGCAGGAGACAGAGCCCTACAGTCATATGGCTAGCTCCATACAAAGGATCCTGAGTTTCTTCTCTCTTCAGAGCCTGTATTATCTTATCAGCCCACTGTGAACAGCAATGTTCATCTGGAGGGACCAAGAATTGTCTTTATTTCAACTGAACTGCTCCCTAAGGTGGATGGGGGAGTGGGTGGATCTTATTTCACTTTTCTGTGGAGAATGGTAGTGATAGACAAAGAAAGCCAAGGACATCTAAGAATGAAGCTTGTGATGTGGACAGTGTCAAGCCTGGCACTCTGCAAACAGATAGAGACCAGAGCTGCTCTCCAAGTCTGCAGAGGGGGCTCCATTCTTAGCATCAAGCACAGAACTTATCACTCTGCATAGAAAAATAGACCAAAGCTGTCCAAGGTTTGGAGAAGGCCTCAGAAATGCCTCATCCTGCTAGCTAGCTGATGACTTTTTAATCAAGTACTGTCACCCTATCCACACAGGATAACAAACTGGGAGAGTGAAAGAAAGGGGAAGATGCAGCTGCCCACTGCACTGAGAAGAAATCCAACTTCAAATTCTCCTCACACAGTGAAGAAAGATAGTGTGGCAGGCAGAGACGCCTCCTGGCCCATCTCGAGCAAACCTCTCACTAACAAGAAGAATGACTGTGGGGCCTCAGAAGCCCTGGAGCACAGTAAATGGAAGGCATCAGAGCATCAGTTGGGAAGCGCCTTCTAATAGACTGTCGAGACTGTTCCCTTTAATCTGCACTCAACCTAAGTGCCTGGCTTGTTAGCTCAACCGTGATGTGTTAAGCCACCAAGAGAAGATCACAAAGATCTCTGTGAGACAAGACCAGAGTCTCCTTCCACACCTCCTCCCTCCTACAGGGCCACTCTTTCTTTGTGGGGCTGTTGAAGGATTTCACTGACTTCAATTTTGGTTTGATCTGATTTGGTTTGGTTTGGTGGTGCTAGGGACTGAACTCAGGGCCCTGTGCATGCTAGGCAAGTGGGTACTGCAGCACGAAGTGGTGGACCAGGATCATTGCTGTCTCCACAGAAAGAACAAGAGGCAGACAGCGGTCAGCCTAGATGCCAGAACTTCCCACACACAAATATAGGGCTGTGATTTTTTTCACCCTTGGAAGCAGAGAGTCACCCAGTAGAAATGTTTTTGGTTCAAAACAAGTAACATTATCAGAGTGAATGTCCTACTGACCAATGTGATTCGGGCAGAGAAAAGTTTTAATTCTCAGACTGTGTGGGTGTGCAGTCTCTGTCCAGGTACATGCCAAAGGCCCTCTAACCCTGTGCCCTATGAGTGTGGGTTCATCAGTCCACCTGCCAACCCCCCAAAGCCTCTTCTCTTGTCAGGATAGTGCTGCTTCTCAATACTGCTCAGCTGCTCCACAAGAAACCTGGCCTTGAGTCCTCAGAGCTGGTGAGTGGTGAACACAGAGAAAGCTAATCGAAGAGGCTGGAAGCAAGTATATACCTGAAATCTGTAATGTGTGGTTGCTACTAGTGGGCTGAAGTTGATGGGGCACCACAAACAAGGCGCCCGGAACAACGACTGGAAAGCCTGCTTTGAACAAAGATTAAGAGGACATGGATGAGTTCTGGCCTTGAGAAAGCCAAATACAGCTAGACCAGAAAGCAGAACAGCTAGCCTGGGGCAGAGGACAGCCCTGACACATTTCTCTCCCGCCTGCCTTTTCTTCTCCTTCTCTTCTCCCCCCACTTCCTGTTCTTATTCCTCCCTCCCATCCCTCTTCCTAGAGGTCCTAGAGAAGGTCGGGCACAGGGTGGGGACCAGTTCTAATGTCCCTGTTACTTAGTTAGGTCTGTTACAAGGAGCAGTCACTCTCAGGACGCCCAGTTAGTAAGGGTTTATCATGAGGGAAGCAGCAGGAGAGGCATCTGCAGCCAGGCCGCTTGGAAGATGGAACCATGGCTTGCCACAGCCTAGCAAACTGTCCCTGCTGGCCCTGGAGTCCCAACCCACTGGCTGCTTTTCCACCTCTAGAGAAGCCAACTGCATTGGATTTGCACTTGCTCTCCCAGAAGCCCCTGCTGCTGCTGAGGGAGTGTTCTAGCTGTATACACACCTTTCACCCACTCAGTGCCTTCTGCTGTCTCACACCCAGAACAGAGGATGGGACAAGAAGCTGCCAGCACAGAGCCAGGATTCCTTCTCAAAATATGAAAATGCATGAAAGTCCTCAAAGTCAAAAGCTTTCTCATCAATGTAGGCGCAGAACTCGTGTGGCAGCAAAACCTGCCATGAACTGATGTCAATCTATTTGAATCTTAATTTATCTCACTTACTGTGAAGAGGCAGACGTTTCTACAGCACAATATCTGATTATAAGGTATTATCCTGGATCCCACTGGAGAAATTTGTGTTATATATGGTATATCGAAATACTACCTTTCTAGAACATAAAAATTAAAAAAAACCCATTCAGATTCGCAAGCTTTGCCATGCTGTGGGGCGTAGGTGTACTACATATGGTACCCTTGCCAGCCTGCTTCATTGGCATCAGGGACACCCACAGGGTGCTGACCCCATATGCAGATTATAAGGCCCTGCCTCAAATTTGCTGGATTGTAATTTCTATGAGATACCCAAGAATTCACATCAATATCAGTGGGTACACATGGGTCTCTGGCACACTAAAACCTGAGATCCATCACGGAACAATCTTTGGACACATGTATGGACTCACTGATTGGTTCAATATCTCCCTGGAAGCCATCAAGAAATACACAACCAGGTTGGGGAGATGGCTCGGTCAGTTGATGTGCCTGATGCCAAGCTGATGACTAGACTGTGGTCCTCGGAACTCACACAGTGGGTAGAAGAAGAGAGCTGACTCCCATAAGTTGTCCTCTGACCTCCACACATGTACCCGTGTGTGTGTGTGTGTGTGTGTGTGTGTGCGCACGCGTGCAAACATGCACACATAAGTGCAATAAGAATTTACTATGCAACAGAGTTTCTCTTGGACAAATCTCAATGAGCTCGCTTGAGGTACACCCAACTAACCACAAGAATCTAGGGGTGCAGATACAGGTGTGACATGCTTCCACCATGAAGAGGCATCTAGCCTTTCAGTCACCATCTGCTGTTTCTATGATGCCCTTGGGAACAAATTGAGACAGCTTTGGAAATCCGGACTCCCTATCTCAGCTTTATGTGACTAAGCAAGTACAGACATGCATTGCAGGAGTCTTCAAATAGTTAAATTTTCAATCTTTATAAAAAAGAAAATCCATCAGACATGATTGATAAGTGTACTTTTTAAAACTAAAGGTAAAAAAAAAAGTGAAGATTGGCAACATTTTTTCCCCATATAATTTGCTTTCTTTGCCTTTTTCCACAGCACTGCACATAAATCAAAGAAATGTTAAGGAGGCCTATATATCACCAACTGGCATTTCAAAACTATTTACAAAGTCTTTAACAGACACAGGACAGAGTCCAGAAAACCAGGACCTGGGAGGCTGAAATTCAGGGAGCAAATTAACTCAAACACTGACAGAACTAATTAAGTTTACAAATAATTCTCCAACGAGCAAATTATGATATTTAATAAGTCCTGCCTCAGTGAAGCACGGTTACAAAATTTAGGGGATGGGGTGGGGAGACACACAAGCCAACAAGAGTTTCTGAAACAAAAATAATGTATATTTGAGCAAGCTGCCTTTCTATGATTAAGCAGAGAAATCTCAGAACAAGGCAGGGGAAATGATGTTTTAATAAGGTCTAATACAGCCTTGTGAGCTGCATTGTACATTCCCTTGCAACAGGGGTGGAGATACAGCAGAAGCAAGGTGCAAGCTGGGAGTCGAGGTTCACAAGCTAGGGCCATGGGCTGGCTGAGGTGGGCTGCTGTGGCCACATCCCACACAGACAATACACCATTTCCCAAAGGCAGGTGACAGATCAAGCTGATAGTTTGTGTTCTGGTTTCCAAAGACAGAGAGAGGAGTGCAAAAGAATTTATCTTCCTTCTTATTGGAAACAGCACAAGAGATTTGCAGGGGGTGGGGGGTGTCAGGTGGACAACACATGGAGAAACAGGCCCAACTGCACGGGCATAAGAGTCACACTGTCCCTAGTCCCACACTGGAGAGTGGCTCTAATATTAATGAAGTCTGCCGTCTTTGTCAAGCTTGGCTTCCATTGTGCTGCCATTACAAACCATGTGCCTCTGTCCTCAACTACTACAGTTTAGAAGACTGAACTGCCAGCAGCCCAGGCAGCAGAATGGGCTGCTGTGAGATAAGGCTAACCCCTGGGAATAGGCAGAAGAGAAGGCCTTCTTCCTCTGCATCTCCAGCTCCACGGCCTCTCCTTTTAAACATGCTCCTTAAAGCACAAGTCAGATGATAAGCCTGTGCACAACACAAGGTACAATGCCTTAATGGAAGCCAGAGCTCTTGGCTGAACATGGCGGATAAACAACATGTTCGACTGAACTCCTTTCCTAAGTCCCTGAAATGGTGGGGATGAATGAACACAAAGGGTTCATTCAGAAAGAAAGAATTTAAAAAAAAAAAAAAAAAAAAAAAAAAAAAAAACAGAACTTGAGTTCCTCAGCTTTCTGAAAGAAATCAACATAAAGGTATATTTAGGGTCATGTTCCACGGCTCACCCGTGACTAGCTGGCTCCACTGCTGATGGTTAGAGGTAAACACGAAGACATAATAAAAGTGGGAGTAACCAGCAAAGGAGACAGCCAAGGCGGCCATGAAGCAAAGAATTAGACAAGTCAGAGGTTTTCTGATACCCGTGTTTATACTCAGACTTGCACTGCTCCCAGCCTTGATTAGAGGCTGACACAGGAGATAAAAAGAGCACAGTCACTGCTGCAGTCATGACCACACAGCAGCTGTGGCTACCTTGTATGAGTGTGTACTTGTGCATGCACACACACACACACACACACACACACACACATAGGAAAGGGACTGGCGGGGAAGAAGGGGTCAACAGGAGTAGGAGGGTATAAGAGAGGGCAATCGGGGTGAATATGATCATGTATGCATGTATGAAATTTTCAAAAACTTAAAAGGAGATGTAGAAACGGCCAGAGACAAGACAAGCCTTCAAGAACATACAAGCAAAGACCCATTCCCATCATCTGGGTCCTACATCCCATTTCTATCATCTATCAACAACTCATCAAATCATAAATGTATCAGTAGATTAATCTATCAGTGAGGTCTAACCCTTCATGACCTGTTTGCTTCCTAAAAGACCCACATCTATAAATGGCTGCACTGGGGACCAAGCCTTCAAGTCCAGCAAGGCCAATACTTGGCAGAGAACAGCTCACTGAAACTCTGCACAGTGTAGCAAGGTGGTGGAGGGTGGAAGGTGGAAGAGGTAAAAGCCATCAAGCGGCACGGCACACAGAATTCCTACACACTTAGATGAGGAAGGTGTCTGGAGGGGGTGGGGCTGTAGGCATAGAAACAGGTGGACTGCTAAATCTCCGCTGAGTCCCCAGATCCCTACTCCCATCAGACACTAACCTAAGAGAGGCTAACCCAGAGTCTTGGGATTCATGGACAGCTGGAAAAGAGGAGTCTGATGGGACACCCCTCCAACCTTCACAAAGAAGCAGCACACTCCAACCATCATGTAAACTGAGGCAAGCAAGCCATGGGGAGGGGGGTGTGATGCATAGTTACCAAACCCTCCTCTTCCTCCATGGAGCCCATACAGCATCTGATGTGGCCTAGGTAAATTACTCAGAGCAGCACAGGCAAGAATCAAAAGCAAAGAGCTTCAGAAAAGCTCAAAGAGTTACCTCTGAAAAGTGACATGGGGAGAGCGAGGCAAGGAACCTGTCCTGTGAAAAGCACTGCAGTGTTTGTCTCCTTTTAAACTGTGCACACAATTCTACTCCTTTGATGAACACAAAAATGATGCAAGGGAAGGACCCAGAGTGAGACACAGGTCGTGAGCACGAGACACGTGCCCCCCACGTGAGAGAATTAGCTCTTTCACCTGGGAACTATTAGTTTACTATAATAACATTTAATTTTATTTCAAGCTTTACTGTCTCAACTAAAGGATTTTACAATAGCAGATGCCTTCCCTCCCACACATCAATTAATTTGCAAATTCACTCAGGTTGTAGAGATAATGAGGTGCTGAGAGCCTTCTCCAGTGTGAGGCAGAGCTGGGCACTCCATCAGAGGTGGGTGGGGCGGGTGCAGCACTGAGCTTCCGGATGCCCCAACACACTGGGCACACACAAACTGCCCTCTCTCAGTGCCACCAACCTGAGGCCCACCCCTGGCCAAAAATAAAGATGAAAGATGATGGGAAAGTTCTGGAGACAATGATGTCTTATGCCCAGGGGGAAATGTCTCGTTTTTAGGCTTCTTTCATAAGTTTGTCTTGGCTGTTTATTGAGAGAGCAAACTGTTATAAAAGAAAGAATGTGGCCTCAGCATTCAGCTTAGGTGAAATTTGGCAAGCTGCTGATCAAGCCCACACATCTGAGTTTCTTTTTCTTCATTCTGAAAGAGCTGAACCAAAAGTAACCAATGTTGTTTCAAAACACAGTAGTCAAGAGTCATGCCACATGTGCCCTGCTAAAGATCTGTCTTTCTTCCTTTTGATTTGTATACGAGACAGGCTTTCACGCCTCAATATGCCTGTGCCACCTTGTGACAAAACATGCTAGCAACTATAGACCTTCCTTCGTTACATGACCAGTGCATGGTCTCAAGAAGCAATGGCTCCGTCCAAGCACCAGCGTCCATGTTGTGGTACCCCAGTCCTTAGGAAGGAGGGCTTTCCTCCACTTCATCCCCTTCCTGACTCTACTGTCCTCTCTCCCGGGACCCTGTAGTCAAGTTGCCCTCTCTCCTCCTGAGCAGTGTCTTGCTCCCTTACCTCCCCTTCCCCAGCTGTTATAAAGGGCCTGCCTGTGAGTAAGCTTCAGAAGGCCTCCTGCTTGAAGAATCTGCCTTCCCAACAAATTAAGGAGGCGCCGACAACAGCCCACTAGTGAACAACAACATATGTTCTTCCTCAAAACTATGTGAGGCCAGAAGTAAAATCTCATGCAAGTATTTTTTATTTCTCACCAGCCAAAGGCTGCTTCATGCACACAGTGCTGTTTGGTTCCCCAACACACCATCTATGAAGGATGCCTGCCATGGGGTCTGTATCCTGAAGACAACAATTTTCTTTACACGATTATGAAAGCAATCTGAAGTTCCCTTGACATTTTCTGACCTGGCATTGTCTGTAAAGGGCACAGGTTAACAATGTTTAAGAAAAGATCACATACAATATATAAATCATGAAGGTCCCCAAGACACTGTGTGGTCCAGGGCTTCAGCTTCAATAACACACCAGCAAAGAGAGAGATGGCTTTTCTTTTCACGTGCTCCCTGTACTGGACTCACAAAGCCATTCAAATGCCAACAGAGACAGTTGGGGATCTACAATCACTGGACAGTTCTTCCCCCCTAAGAAAATTTAAACCTAAAAAAGTTGAGTAAATTTAGTCTTGTGAAGTACCACCCGCCTCCTCTTCTCCTCCCCTAAAAAGGGCAAGAAAATTCATCATCAAAGGTCGCCCCCTGAGGAATGTCATCAGAGCGTGGTATTTCCACGCATGCATTTGTGTACACAAATCTCCAACTGTGCCAAGCTCTTACAGGCGAAGCAGGAGCGGGAGACTGGGCAAGGGGACAGCTGCTTTTCCTAGCAGTTTTGCGGTGGTTTTTCCTCCACTGTTGTCAGTACAACCTTGGTTCCTGGAGTTCTGGGCAATTCTGTCTCTACTCAGCACACAAGGAAAAGAAAGGGAAACCGTAGGGGGAGACCTTTTCTTTCCTTGTTCCACCACCCTAACTCAGGAACCCAAGGACATTCACACCTACTGATTAAAAATGCACTATTTTTATTCCAAAAGTTAAACCACAGCACATTTCCTCCTTTAAAATTTTCATGGCATCCACACTTTCAATTTGAGAGTTTTCATTCATGGTAGGTGAGCCTCTTATGTTCTATATTAAATGCAAGGCATGTGTGATCAGTACTATTAATAATATAACAGTGCCAATCTCAGAAGCGGCACACGGCGCCAGCATGCAGCCCCACGTGAATAGACACGAAGCCATGAGCACCACGGCAACCGTTATTAAATATGTGGGAATGGAGCTTACTGCCCTGCCCACCACACACTCAAAATAAGGAAGAATTTTTTCTTTCTCCTCCCCAGGTACAATGTGTCATTAGTTCTCATAAATATAAACAGGTCTGAGGCAGAAAACAAGTGATTACCTTTATTAGATTCAAGGGGAAACAGAAGAGCTGAAATATTTGTGGACACATCAAGACTGCAAATTCATCAAAGCACATCGGACACAAGGATGTGAGGTCACCAAGGTCAACTGTGATGGCAGAGAAACAAACTGCTCTTCACCTTGTAGGAACTACTTTCTTCACAAGCCTTGCCCTTGACTTTGGACTCTGAGGCCACCCTAATGTTCTTGCCCATGAATTAAGGGCAACTTGGAAAGTGATCTCTAAAGACGTGTGCAGGGAAGTTACAAAGCCTACCTCACTGCTGGACATAAAGCATCTGATGGAGAACTGAATCTCAGAATGACAGCTTGAGTTTTTAAGACACGTTACATAAAACCACTTAACTGTGCCTCATATGTCCCCAACAATGTCACATCCTAAACTTAGAAACAGTCCCCTGTCAGCACAAGGCGGATTTAAGTAGAGACCCTGACCATGCACTCACTAGCTGTGACCTCTTCTCTCCTGCCAGGCAGACACAGGATAACAAGATGAAGACTCAGGTAAAGGATGTGACACACAGGCCCCTGTCTGAGTGTCAAACATATGAAACTACTGTAGGTAGAAGGCTCTGCTCGTGCTGACTTGTCAACTGTTAAAAACAATCTGTGATGGTGGCCCAGTCCATCAACAGTGTACTACAACCCCTAGAGTGGGTGGGCATATACACACAACAGCTACACACACCTCAGAAGAGAACTATGTGGCCAGAAATGGTGCATCAAGACTGCTGGCTTAGCACAGCAGGCGTCTTTACTGGTGCAGCGGTGGGGCTGACACCCTGGGGTAACCAACAGCTGTCTAACTGGACTTAAGACTAGTTCATGAGTACTACTGTGAACCCAGCCATAACTGTGACTAAAGAGGCCATGGAACATGGAGGACAACCTCTTCCTGCCACTTTCCTAATTCAGTATTACTTCTAACTGCACTCTATGTGCAC
Organism: Micromys minutus; assembly: GCF_963924665.1. Taxonomy (NCBI): domain Eukaryota; kingdom Metazoa; phylum Chordata; class Mammalia; order Rodentia; family Muridae; genus Micromys; species Micromys minutus. Next base: position 5,515,769 of record NC_137982.1, on the reverse strand, counting down.
ACGCCAACAATTCATCTAAGAAACTTGGCCATGGAGTGCCCAGCTCCAGCTGACATATCTACAGCACAGCCCATATGCCTAACGTTCAGGAAAGACTGTGTGAAGTGTGTAGAAAGATTTTAATCAGAGAACCAGGACATCTGCTGCAAGATTGTATCTTCTTAAAGGACATAGAGCTTCACCCATGACATCTTAACAATCTAATTCCCTAAGCAAGACCTGCACAGTAACAGCACCAGTGAGCATGAAACAAGGGTGGGATCCCATAAGGCCCAACCCTACATGAAGGATAGGGATCTTCTTACAAGACCCAACCCTATATGAAGAGATCATCTAAGACCAAACCCTACATGAAGTACTACAGGCTATTAATGGACTGAGAAAAGGAAAAGCAGCCTTCCCCAGGGATATGTTCTCTAATCCCAGTGGTCAGCCCTAAAGTCAAACACATGATCAATACAAAATGAACTAAGAAGGTTGTATTTATATATCCGTGTGTGTGTGTGTGTGTGTGTGTGTGTGTGCATGTAGCAATAATAAATAAAGTAACAGAGTTAATACATGAAGGTAGAAAGGGGGCTTGGAGGTAGGAAAAAGAGAGCAATGGGAGGGGAGTATAATATGGTAAGAGGGAATTAAAGATGATCAAAGTATATTATAGACATGTATGAAGTGTTATAATGAAACACATTATTGTGTACAACTAACAAATGCTAATAAAACAACAAAACCAAAGACTATTGATCTATTTTGTGAAACAGTAACAACTACAACAGAACTCAAGTGTCTGCTACACCAGGCATTAATAAGGCCTTCACAATGCAATCCATGGGAAGGTGTCCCAACAATCCCATTTCACCCATACAGAAGAGGCCAAAAGAAGCTGTCACTTGCCCAAAGTCATACTGCTGATACCAGGCTCACAACACTTAAACTAGGAGTTCTCAAACTGTGGGTCACAGCCCCTTAGAGGGTTCAATAACAGATATCCTGAATATCAGATATTTACCTTTAAATTCATTTCAGTAGCAAAATTATAGCTATGAATTAGCAACAAAATAACTTTATGGTTGTGGTCACCACAACATGAGGAACTGTATTAAAGGGTCGCAGCATTAGGAAGCATTTCATTACAGATGTGTATTGCTTGCAACCAGAGTTTTGCTCATCCAGTGATGAGTCAGCACATATTTAACTTCATGTATAAATCTTAGAACATCACTAGTAAATACATACTAACCATCTAACATCCTAACATCTGGCCCTGTTCTGGGGTCTAAGAATAAGCTCCAAAGGCAAGCAGGACTCCCACATCATGGTAAACACATTCCTGAACAAAGCAGTGAGGAAATCATGGAGCTGGTAGCGAGGCACACTGAGAAAGCATGGCAGAGACACCAGCGGGGAGGTGGCAAGGCAACCATTTCCTTATGGAAAAGTTCCTGCAGGGGTGGCAGGGATCACAAAGTTGAAGGATGCAGAAGTATCACAGAGGAAACCAGGGGAGCAAGGACAGAGCGGGAGATGGGGAGGAGATTCCATATTACCTGCAACAAAGGCAAACCCCCCAAAACCCCAGAGTGTGAGCTCTTGTTGGGGCATCTACTCATTATCCCAACCTTGTTCTCTTCCGTAGGACCCTGCTGTACGAGCAGGAGGGAGGGGAGAGGACAGGCCTAATGGATCCCAAGCATGGAGCTCCTCCTTCTAACGCTCCCTTGCACACATGCACACAAGTCCCTCACAGAGTTATACAGAGGAGGGCAATCTTATGTGTTTATGCTCCTCCATTAGGTAACCTAAAACCCAAGAAGCAGACTGTGAAAAGTAAACACACACAGGCATCTGTGGTCAGGAAGCATCCAAAAGGGCAGAGGGAAATGGCCACCAGATGGTAAATGCAGTGGCCCTTGTCTCGAAATCCTTCCTCTGAATGTGCTGGGTCTTGGCTTTCCTACCAGTATCTTCAATGTAGCAGTTTGCAAACACAAGAAGCAGGAGCTGGCCTGAACTCCCTCAGTGGAGAACTGATCATGGTAGGCCCAAGAGTGGATCCTGAGCAAGTGCTGGAAAAAGAACCAGATGAGCTTGGCTTGGCTCACTTGCCTTGCATGCCCAAGGCACTGGATTTGATTGCCAACATAGCAAAGTGAAAGAAAAACCCAAACAGGAATGAGACGGAAAGGTAAAATTCTGGCCTTTCCAGACAGCGTGCTTGGGAACAGTGGGTGGAGATGAGAGCAGCTTTGCTCTCTAGCAGCAAAGAGAAATGAGCTATGGAGCACCCCATTCTTACCAAATATCCTAACCCAGACAGCAACAACACCAAGCAATGGGTGGAGTCCACATAGCTCTGCATGCACTGCTGGGGACATTTCTAGAAGCTGGAAACATATCCGAAATAAGTTTAATAAAACTGTAAAGATGGCAGATCCTCACTAGGAGAACACATGCAGCAGACCTGAAACTCCCAGCATTCTGCAGGGCCAGTGCTGAAACCCAACTTAGAAGGGGAGTGGCAAAAGTTCTGAGTTTCCTGGGCAACGAACGACAAGGCCAAAGCTGCAGTGACGCACTCACTCCTGGTTAGTTATTATCACTTGACCAGCAACTTGGCAGCAAAGCTAGTTCTACTGTGGGCCCCAAAAAAGGATCTATTCCGGTCACCATCCCAGATACCCAGCCTAGCCTCCTTGAGCTGACACTCTTGAGTGACAACTGCAGATTCCTCAAAAGAAAAAGACTGAACGCATTTATGTGGGGGACTGTTTAAAGTAAAACAACAGACATTTTGGAAACATCAGAAAAGAGCTGAAAAACAAAAACATTCTTTGGCTAACACTTAATAAATAGGAATGTCAAAACTCCCTGAGCGTGTGGATACACTCTGAAGACACATCTTTTGGATGGTGAACAGCTGCTGGTTAAGTGTCTTGGCGACAGCATTCTGCTAACACCAGCATGCCTAACTTGAAGAAAGGGCGCCATGAAAAGGTTTAGCCTCTACCCAGGCACTCTTAGGCAGGAACTCTTCTCTGCTCCAGTTCCTCATGGCATGACAGAAATCACACTGTGCAAACATCTTTATATGGTTGTCTGTGCAAACCCACCTTTTGCTCTGGTTACAAGACCTCAATACTTGGTGGCACTGTAAACCTCATAGAGCTACAGTCTTGTTAAACAGCTCCCTCCTCCAAAACCAAAATTTGATGGCTTCTGTGAGAAATGCAACAGAGGAAAAGACACAGTGCTTAGACGTGCTGTCAATAAATACACGGCAGGAGGAGGGAGCAGCATGTGAAGAGGGCCAGCTTGATACCTGTGTGCTAGGGAAAGAAGGAGAGAGCAGAGTAAACCAGAGAGCCTGGGGCAGGGCGGGGCGGGGCGGGGCGGGGCGGGGCGGGGCGGGGCGGGGCGGGGCGGCACCTGGCCAGGGCTGACGAAGAGCACAGGTAGGACTGGAGCTGCACAGCAAACACTGAAATATATGCAATCTTTATCAAAGAACTTACAGCAGGGGGATTAGTGCACACTGGGGCTTTATCAAACAGCTCTGACCTGGAGGCCCTGTTGGATGAAGGCTTGAAAGGAACAGCAGTATGAGATGTCAAGACAACTGGGTGCTAATTCGTCCAGTCCCAATTCCTGCCCACAATGCATCACAAAGTAAGAAGAAGCAAAGCCTCTGCAATGGTGGTTCTAACGGTTGAAAGTCTAGCTACTGGCATACAAAACAAAAAGCCACTGAAATTCTCGGAGCTGCTGGCAATTCATATTTCAAAGTCTAAAGCTTGGATGGTAAAGGGAGCAGATGGCTGTGCAATATGCAAACAAATCCACGGCAACAATGGGCTTGGGCTTTGGGGGCATCCAGGAGAGGGGAGCTGCCATGCTGGCACAAGGAAATGACAAAGGCATGGCTGAGTCCCCAGGAAACATCACCAAATGAAAATGGGCAAAACATGCAGGGCTTTCTGCTGTGGGGCGGAAGTGGGGCGCGTCTTCCATCCATGTTCAGGCGGGTACAGCTCAAGTTCCTTTCCCAGAAACAGCACTACCATGACACCTGCCTCCTCAACACCAGCTAGATCTTGCCTGCCCCAGGAAGCCCACATCCTGGGATGGGGGAAGGTGGTGAGTGACGCATCAACACCACTAGATGCAGAGAATCGACAGAAGTCACAGTTGGGAGGAGATGACATTTCATCTAGTACAAGCTGATATTTTACTTTAAAAATCTTAAAGACCCAAAGAGAAAGTGGCTTTTTCAAGTCTATACCTCATCCATCCATCCTTCCATCCATCCTTCCATCCATCCTTCCATCCATCCATCCATCCATCCATCCCACAAATGCTAGTGGGCCACTCCCTAAATGTGCCATGTACTTTTCTAAGCACTTAGAACACTGCAAGGCAAAGAGACAAAGAACACCTCTAGGGGAGGAACACACACCCAAAGCTACACTTTTCAGGGAGAAAAGGATGCCACATAGGAAGATGAGGCATGTTGTGGTTTCTACAGAGGAGAGAGAGAGGACACAATGTTAAACACGGTGCTCACTGAGAAGATGAAGAAGAGAGATCTGAAAACAAGGAGACAGGCATGTAGGTTATGTGTAGAAGAACAGTCTGCTTAGAGGCTCAGGATGATCAGAGAATGGAGACAGGAGCCAATGTCAGAGCAGAGAGCAGAGTTCAGGATTGCTGAGGGCTTCACAAGAGCAAAACGGGAGCTGCTGCATAGCTGAAGGTAGATGAGAGATGGGAACTGGCCGTCCTTGCTGAAGGACACGCCTGCTGGCCAGCAAGCAATACAGCAAGGGAGAGCAGTAAGTCCATGGCAGGTCCAAGACAAGAACACAGAGGTCAACCTGTTTAATAAAGCCTTTGGATGCAATTAAATAACCCTATTTGGGCCCCTTGGCCTTCACTTTGACTTCTAAATTACAAGGAATGCCATTTGTCAAAATAACTCCCATCAGAATGTAGAGTTCATCTCTAGGTGGGAAAGACCTTTCCAGGCCTCGATGCCAAAGAGCAGAGTAAGGTCAGCACATGAATGTTCTAACTTCAGTCTCCTCCAGCCAGCCATTTTCCAGGTGAGCCCTGTGTCAGGCTTTGTTGGAAGGCTGGAGCTTGAATGACTAGGAGGATGTTGGAACTGAGCTGCTGTACCTTTTACATTTCCTCACTTCTAAGCGGGGGACTTGGAACTAAAAGACCATGTCCTTCACAGTGTCATCACACAGAGCACAAAATTTCAATCCGCAGGACAGAGCAAGTACTTAATAAATACCAGCACAGTCTCTACTGGCTGCAGCTGTAGAGTCCCTTGTCTACATGGTCCTACCCCTTGTCCACACAGAGGGAAGTCTGGGAAGGTCTCATGTGGTCCTGACAATATCACCTGAACTACCTGATGGCAAGGGTGTCTGTGGAGCCAATATATACTTTAAGAAAAGGAGTGTCACTTCAAGTAAGTGCGCACAGAGAATGCACATACATGCCCCAACAAGTAGACTAAGAACAGAAGACCGATGTTTCCTGCTCAGCACCTCCCTGTGCATAAGCCCTGTCACACAGTTCTAGCCCTAGGAAAGGACATTCACGACTAGGTTCCTGCCTGTCTAGGCTTTCACTAAAGAACAGACCCTTCACCTCTATAATCCAGCGTCCTCCCCTGTAACACAGTACCTCTGTGGCTTTTCTCTGGCTCTACAATGTCCAATGTTCCATGTCTTGTTTGCTTTGTTTCATAAGACCATGGGAGGATGAAGAGTGTCAATAAAAGAGGGCATTTTGATAAAGAACACACACAATGTTCCCTTCACACAATAGTATGTATGATAACTCTGAGACTACCACACCAATATCACACACTTATACATGACTTTTCAAAATGTTGTCAGGTAGACTGATGGCCAGTGAGCCTCATCTGGACTGCTCAGGGCCCCTCCCAGCACAGGGGGCAAAGACCAGACAAAGCCCTGGCCTCTTAAGCAACTGCAAGCCTTGGCCTCTTCCCAGTGGTGGGGAAATGAATTATTAAAAGATGGGAATACAAATGCTGGCTCCGAATCTTTGTTTTCTTTCCTAGTGGAAAAACCGTTAGAAGTAAACTAGATGGAGGCTCTTTCTTGCGGCAGGTTCCTTCTGAACAGCTGCCTGGGAAACCACCTGGACCAAGAGGTGGGCCAGAGAAGGAGCTAGCTGAGTCCTGGCAGGCCTGGCCAGGAAGACAGCTCTAGAGGACAGCCTGCCCATACGAATGTCAGAAGAAAGTTCCACAAATAGGGCTTTGGTGCATAAAGCAGGCAAAGTGTGAGGCAAATAGCAAATATGCAGGGAGCGTGTTTTCATTAGGTGGAGCAGACCTTTCGGCTTGTCGGGATAGAGCCTGCATCACAGACACCACAGACTCAATAAGAAACACTGAGGAGACAAGGTATGCAGAGTACTGCACATAGTTTGCTTCCTCTGCCAGCACACCCTACATGTGGCCCCTGTTTCCCCGCCCATGTGCAAACTCTTCTGGAAAGGTAGTACAACTATTTGACTTGCCCCTTGAGTAGCTAATATTAGACCATGAATGCTTCAGTCAAGCTAGGCTCAGGGAAGGGAAGCATCCATAGCCTAGTTCCCAAGAGCTAAGCTATATCCCCAACCACAAGACTGAAAGAGGCAACAGAGGAAGGTAAAGAAGGCCTGGCCCTCTTGTTCTTCAGAACCTAGAGTAGGCCACTTGCAAAGAGGAACACGGGGGCAGCAGCAGAAAGGTGGGAGTAAGTCATGCCGAGAGCTAGGACTTGAGTAGACCGACCCCAGTGATTATTGCCATGCTGTGGCCATGTCCCTGCAGTGGAAATGCTGGAGGCTGGTGAGACCACTAAGAGGCAGAGCATAGTGGGATGGCACTAGAAGTGTGGGCTGTGATGCTTGTAGGAGCAAGTTGGCTTCCAGAAGTGTGGTTATAATAAAGGAGCAAGGCTGCTCACACCATGATTGCTCTCTCTGCCTAGTTGCCTATGTGACCTCTCTCGCCCACACATGCCCCTGCCACTGTGGTGCCTTCCATCAGGAGGTGCTGCAGCCAAGGAGATGGTCCTTTCCTAAGCTACTGTGCCTTTCAGCATCTGCTGTTGAGAAGTAGCAGACCTCAGGTGTTTCACTGCAATACCAAAACTTGGCCTAACACATCCTTTTTGCCTGGCACTGCAAGCCCAAGTCTGCACACTGTGTCCACATGCCCTATCAAAGTGAGTACTTTCTAAATGTTTAAATATTCCAATATTCAGCATAGCTTTAAAAACTTGTTTAAGGACCCAGGTCCAAATTAGTGCTGTGTGGCAATCGAGGAAATGGGGGTATGGGTGCGGCCAGACCGAGGCAATTACAAGCAGGCACAGTCACAGCCTGGTCTGTGGTGGCAGCTGCCACTGACTTTCTTCTCCTCCAGAATGCAAATGATTAAGATAGATTAAATACCTACTTTGCTTAAATACTCTTGATAATGAGTTTTTTTCCTTCTTTTAAGGGTGTTTGATGTTGGCAGTTGATGGATCTTGAGTTAAATTGTTTTAATTCAAAACAGCACCATCTGTTGTCAGGATCTGCCGACACTGCACAGAACCGAGGAGGTGACAAGTATGTGATCTGGAGCTGAGTGCAGATGGGCAGGTGGCTGGGTGAAAGGAGCAGTCCTGGCTTGGGCCTCTGAGTGGTACATGTCCTCACAGGAGCTGGGACTCGGTTTCTCCCTCTACATAATGAGGAGGCTGAGGGCGATAGCAATGGTGTCAATGGACAAGTTAATGTATTTTGTGCACCAGACTCTAGAGAAACAGTTCACAGTCTCTTTTTGTCTTGTTGAAATGCATGATGGGAAAGAGAACAGGGCTCAGAAGTAAAGTCACTTGCTCCGGGTTGCACCAAATGAGGTCTATATGACTCCGGAGTACACCCAGATGACCAAGCACTACAGTCCAGTGGTCTCTGAGCTGAAGACCTCGGTGTCTCTGCCCCTGCAAAATCCACAATCCAGCAGCTGCAACCTTCCCACATTGAGTCTTCACTGGAATAAATGCCAAGCTGAGCTCTTGGCATTTCTGGGCTGGTACCATAGATCTCAGTGGGCTCCCTGGCACCAGGTACTGCTGTGATGGGGCCTTCTTTACTAGGCTCCACTTAGAATCCAACTGTATCTCAATGTTCACCTGAGTTGTGAAACTTGCCAAAACTTGTGACAAGAAATCCACAACATCTGAACTTCTGAGAGGCCAGCTGTCTTCTGAAACAAGATGACTCATGGGAATCCACAGTGCTGACTATGGGCCTCAGGACCAAAAAGTGAGGGTGCTGCCAGTGTGGCCCAGACCTCCTGGCAGCCTTCCTGCCCACTGCATGACTCTCTGGGTTCGTGGCTAACTTTGTTTCTCATAATCACAACAGCTGCACCTGCTGTCCCCAACCCTGCAGGACAGCCATGATCCTGTTATATCGGTCAGAAACAGCGCATGCTCCTCAGCAAATTTCATGGTTGACAAGTTTCTCTGTGGAACTCAACCACCACACCCACCCAAATCTTTTCAGCTCTTAGCTCGGTTTCATTTAATGAGAAGCCTGCCATTAAGCAACAAAATTAAAATTCACTTAACTCTATGAAAATGCAGAAAAGAGAAGAGTTGTAGCCTGCCGTGCTCCCTCACACTGTGAATCTGAAATATCTCCTCATATCCGAGAGTTCAGAGTATGAGATCAAACCACAGCAGAGGTGGCAAGAAAACAACTGTGAATGTCTCCCATCTGTTTCTAAGACTAAAAGAAAGGAAACAGAGAAGGGACCAATAAACCCCACCAATAAAAACTTAAACCCTGTGAATGTTAATGGGGGGAAAAAATCCCAAAATCCAAAACAGTCAACAAATGAGGAAGATTCACAGAAAACAAAAGCTGAATATTAGGCTTTCAAAGAACAATGACAAATATTTATGCCATGTGTGTCAAGAGAAATGCTTGAGACACCCTGCAGCAAATCTGTAACAGAAAATACACCAGGCAGCCCATCTATCAACAGCAGGAAAACAGACCACAGTGATCCAGGACTGATCATCAGATGTATGGCATAGATGTGGGCTGTACCCATGATGTAGTAGAAAATCAAAGGTTACACGTCTAGCAGGAACCCACATTTGTTTTTCATGATATCCCTCTGTCTGTCTTCCCCCCCCCCTCCGCCCCCTTTGAGCCTTTTCTTCCTTCTACTCTCCTGTCCCAGCCCCTAAGCCATGGCAGCAGATCAGTGACAGCATTGGTGGCAGCAAAGGGAGCCCCATGAAGTCTATTAAGGAGCCTTATGTTTCAAAGTCAGGAAACTGCCTGTCCAATCGGGAGCTGTTCATGGAAGAACAGCCCCTCCCCAAGCTCTGCCCTGTGCTCTCTGGGCCTTTTACTCTGTTGTCCGCTTCCCAGACAGGGAAACAAGTAAGAAAGCCCCATCCACAGCAAGATGGGAAGTCCCAGAAGGAAAACACCTGCACAGTGACAGCACCTGAGGACTGGCACTTGCATCTCTGAAGTCCCTGAAACAGAATAACAAAAATTCAGAGGCAGGGGTGTGGGAAATTATGAGTGGGGCTGATCAAATTTGAAGGACCCAGAATTGCTAAAACAATTTTTATGAAGAGGAATACTTGTTAAGGAATTTAACTCACCCATTTCTAGGCATTCCATAAAGCTTCAATAATCAGGACGTGTGCATCCAGCATGAAGCAGACATGAGGACAATGAAAGCCCTGCACAGACTGAGTTAGAGCCTGGAAATGCACTCAACAGTCCTGCCCAGCCGACTCTGACAACAGTCAGATCAATGAGAGGAGGATCTCCTCAACAAACAATGCTGAGCCAGCTTGACAGTCTTACCACCATGCTCCCGTGCCACAAGTATGAACTCAAAATTAACTCCAACTACTCTAATGGTGAATGCATACTATGATGCTTTTAAAGGGGAGGAGAGAGGAAGAGAGGGGAGAGGAGGGGAAAGGTGTGGAGAGGGGAGGAGAAAAACTTTTCGAACCAGCAATACCTAGATTTCTTGGCTATGACACAGAAGGGAAAATCACAGACTCCATACAAATGTCTACAGCACAACTTAACAAAGGTGAGCAAGCAATCGTCCTTCAATGTATTATGTCCAGATGTGCAGAGCTGTGAAAAATGGAAGGGACCCATCAGCAGCCTGGATGGAACTGGGGACACCATGCTTAGTGGGAGAAGCTGGGGTGAAGTCAGGTGTTGCACGGCTGCACTCACAGGACACCCTCAGACAATTGTGTGTCTGAGGGACACACCACAGGTTTGGGAATTAACAAAGGATGGTTGGCTCTTTTTGTTGTTTTTGGTTTTGTTTTGTTTTTTGCAACAGAACTGTTCTGGATACTGGTGGTACTATTCAGTTCAATAATCTACACAAGTCCAAACTCACAAAACTGCATATAGACAGAAAAGCCATTGTCAACTTTTTAAATAAGGTTTTCTTAAAGCCTTCCTTGTGATACTTCCTGTGGTGTTAGTACCATCGATGGTGAGGTGAGTACAGGTGTGCGGCTCTACAGTGGGCCAGCCCTGAGCAATCACCTCTGACAGTTTCCATACCCACAGATGCTTGGAAACCAAGGGGGCAAAGTCCAGTTTCCATGCAACACCTTCCCATATGCCCTTCCAACTGAGCACCATGCTTACTTAACTGCAGTTCCCATCTCCAAGCCCCTTTCAGAGCATCCCGTTGTTGCTGTTCTTTGTTTTATTTCATCCCCTGTCTCTGTGCAGCAGTGTGAATGCAGTGTCTGTGGAGGCTGGCAGGGGCTGGATCCCCTGAAGCTGGAGTGATAGGCAGCAGATGTGAGCCACATGATGCAGGTGCTGGGGATGGAAACTGGTACACACTCCTAACCTCTGAGTCATCTTTCCAGCACCTATTTTGTGGTTGGTTGGTTGGCTGGTTGGTTGGTTTTGAGAAAGAGCCTCACTAGATGGCCCTATATAAAGACCAGGCTGGCCTAAAATTCCTGAGCAATCTTTAAAAGGCCTCAAGATTAAAAATTCAAATTTACCATGATAAAATGAATATATCTCCCGAAGACGGCTTGCTCCAGAGATCTCAGGGGAACAGACTACCTCAGTGTGTGCTGAGATAACAAGAGGCAGAACACAGGTGTAGAAAGCAGGAGCAACGGTCAGGGGAACATGAATGAGCATCAGGAGGAAGAGCACCAAGCAAAGGACCTGAGTACAACATACAAACACACACACAAAACCCTCTTGATCCAGCAGACAACTTTGCAATGAGGTAGCAATCTGGACTCTTGTAAAAAGCTTATTTAAATCCCAGAAGAGAGAAAACAACACTATGACCAGTAATCACTCTGGGGCTGGGTCCTTAGGCAGTTCTAAACAATGCACTGATCCCATCTGTCTTGTAGCAGCGGCCACTGAGATTCCCAACAACAGAGAAATAACACGGTAAATTGTAGTACATGTACTGAATGGAATATTAGGCTAGATTTTTTAAATGTCTAATTTCTAATGCCATGCAACACTGTCATAAATATCATACAAAATTCTTAAGGTCCAGGAGAAAATGGGGCAAGGTCATTTTCATGGTGTATAAAAGAATGAACAAACAAATATATTTCCCTAGAATTGGGCCAGTAGAAAAGAAGACAACAGGACCCATATTTAAGTGGCAAGATTAGAGATGACCTTTTTCTTCTTCATACTTTTCCAGATGGGATAATGAGCACATGCCTCTCTGAAAACTATAATTACCCACTACACACACTCTCTCTCTCAACATTCACTCTCAGAATATTAAATAATATTACAGATTTCCCCAGCCCAAGTTTTCCCCTCAAGAACAAGGAAGGTTTTTAGGTACAGGGTGAGGGGCTTGTCTCACGGAGGAACCATGGTAGCCCTTGTTTTTAGAACTCTAGTCAACCACCATGACAAGACAGAAGCATCCTGAAGCTGATGGAAAATAAACTGTGAAATTATTCAGAACTATTCAAATCAAACCATTCTTCCTTATTAGGGAGAAGTTAATAGGAGACATTTGCAACAGTGTCATTCTAACACAGCCTGGTCGCTGTGGACAGTTACGGAATGTCAGGCTGTCACCCAGAATGCAGCTAATAACTAAACTGTTCTTTTGACTCCTCATAACTTAAAGGTCCCCACCCTCCCAAACTGTCAAGAAGGCCTCTTCCTCTCCATCTGTTCTACAACACCATACTTAACATGAAGGGCTAGCAGCAGAGCCCCATGCTCCTGTCAGCTTGCTTCATCAACTGTTTGAAGGAGCTGGCCCACTTGGTGGCCACTGTCTGTCCTTCCTCGAGCATCTGTGTCACAGGCGTGGAGTGCAGGGCTTTGACAGCCTGTTGGGAAGTCAGCCCATTTACTTTACAATTTCTGTGGCCACTGTCTGTCCTTTCTCCCACATCCAAGTCACAAGCGAAAGCAGAGCTTTGACAGCCTGCTGGGGTATCAGCCCAATTACATTAGGATTTCCAGAAGTGAACCCTACCACTCCTAAACCACAACTGACTGGCTTTGACTAATTTTCAGGATAAAAATGCACACAGGGTTTTTGCCCTTTAAGTGCAGGCCTACCTGCTTGGTGAATTAGGGATGTGCTGTTAAAGGCAAATATCAGCAGAGAATAGCACAAAGTCAACTACAGAACCCAGGCACTCTAGAATCTTCTTCAGTATGCCTGCAGCCTGATTAAGCGTGACCTTTAAGAGTAGAGGATCAGCCAATCGATGCTGGTCCAACAGCCTTGCATGAGATGCAGAGGTGCTGTGTAGACAGAGGAGCCTACTATAGCAGCTGTGTAGACAGAGGGCCCTACCACCTCACCATGCAGGAAAAGTTACTGAGATTTATCTGCATTGATTTTACTTGCAAGAAAAACATCAGCAAACTGCAGCCTCAGCAGGACACTAAAGGTTGGACTCGGCTTCTTGAGGGATGAACTTGATATCAATAGTTATTAGGACACATTCATACAAGATACACAAGAGAGACAGAGGGAAGATGCTGGTAATCCTACTTAATCCTGGTGCGGCCCTAAATCAGGCTCTGCAGACTGTGGGAAAATCAAGGCAAAGTCTTGCCATTCCGAGGTGAGATTCTGTGCGCATGTACTTGTACTTGGAGCCAACTGTTAAAGCAACAGCAGCATGGTAACCCTCAAGCCCTGGGAAGAACATGGGGGATGGGAGGCAACAGGCAAGGAGAAGGAACAACAGCATAGCCAAGGTTCACCTGATGCTATGGGTCTCTGGGACAAGCAGTAGGGGTAGGCCCAACATGTAGCAGAGTCTTGGACGGGGCCCAGCAAGACAGCACAATCAAGGGACTAGGAATGTTTGGGCCTGGGCAGTGCCTTCCAACCAGAAAGGGCTGAAAAAAACGGCACCAGCAAAACAACCCCTCTGAGCTGCATCTGGGCCCAACAAGAATTAACAAGATGCCCCTGGTGCCTCATTCCACCCTAAGGACACATTCAGTTCTCAAAAGACTGAAAGAAAATACTGCCAAAGAGAGGTGGGGACTGAAAGAAAACAAAAGGTGAACTCTTTTCTAAAGAACGGGGATGGGGGAACCTCTTCTAAATTCTAAAATAAAGTCATTATTTCTTTTTCTTAATTTATTTTTATTTTATGTGCACTGGTGTTTTGCCTGCATGTGTGAGGGTGTCGGAGTCCTTGGAACTGAAATTGCAGACAGCTGTGAGCTGCCATAATAGGTGCTAGGAGTTGAACCTGGGTCCTCTAAAAGAGCAGTCAGTGCACTTAACAGCTAAGCCATCTCCTCAGCCCTAAAGTTATTGTTTCTTAATGCAAACTTTTAGAGTCCTTGAGCCTAAGCCCAAGCCACTAGAATCTAGTGGTTTCCAACCCTCCTAATGCTGAAACCTTTTAATACAGTTTCCCATGCTGTGGTGACCCCAACCATAAGACTATCTCATTGTTACTTCATAAATATAATTTGCTGCAGTTATGAATTTTAACGTAAATATATGATATGCAGGACATCAGATATTCAACTCCCAGAAGGGTCATGACCCGTAGGTTCAGAACTGCTGCTAGATCAAGAGAGCATTTTCACACACTGAAACTATCCCCACCACACCATCAACAATCCCAGAACATCAAGGGGACATAATACACACTGTGCTTAGATCAGAAAATGTGAATTCCTGTCACAAATAGGTATGTCCAAGAAGAAGCAAAGGTTAAGAGAGCCTTCAAGAGTGGAAGGACCAGAGAAGGAGTGAGGGAAAGGGTGTTTTTTAATCTAAGAGGCATGATATAGGCAAGAGGGACATTTGCTATATACAAACTGTGGTCCCTGGACAAAAATAAGGTCATCTGGGTTGAAGAGGCTCCATGTGGGGTGTCAGATAGTTGGGGCAGTCAGAACACTCTACTCAGAGGGGCAGCCACCAGGGGGATCACCAATGAAGAACAGACACTCAGGCAAGAAGGCAAGTCACCAGGTTTTGGTTGAAAATGCCCACTGAGCAGAGCCACTCTGTGGGGTCACAGGTCAGGCCTGGGACAATGAAAGGGACAAGGACAGTGAGAGCAGCTACAACATGGATATGCAAGGCATCTTCTCTAAAAGAAAGACTCTGAAACCAGACTTCTTAATATTTGCTGCTCCCAGACAGCTGCTGACTGCCCTCTAGGCTTCTCACCAGGCCTGTCCCCAACCCCATCTAAAGGGCCCCACCCAGTCTCTCTACTTTCAGCCTATACAGACTTACTATCTTTGGAATATTCATCATTGCTTAATGTTGGTTCTGTACTTTTGTTTCCCCCAGATGAAGGCAGCTTCAGCACCAAGCCATTGGTTTTCATTCCTGCCATGCCAACATCTGGGCATCTTGTTGGTACCTGGGCATGAAGGATGAGTGCAATGCCTAAGGCTGTGTTTCATCAGCCATTACTTATCCAAGAAACCCTAGACTCAACACACACCATGAAAACACACACACACACAGTCCCCCACCCATGCACACACAACAGGTGCTGCAGATGCTGTCATCAATCTTTGCAGCAGAAATGTCAAAGCACGATGGCTTTTGTAATCAATTACGAGGCCCTTCGAAAGTAACATGTTCCCGATAACACAAGCTTGTCAATGATTTACTAATAAATTAGATCAGATTCAAGGTTATACCAGATAACACATCTACAGCTCATCTGCATCTTGCCAAGATTTTATTGGCAAAGAAAGGAGCAAGGTGCTGGTGACTGGCAAATGCATCTCTCCAAGGATTAACTAGGAGTCCAGCATATTCTGTTCTAGAATCGAACCACACTGGGGGGCGGTAGGGGGGGAAGGCCAGGACTCCTCACAGCTTTCCAAGGTCTGTGTCAGCCTCTGCTCCCATCTAAGCTGTGGAGGATGGGCACAGAACTCACTGAAAGGAGCTTACCTGGATTTGATCCCCAGCTCTGGAGGCAGGAAAGGGGACTATGGGAATATGTATAGTTAACTGGAAAGGAAGGTTAGTACTGGTCTATATGACCCAGAGTCCTTCCAGTCTCCAAATCCATATTCTTTAATTTGGTGGCTACAACCTATATATGGCTATTTAAGTGAGACTAAAATTTTAGCTCCTTGGTAGCAATGACCACATTTCAAGGACTTGGATGGCTAAGAGGCACCATGTTCAATGACAGTCTCTGAGTGTCTCCATTCCCATAAGACCTTCATCTGAGGAGCACTCTCCCCAATCTAGAAAATGACTACATAGAGTTCCAGACTTCTCTAGCCAAAAGGATCCCGACAGAGGAGGCAAAGTTGCCAAAGTAGGTCCCTTTCCCATTTAATTATATCAAAAGCCTGATGGCACAAAAGGCAACAGTAAAACAAAGCAAACTGAGGTCCAGAAAAAGGGCAACAGGAAAACATGGCCCCACCCTTCTTGCTCTGCACAGCTCAAACATGACGGAGCAGGACATGGGATAACCTTACAAGTAGTTTACAAGTTCCCTTACAAAAGGGAACAGCTAAAAGAAACTGCCTCCGTCCCTACCCCACACCTAACTGTGTTGTTACCTTTGTTTTATAAAAGATCGGTTATTTATCTACACATTTCTGTTTTATCTGGAAGTAGAGCCTTCACCTAAAATGTAATCAGTGTCATTCGTTAGTGTGTGTGTGTGTGTGTGTGTGTGTGTGTGTGTGTGTGTGCGCGCGCGTGTTTTGTGTATTCCTGTTCATTTATACAGAGACCAGAGACTAAGCTTGGGTATCATTCCTCAATAGCTCACCTTTTTTATGAGTCGGAGTCTTTTACTGACTGCAGCTCCTGATAAGGCTAGGCTGGCCCAGAGAGTCCTAGCCTGTCTCAGCCTCCCCAGCACACAGCTTCATGCCCCACTATTTATGTGGATGCTGGGGATCAAACTAAGTCCTCAGGCTTGTGTAACAAACATTTACCAACTGGGTCCATCTCCCCAGGCCTCCTGTTTTAAAGGATTAATTGCACTACTTGGTAGCAATGTAATATGTATGTTTTGAAGTATAGACTCGGGATGAATCGGCATACATTTGTAGAACACGAACACACACACACACACACACACACACACACACACACACACACACGGAAATAGCTCCATAATGAAGCCCAGGCAAATACAGGTACAGCAGCTGCTCCCCACATTCCAAGTGGGTCCACCCCACCTTCCTGGGCATGCACTTCACTTAGCTGTGCTACTGTGTTCCGCAAACTATCAGCTAGTACGGCTATGAAGAGAACCAAAGAAGGGAGTTGGATATAAAGATGCTACTTTCTTTAGGATAAGCTCCACAGAGCTGAATGCAGTATTCCAGAAGATACAGCATCATGGAGGACATGCTTACCTCCAAAGGCAGGAAGAAGATCTAATAAAGGCTTACCTTATCAACCCTCCCTCAGCTCTCCCTATATTACAATCTGGGAGATACTACATTTTACATGTGAAAACACAGAAATGGAGATGTTAAACAACCCTAAACAGTAAGCAGCAGAAGCAAGAGCTATGGGTCTAGGTAGGTCTGCTAGGCCCAGAGCCAGGCTTGTAGCTCTGAGGCGCTGTATTCAAGCCCCTCACTGTTCTTCCTCACTGACTCTTCTCCTTCAAAGAAAATTAGCCAAGTCTCATTAGCTGATTACACAGTCGGCCAGAGTGTGTGGGATGTAGCAAGTTCTAGCAGACAGCTCCTGGGTGATGCCTAGGCACACTGCTTCTCGATTTAGCATATACATAATCTATTAGCAAATACATGTGTATATAATTAGTACATAGCAATAGTTCCTTTTTAAAGCAAATGTGCTTTTTAAAAGCTAATGTTAAATTATATCAATTAATCAGAAAGATATAGAAATATAATTTTAAAAAAAGGAACATTCTCTCATCTTCTCCCTTTACCCTCAACATCACCCATTAAACACAGACAATACAGGAACCCAGCCCCTCCCTAGTGCACACAGCAGTATCTCCCCCATAAAGAGTCCACAATGCCCTTCCTTCAGCCCTGAACCCCGGATATGCATTCCTCTCTGTGTCCTAGAAGTGTTATGACAAGACCTGGTTCCCAGGGGTCCAGCAAGTGGCTTTGGGTACAACGGTCCAAAATGACCATGTCAGGGCTCCCCAAGCATTCTTAGGGAATATTTTTACCACGGAATGGGAAGAGACACAAAACAGGTATGCCCATATAGTGTGTATGAGTATGTGCGTGCATGTGTGTTCAGGTTGTGGTTGCCATGTAGGCATGTAGAGGTCAGAGGCCAACATCAGTATATATGTATGCATGTGCGTATGTGTGTTTGTGTGTGTGATTCCTGTATATATATATATCAGGCCACGCTTGCCATGTTCCTCAATTACCTTTCCACTTTGTTCTTTAAACAGCATTGCTCCCTCAGACCAGGGCTCATCCCACTGGCTAGGCTGGTTGGCCAGCAAGTCCCTGAAATCCTCCTGTCTCCACCCACTGGTGCTAGGGATACGCATATGCTGCTGCACCTAGCATTTTAAATAGATGCTGAGGATCTGCACTCAGGGCCTCATGTTTGCAAAGCAAGTACATTACCCACTGCACCATCTCCCTAGACCTACCATAGACTTCTTTAAACAAAGATAGGAATCATCTACCAAGATACAAGACCTGGAAATTCTTTTCACTTTGATGCTATCGGTTTTACTGCCAGTCTATAGGCCTAAATGGCGATAGAGTTTTCCTAAGTCCTCCACAATATGCCAGCCTCCTGTGAGCACTTTATAAACAAAATACAGTAATTAACCTTGGGACCATTGGAAACCACATGTACAAACAGACTAAATTAATATTTACAAGATCAAACAGGATAGTAGAGACGATTAGATCAAGAAGGATTTAGATGTGGGTCAACTCATATTGCCAACCGCAAATGAAATCTGCTATTAAGATGCCTCAGACTCACTAAAGCATACATGAGCTGCTTCCAAGACAGAGTATTATGAAGGGGAACGGGCATTTAGACTAACATCAGTGCAGAGAAGATGCCCCAATACCTACCCCTTGCTGGAGCCAACAGAGCAACCAAGGCCATTAAATCTGCAGACAATGCTGAACCTATTAGTCAAACCCCAGCACAGCCCACTCATACTGAATGATGGTGCTGAGAATAGCAACTGTTTACTGAGCCCTTACTATGTTCCAAGTGCCCTCTAACAATTCCGTGAATCGGTAAGGTGGTGAGCCCCATTTTTCAGCTAAGGAAGCAGAAAGAGAGGAAATCACGTGGACCAGGACATCCAGGAAGGGAACAGCAATACCAGAGGTTAAGCCTGGCACCTCAGTCCATGTGCCTGATCATCACATCTGCACTGCACTCCAAGTCTGTACTCTCAGATATAACTGACAGTTCCCACCACAAATACCAGGTCATGTTGTTTACTTCACGCCTTAGATAAGGTAACCTCATTAGGGAGGACAAGTGCCAGCATTTTTCACACCTCCTTATTCCAACTCTAACAAACACTGCTCAGGTAGGCAAGATGCAATAATAAGTCTTTCTACATCTGCACAGTCCCCAGTTGGTGCCATCCTAACAGGAAAATGGAAGATTAGAGCTTTAAAACAAAGGTTGACACCTGGCTAATAATTATGTTACAGCCAATCAATCTCCTGTTCCAACAAGAAATATGAGCGCTGGGTCAGATGACCACCAATCCTCTCTTTAAAACTAGAATCAAAAGATCCTTCACTGAGCCCACAGTACTGTAAAATAAATTATTTTAATACAAATGTAAACAGTGAATGAACCCAGCGGCTACATTTCTTTACCTTTGTTAATCCCCAATAACCACACAGAGAAACCAAGATTTATTTCAAGCTGCACCTCAATATCTAATCTGCCTACTTCCTAGCCATGATCCCAAATACCAGCAGTTAGGGCTTCTGGTGTTTGTTCTCGTGATGTCTTCTCGGACTCTCTCTGCCTAGAGATGGTAGCCCATCTGAATCTCTAACTAATTTCTCCTCAACTAAGCTGAAGAGGTGTGTGACCTCAAAAGCACAGGGAAACCTTATTCCACCACTACAGACAGAAAAGCCAACACAGACACAGTGAAACAGGGACAAGGGATCATGAGGCCCAGGAGGTCCAAGACCCACACTGGAGTTGCCATTAGCAATCCTACATGGCCTTCCCTTCACTTCCATAAATACCCAAAATTGTAACCTTTACTAAAAGAACCTAGACATGTGTAGAGGTGAGCATCAGACTGCATGCCTGACGTAATCCTCAGCCAACCAAGTCAAACAGGATCAGAGGGCTGCAGAGCCTGTCTGGGGAAAGGAGGCAGGCATACATACACAGTCCAGGCCTCAACCATAGTGATGTCTGGTTTAGGCTTCTGGTCTTTATCTTCCCTGACCCTCTGCATTTTCACCTAGCAGACCAACAGGGACTGCCATGCTCAAAGGACTTGGTTCTTAAGTCCTTGGGGAACAAGGGTCAGACACAAGAGTGGGAAATCCGCCCTACTGTAAACAATTACTCCCTAGAAATTTGCACATAGACTCACCACAAGCAAAGGTGTGGAAGTGCTGGTGGTCCAGGAGTGGCCACAGTTGGCAGAGACCACACCCACACTCTGTATGGTGATCTAGCAGTCTCTTACACCTGCAGCCAGCTTCCCCCTGTCTGAAATAAACAGGAGTAACTTTGATGGGTCCTCATTCAGCCTTATTTATGCTTGACTAAAAATAAGCCAATGAGAAGGCTAGATTTCGTTTCCTAGAAACCAAACCAGCAAGTGATCGGCAAATTAAGCCAGAAACAGTGCTTTTCCAGCAGGTGGTCCCAAATCAACAGACTTCCCAAGTTTCTTTCCTCAGCCTCAAACTGTCACCACCTCTCTTTTCTCAGCATTTCCTTGATGACAGCAATGAAGACTAGGCTCAAGAGGATTGCCCTGGGGAGAAGAACAGCCGCAATGACAAACTTTTCCTGATGAAGTTAGAGGCTGTTGTGAGTTTCTTGATGTGAGTGCTGGGAACTGAACTTGGGTTCTCTGATTGAAGCAAGTGCTGAGTCCCAAGAATCTTTTTTTAATATTAAGAATGTAAAGTCTTATACAGAAATGTTTTAACAAAAAACCTTCTATGAAGCCAAGTAAAAACATGCTGAATGTTTTCATTTCAAAGTCAGACCTGACACAAAGGACCAGACGGGCCACAGGCACTGTCCATCTTTTCTATTTTCTCAAGCAGAGTCT
Organism: Micromys minutus; assembly: GCF_963924665.1. Classification (NCBI taxonomy): domain Eukaryota; kingdom Metazoa; phylum Chordata; class Mammalia; order Rodentia; family Muridae; genus Micromys; species Micromys minutus. Next base: position 5,494,938 of record NC_137982.1, on the reverse strand, counting down.
GGGGGCCACTGGGGGTCAAAAGCAAGGCTCATTGTTCTCTTTTCTGTAATCTGGGAGTTCACTTGAAGGTCACTGAAGAACAACAGCAAAAAAACCTACATCTTCTCAGCTTCAGTGAAACTGCCTGAAAAGCTAAGATTGCATAGCCAACCCCCATCATCAATAAGTCATAATTCGCTTATCCTAAGACCTGATACGGCAATGTCTCCCACCACCCTGGGGTCTGAGAATTGTCCGACAGTGTCTTGCCTTCTCTGGTAGTTTCACAGCAGCACAGAAAATAAGGGCATGCCTTATAATAAGCAGTAACAGTCAATAAAACAGAACCAACTTTGTGTGTGCCCCCACGTGCTACTTGCAACCCCTCCCCACACTTGCAAAGAACACGGGAACCTGCTCTAGCCCATTCTGAAAATCCCACTTGACTCCAAAACTAAAGCAGCAGCAGCAGCTACAAAACCTTACTGCTGAGAAAAAATGGAATGGAACTCACAGGCAAGATAAAAGAGCCAGTTCTCTACCTGTGAGGTATGACAAATGAGATCAGAATCCAAACCAGTGCTTTATTTTGCTCAAAAGCTTTTAACTCAAACAGTGTATTCACTTCGGAGAGTCCAGTATGTCGGGGAAGACAAGAGAATAAGAAACACTCTCGCAAAGACTCCGGTGAAGAGCCATGGACCAGCATGGGGCTCGGGAGGGGAGACAAGCTTCCAGTTTAAACAGTAATTTGTGCATAATTATCCTTGCAGGTTGATACAAGATAGTTAGATTAAATAAATTAATCAAAGTACAATTTGTGCTGGCAAACTCCAGTGCCTAGCATCTCCTAAGGCCAATCTGCCTCAGCTCTGAGGCCATGTCTCACAGTCACCAAATCAGAGCTGACAGAATGGGTCAAAGATACACAGTACCTCTGGAACCTAAGAGGCAATCTGAGGGGTGGGCCCAGGGAGGGCTCTGCTGAGCCATGACCATAGAAGCTTTAAACACAAGATCCATTACAGTCTGTACACCCAAAGCCATTTGCACATGACTGATGGAAATAAATCCTCCAATGAAAGCAGCCATTAATATACCTTGGCCAACATAGCTTGGGCATCCTGACTTGACTGTTATATGGTGTTCCTGGGACACCTGGTATCCCACACCCTATCTCCTTGCTCCTACTATGGGTAACACAGGTCAACATTCATAGCATAGACATTCAGAAACACATCTCATCACTGCCATGGTAAGAGTTAACATGCCCATTCTTTATCAGTGTTAGCTCCTAGAATCGTCACCAGACCCTGACACAGTAAGAACCATAATGCCCCTTACTTAACTGAGAGTTAAGACCACATAGCCTACCCCAGGTCACATGTTGAACTTGCTCACCTTGCCTGGCTGCCTGAGGAACTAGAAGGAAGTCTGTTTTCCAGATAGAAAATCATTAACAAAAGCAGTTAAAATATTTTTCTCTACTTTTTTTTTTTTTTTTTTTTTTTGGACAAGACTTGATTAGTGTAAGAATATGCATGGTACAAGGAAGAATCAGGTCTCTGCCATGAGGCCAGACTGTAGGGTATAATCTTGTGAAACTACATTCAGCTCAGGAACGTCTTTCTCTGATCCCAGCCATGAGAACACATAGGGAAAGGCAATACACAATGCTTGGGAGTCCTGGCCCATGCCCAAAGCAGCAGCCAGGCTTCCGTGAAACCTTCAGGACAGTGGCCATGCTTTCTTGGAACCTTCAGGCCAGTGGACACGCTTCTGTGGACCCTTCAGGCCATGCTTCCTGATCCTGCAGCCTTCCTTCAGTGCTTCACTCTGCCAACCATGTACTACTCGAGATTCCAACTTCAGCATTTTGAAACATTCCTTCCTTTTTCCAGAGAAAAATATCCTGAAGTGCCACCTCTCCTGACAGCTATTTATACCGTGCCTATCTTCATCAACTAAATGACAACACCAGACCCTTTCTGACAGATAACTATTCCTATAGCATTAAGGGGCATTTTAGAGAAAGACAAAAGATAGACGTAAAGCAGCCTGGATGAATCCTTGAGAGACACAGGATGAGCCTCAACTTTGGAAATAAATTCTCTAATATAGAGAGAGGAAGTCAGGGCCAAGACTGGGTCATCTTACTGCAGTATACCTGTTCCTGCCCTGAGGCTCCAGCAAGGTCTTAGGCAGCCCAGTGAGAACCAGAAGGGGTGGATGCACTGACGGAACAGGAACCAAATCTACAGATTTGTCTGGGATGTAAATGTTTTTATACTTATGCTGATAGTAGCTTGCAAGTTAAGTTAATTTGTCACACTCTGTGTGTGTGTGTGTGTGTGTGTGTGTGTGTGTAGATACCTGTAAAAGCCAAAAGCCAACTTTAGATGTCATGCCTCGGGTAGCATTTACCTTGTTTTTTTAAGATGGGATCTCTCACTAACCTGGGTCTCACCAAGCAGACCAGGCTGGCTGGCCAGCAAGCCTCAGGGATCCGAGTTTCTGCCTCCCCATCAATGACTACAAATATGCACTACCACACTTGGCTTTTTTTTTAAAGGGTTCTAAGAAAATCAAATTCAGGTCCCCATGCTTGTGAATCAAGCCCTTTACCAGCTAAGCTATCCCCTAGCCTAATCTGTCATAATTTTAAGGTACATTGTTATAGTTGGAGCAGTTTGATAAATAGAGCAGAAAATGTTAATCACTGTAAAATGTGCTCCCAGCTCCTAACATGTCAGCTACTCTCTCATTACCCTAACTTATCATAAGCTCTGGGCTCAAAGGAATCCTGAGGTGGAGACCATCAGGAGACAAGACAGGACTGTCCAAAGTCACAAATGAGTGAAGAAGTAGACTGTGGACCCAGGCAACCTGGCCCCAAGGACAGCTTTAGTCCCATTTGGACACGACATCTCCCAGGTTTGAAAAGATAAGGAGCAGCCTCAAGCTTCACACTGCACAGTGCTATGAGGTATGTGGTGGTTTGAATAGGTTTGGTCCTCGTAGATTCATGTGTCTGAATGCTTGGCCCCTAGGGAGTAGTAGCACTACTAAAAGGTGTGGCCTTGTTGGAGTAGGTTCAGCTGTGTTGGAGAAAGTGTGTCACTGTGGGGGTGGGTTTTCAGGTCTCCTATGCTCAAGCTCTGCCCAGTGAGGAATTCCAGTCTCCTCCTGCCTTCAGATCAAGATGTATTTCTCTTCACTCCTCCAGCACTGTATCTGACTGCATGCTACCATGCTTCCCACCATGACAATAATGGACTAAAATTCTGAAACGGTAAGCCAGCCCCAGTTTTTTGTAAGAGCTGCCTTTATGGTGTCTCTTCACAGCAATGGAAACTCTAAGACAAGGTATTTCTTTAGCTTGTACTTTATCCTTATCCTGCCTTTTCCTATCTACCTTAAAATAATCAAGACAATTTGCCTTCTGTTTCTATCCCCAAACTAGTTTAAAAAACAACCTTAATATGCATTGTCCTTCAGTGAGTCTCCCGTGAGTGGAATGCATAAACCAAAGGCAGATCTCCTGCAGCTGTAGGAGACCTCAACCCACCAGCAAATGAGGACCCACCACAGTTCCCCATTTCGGTCTCTCAAACTGTGGATATGAAAATGCCACTTTCCTAGCTGGAGTTGCTCTTGTTGGTTTGTTTTCTCCCCATAAGCCTTGGTGAACACCAAAAATACAAGGACAAGCAGAATGGCACGGTCCCCAGTCCTGATTCAGTAGTTCAACTAAGTCAGGTCATAATGACATCATCACGGGGAGAGCAAGTGGCATTAGCTCACAGAGGGGCAACTTAACCCAGCTTGTGGGGTCAGAATTTTCCCAGTGTATGATTCTAAACAAACACACAAGAGAGGAATCGTGAGTCAGACACCAGGGTGCTTATGGGCAACTCAGAGTAACCAGGCACCAAGCTGGAATGCAGCTGAGACAGCCCAGGACCATTGGTGCACAAGTCCTTAGTCGATCTCAGCAGAGCTATATAACCAAGCTTGTGTTCTGAAAGACCACTCTGCTGCAGTGTGAAGCAGACAGGAAAGCCAGTGAGGCCGATAGAGACTGCTAACTAGCAGCGGTGGCTTGCTCCAGGTAGTAAACGCTTCCTGTGCCTTCTGAGGCTCTCTGGGAAGCACACTGCAAGCCACAGAAAACTGTGGGTGCTGTCAATGTTCCCTAGGACCAAGTTGAAGGGGAGACTGAGCGAAGGAGCTTCTGCTTCCCAGAGACCCCAAGGATGTGACACTGCTCCTAAAAAGCAAGACATGCCATGTCTACCATGGCTTAGCAACTAGACAAGATGCTTCTCTACTTAGGAGAGGTCACAATAGGAAAGGTCATCCCCACAAGACATGTGGCTAGGAAATTACTACATTCCAGCTTCATCAGCAGAGGTCCCCAAGTCCAGTGCTGTGGCCACGAACCCCTGTGAACTGCCAGCAAGGTGATGCGGTGGTTACTCTGAGAAAGTGAAACACTAACACCTCTGAGTGCACACAAACAGAACCCCACAGCTGCTCTGTTTAAAGGGGCTGAGAGTGGCCTCCACACCTCACTGCTGGCCTTTTGGGTTGCTTTTTTTTTTTTTTTTTTTTTAATTGTTATCCCACTGTAGCAATTTAAATGAGATGTCCCCTATACGTCTCAGGTATTTAATACCTGGTACCCAGCTAGTGGCTGTTAGAGGAGGACTAGGAGATGTGGCCTTGATAGAAGTATGTCATAGGGGTAGGCTTTAGAGTTTCAAAAGACTTAGGCTATTCTGTATTAGCCCTCTCTGTTTCCTTTCTGCAATTCTAGCTGTGAGCTCTCAGCTGCTGTTCCAAGTGCCTGCCGCCATAACTTCATACCAACATCCTGAACCATAACTCTCCGGAAGCCCCAAATAAACCCTTCTTTCTATAAATCGTCTTGGTCATGGTACTTTATTACAGCAATAGAAAGTAGCTAAGACACCCCCACCCTAGCCTGAGGGTCATTGAGGGAACACCGCACAGGGAATGGAGGGAAAGAAAACTGAGACCTACTGAGTGCCTACAATGTGCCTGTCCAGTGCTAGGTGCATTCTCTCCTGGAAAAGAAGTGTCTTCAGACCCAATCTGTGCATAAAGACAGTGAAACTATCCCAGTGGTTTAAACAGGAAAACACACTCCTATTTATCTGGGGCTTCCATGAGGGCTATAGTCCAGGATGTTGGTATGAAGTTATGGCGGTAGGCACCTGGAGCAGCAGCTGAGAGCTCACAGCTAGAATTGCACACAAAATCCTTCAATGGTGGCCCAATTGCTTCCTGTTCACTGGAGAGTCTGAGAGTCCAGATTCTCTGGATGCTCAGGTGAATCCAGCTCATCATAAAAGCTATGGATGACATACTGACTTGAATTAATAGATTCAATTCAAGGAAACAGGTTAAATTATAAAACATAATTATAAATGGGAAGGCAGGGCAAAGGAGATACTTCAGTCAGTAAAGTGCTTGGCTTGGAAGCATGAGAATCTATACTTCATGCCTAGGGTTCGCATTTGAAAGCTAGAAATGGTCATTGTAATCACGGTGCTAGGGAAGATTCCTGGGGCTTACCTGCCAGCTGGTGGGAGAAGCTCACTCAAAAAGTGGACAGTGCCTGACAAGCAACACCCGATCAAGGTTGTTCTCTGGTCTCCACACAGGGGTGCATGTGTATACATACAAGAACACAAACAACACACACACACTACACAAATGGTGAGGCAAACAAAGCTCCCTTGGCTGGATCACTGGATGGAGAACCAGATGGGCAGTCAGGCAAATGGAGACCGCAGGTAGGGTGTAGAAGTGGGACAAAAGGCCAGTACATACATGAGCAAAATTAGTCTTCAGGGCTCACAGCATCTAAAGAAGATCCAAACAGACTCGGATAAAAATACAGTCATCCCCCATAACTATAGCTCAGCTTTCCATAGTCTCAGTTATCATAATCAGCAGCAGCCTGGAAATGTTAAATAGAAAATTCTAGAAATAAATAAGTCATAAGATTTAAGTTACATGCTATTCTCAGTAAAATTGTTGTGATGGTGTGAATGAGAATGGTCTCCATAAGCTCATATGTTTGAACGCTGGTCCCCACTCAGTGGAACTGTTTGGGGAGGACTGGGGGAATGGTCTTGTTAGAGGAATGGCCTTGTTCACGGGGTGCAGGCACAGAGGTTCCAGAAGACTCCCACCATTCCCAGTGTGTCCTCTCTGCTTCCTGCTTACGAAGGACCAAGATGTAAGCTGCCAGCTGTCCGTGCTTCGTACCTTTGCTCTGTCATCATGGACTCTCTCTGCAGCCATAAGTTCCACTAAATACTTTCTTTCATAAGTTGCCTAGGTTATGGTGCTTTGTTACAGAATATAAATGTAACCCAATGTCCTCACTGTTTATGCTACCTGTCTGTGAACACCTCAGCAGATGTCTGGGTTATGGGGTGACTGCTGTGCTATTATTTAGTAAGAAGAGCAAAGCATAAGAGATGCTGGTGATTCATACATGCTAACAAAAAGCTATAAAGGCTTCAAGTAAAGAGGCAAACACTCTTGGGTTAACAAGGAAAGAGAGAAGAAAAAAAAGCAGAAGCTGAGGTTTCTCAGATGTAATACGAAGAACAACTCTCCCATCTGCGAACTTAACAAGGAACCAGAACTCCACACTAGTCTGTTCATGCCACCTCCAAGTACAAGAAAGGTAGCCACAGGCACGGCACTTCCTTAGGGTGACACAGGCATTCCACTGTAGGACTCAGTAGGCATTTCACTGGGCTTTGGAAGGCCTCCCCTGCAGACATGGAGCAACCATACAGCGAAGGAGAAGTGTGCAGCACTGTCTGCTATGCTGTCACCAGCCCATGTCATGAAAATGTGGGAAGTTATGACAAAAGCAGACCAACTCGGCCAGGTTTAAGGCTGACAGTGTAAGAAAGCTGGTATATTACACATGATGGCTTATCATCACTGTCAACTCAGCCAGATAAAACTCACATAGTACCTGTGAGGGCTTTCCAGGGACCCAATCTGACTGTGGATGACACCATCCCATAGGCTAGGGTCTGCTCTCCTCTCTGCAGGTACAATGTAAGCAGCTCCCTCATCACTGCCGCTCTCCTCCTCATGGTGGTGTATTATAACCGAACTGCAAGCCAAAATAAACTCACCCTTAAACTGTCTTTGTCAAGTGTTTGATGAGAAACAAGTCACAGATGAGAAACAAACAAGAGCATCCTAAAGTTGATCATGTGACTATTTCTCCCTCTGGACACAGATGTAAGACATACATTTAATAGTCTCTTGAAATCAACAAGAACCCCTTAAGACAAGCACAGCTTTGGGCTGGAACAGAACAAGGGCAAACTAGTCATATCCAAGGACCAATAAGCGAGTTCAGGGTCAGCACTAGAGATCTGTTTCTGTATTATGCAGGGGCAGAATTAAAATGCAGTGAGCTATAACAAGATAAAACAAGATAGCTGGATAGCAAGACAAACCAGCTTTTGTGTTCAAACTCTGTTCAGCTTCCTCTATGAGTTATGTCCCTCTGTGACATTAGGGAACACAGTATGCTAAGCCATTTAAGGCTCCTGGCTAAAGAAAAAACATGAGGAGAGGTTAGTATCCAGCAGTAGGGCCAAAATCGTATTATAAGCAGTGGCTCTGGACACTGCACTCTTGCTAGGTTAGCAAGCTGTACCCCAAGATGGGGTATTTATCACCTTCATTCACTATGTCTAGCACGGTGCCCACACAGCATGTGCCTACATAGTGGGACTCAATTCATCTACAATGGGCAGGTTGGGTATGTCCTAGCAAAGAGTGTTCTGCCCTCAATTAGGAAATTATTACAACTCAGTAACTTACAAGTACAGTCACTTCCTCACCCAGACACTCAGAACACAGATGATTCTAACAGTATACAGGCATGGAGAAAGCTGAACCCAGAACATTCATGGTGGCTGAGGGTGGCTACCACTGTCAGATGATAACTGTCTGAAGCCTGCTAACTGAAATAACACAGAAACACTCTCTGACCTAGAACACGTGGGCAGGCGTGAGTGGGGAAAGAGCCACTCAGGACACTCTGACTCTTGGTAAAAAGAAAGACAGAAGGGTTTGGCACTTCTCTGGCACAGCCATTCACTGGCACCCTCTTTCATGTCAGGAGATTAGCTTAGGCACTGGACAGTCCCATTTTCCTTCATGAAAGTCCCGGGACTTACTTGCTAAACCCTCAATGTATCTGTAGGTCTTTACAATAGAGGGCTGTTGCCTTTCTAGTGAGGAGGCACCTGTGGCTGCTTTGCCCATGATAGTCAAGGCAATCGCTGACCACCCCCAAGCCTGGGCTGGACCACTGCTCTCCCATTACCTACAGGGAAAAAGGCCTCAGCAGTAAGGAGCAACTCTGCTCTTCCAAATATCAGGCAGTCTTACTTTCTGTAAGATGAGGCATGATATTGTACCTGATTGCTGAGCCCTTGAGGTCTCATGCTCAGCTGAAGAGGCACAGCCCCTAAGTTTTCTTGAAAATACAGCAGGGAATGGCTCAGTTGCCAAGCCCAGATGCTAAGTATCCAAAGGTGACCCACAGTTATAACCCTGGAGAAAGGGGGAACAACTGGACATCCCTTGATACAGTATGATCAGTGCAGCCACATGGATGCTAAAGGACAATGACAGGTGAGACTACACCTGCTCAACCTTTATAGGACAGGAGGGAAGGATATATGCACAAAGCCACAGGCATCCCAGGCAGAGGGCTGGTGGGCAGCTCAGCACAGTCATGGCTTAGCTTCCAATCTGACAAAACCTGCTAGTCAGGCCAAGGCATCAAGAAGTTCTACTTAGTGTCAAGTCAGCAAGAAGAAGATCAGCCTAGCACCAGCCAGTGCTGGCCAGCAGTGGCAGGAACTGAACCCAGCAACAACCGTTCCCAAGCCCTGGGCACTGCAGTGAGCTGCACCTTCCAAATAAATGAGTAACTGCAGCAAAAGAATGCCCACATTGGGAGAAAGGTCGAGTGCAAGACCCAAAGCCAAAGGACAACACAGAGAGCAGGGGGCAAAACGAAATGTGCCTCACCTCCCCAATCTGGCAGAATCCTGAGCCCAGCCTCAAGGAGCCTGGAGGGGCTCGGAGAGCAGGGGACAGCCATGAGAGAGGTGGAGAAGAGGCTTGCTCCAATATCCATACCTCCTCCCACAGTTCTTCTCTAATGAGCACACAGAAGTCTGCAAAAGGTCAAAGATACAATATAAAGGAGAGAGAGCAGGGTGGGCTTGAGTTTAACTTGGTTCAAACACACAGAGAGGGAGCCAATAGCAATAACTACTTGAAATGTCACTGTGAGCCCTGCCCTGAGGTGGAGACACTGGAAATCTGCACAGCAGACAGACAGAGATCAGAACAGCTCTGGAGATCAGACACAGAACAATAGGCCCTAAGGGCTTTGGTAACTACCCAAAGCAGAACCAGGCTTTGTCTTGTGATCAAACTAGTGGTTAAGTCAACAGACCAGGATAAAAGTAACAATGGGGACAAAAAGGGGGCACCTACTGGATTTCAGAGAAGGAACAGCTAGAAGAGCCTAAGTGACTAAGACTTGTCCAAAGAAAGAAATGAGACATGAGATGGAAGACATGTACAAAGGCCCTTGGGAGGCTGCAATTTATTTTATAAGATCAAACTGGCCAAAGAGTGGCAGGCAAGCGCAAAACTAGAGCTGGACATTGAAGAAAGTGCACACTACGGGATACTGTGTCTGGTCCTGCTTTAAAACACTCCGGTCCTGCCGGAAGGCAGTACATGTCAGTAATCCTAACATTCAGACGGCAAAGGCAAAAAAACTAGGAAATTATGTCCAGCCCTTTCCCTTCACCAAAAAGAAAAGCACTCAGGGAGGGGATGAATGAAACTGGACTGTAAAAGGTCCTGAAATCCTGGTTTGCTTTGTCTGCTGCTATGCTAAAATACCACTAAAAGCAACCTGGGAAGGGAAGGGTTTATTTGACTTGCAGGTTATGTCCATCATCTAGGAAGCTAGGGCAGGAACTCAAGGCCAGAGCCTGAAGCAGAAACAACAGAGAAAGGCTGCTTCCTATGGCCTGCCCAACTACCTTTGTTTGAAGACAGGATTTCTCTATGTATTCAGGACTATCCTGGAATCCGATTTGTAGACCAAGGTGACCTTGAACTAAGAGATCCATCTGCCTCCGCCTTCCAAGTGCTAGGATTAAAGGCATGAACCACCATGTCCAGCTTCAAGGACCTTTTGTACACAGCCCAGGCCCTCTAGGAATGCCACTGCCTACACTGGACTAGGCCCTCCTACATCAATTATTACTACAAAAAAAAATCTACAATTATGGAGGAAATTTCCATTTTCCTTTCCAGGTAGGACAAGCTGTCAACTGAAGCTAACTATGACAAGAGTTATGTAATTCTTATTTCTGTGTCTATCTGAAACTTCCCATAATAAAACCTTTTGTTTGGTATTCTTCAGGAGGGAGAGGAAGCAGAAGGGACTACAGAGAGCATTAGGGAAACAGTGTACGCCAGGCCATACCAATAGGCCCACCTGGAGACCACGGATGGCACCCGGACACCACAGATGGAAGCCGACTCACCTGTGTCACACACAAGTCACCATCGTGGCAGTAGTAACAGGCAGGACTGCCAGGACCATTTCATAGAAACTGAGGTGGGGTAACACACTGAGCTTCATGCACACTGGTGCTAGAATGCTCTGTATACCACTCAGGGGGCTGGAGTAACTCCCACAAGACAGGGATCACTGCAGGAAAGTGGTAGATAACATGCCTTGAAATCTGAAGATAGAAGCTCACTGAACAGGAGAAACGTGATAAAGCTGAGCTAAGCAGCAGCAGCCCAAGCAAGGGTGGGCAGGACGGGGTGAGAAGGGCCAGTCCAGGAAAGGCTAGGCTAGCAGAGCTGGGATGAAGGAGTGGGGTGAAGGGGATGCCACTCAGGGTAGACTGCTGGAGCAGCATGTGTTAAGGCCCCAGGTTCCAACCCCAGCACTGCAAAAACAAAGGTGTGAGACAGGGTAAATGGAAGAAAGCCGCCGGCCTGTTACAAAGCTGCAGCTGCACATGGGTTGGCCAGCCCTGAGTCACAGAAACCAGAGGGAGTCACAAATGTGATTCCAACAGCAATAAGGTAACTGTTTTCACAACCTACAACTAATAAGAACATTGAGACTGGACTGGCCTAAAGCCTTGGGCTAGAAATTATTTACATTATGGGGTATCACCTGACTCATTAGCATTTATACAGTCACACTGCAAGAGCCAAGGCACTGAAGGAGCTTCATGAGGTAATTTTCCACTAAGCCCTCAAGGGCTGCCTTGCTCTGCCAGTCAGACATTTGACACATGGCCGCAGTTCCACAGTTCCCAGTGCTTCCCTCAGAAGCTTCCTGGACAAGTGAAGACCAGGAGAGATCCTCTGCAGCCCTCAAGAGGCTTCTCCTTCCTACCCACAGCATCAATGCCACTGAGCCTTTCCAGACCAGGGCAGAAAGGACATTTGGAGCACATCCAGCCCAACCTTTCCGTCAGCCAAGGGAAGACCATCGGCATCAGATGGCAGAAGAACCATGACAGCTTACCACCTAGTCACCAGAGATGAGTTATTCTTGCCCTGGTGACAACTCTGAACCAGCAGCTGCCTAGGAGGGCACACAACTCATCTGGTCATAAATGCCAGTGACAAACTGGACATAATCCAAATCTTTCCAAATCAGCCTTTGTGTTCAAACAGGTGGGTGGCCCTCAACATCCTGCAGCTGAGGACCATGGGAGTGGTCACAATTCTAAACCCTGTGACAAATGTCTTGCTGAACCTCCAAGCAAGATGAATCCTCTATAGTCACTCAGCATACTTGACTGGGCCCTTCTCTGCAGCCTTCTCCTTCTACCTGTGACTTCTGAGGAGATTCTCCCTGCTGGCACGCCTCACAATTCCCAACCCTTTGCCAAACTCCTGATTCCTCACTCCACACCCTAACCAAGTTTTACAAGGGAAGAACTGACTACAGACTAACTTGCATTCATGTGTGAAGGGTTGCTGTCCCTGCTCAGGCACTTCAAAGAACTTCTAGAGTCGATAGCAATGTCAATGGTGGAAGGCCTGCTGTCAGAGTGGAAGCAATGACAGGGAGGTCAGGGCATCCTGGGAGTCTCTCCTCAAAGCTGTTGTGATGGGGTACTGCCAGCCCTACTTATTACTCAGAACTTTTCATCTCTCTCAAACATGCCCAACTTAGGGAGCTAAAGAGAAAAACACGAAGGTTGGTCTCATGTTCTCAGGTAATGGGATGTGATGTGAGCCAAGGTACTCTGGGCCTGGAACTTACACACATAAGCACACAGCAGTGCTGCTGCACACCACAAATGCACATGCATGTGTACACTACCATATGCTGAACACGGCTACCATTCATTTAATGCTTACTGTGTGTGAGTTAGCTATGGACAATTTTTATGTTTATTTTGCCTGCTGAAGATGAAAGCCAGGGCCCCTCGTATGCTACACCCAGCACCAACAGCCAAGGAAGGCACTCTCCAGACATCTCTACTTCACCAACACTAGAATCAAAACCTTAGTTCTAGCCTCATTTCTGTCAGGATACCACCCAGACTTCTCCCCACCCCAAGACCTTTATTTATAGCTTTATTGGTCAGCAGAGAGCATCCCTGGGGCAGATGTCACATACACCACATACACTTTAGGACCTGCTGATCTCTACACTATTCTCAGTTAGAAACTACACTAGAACCTAGGTCCTTAAGACCTCTTCACGGTCATATGTATTTTGAGTTTAGCTTAGGTGCAATTATGCCTCCTTGTACCCCAGGAATTGTATTATACAAGGAAACTTTTTTCAAGTTGTACTGTGTTTAAATATATACTAGCCTGGTGCCAGACTTTCTAGAAGTTTGAACCAGCACTGACTAAATCAGACTGAACCAAGTTTTCATTCTTGCTTCTCGTGGTTCACTTCTTTGTTGGCCTTCTTGCTTGCAGGGGCCTCCATATAGGAAATCCCAGTCTGCTGCGGGAGGTACAAGGTGATTTTGAATGTATGCAGAAGCTAGCTAAGAATAAGGCAGGGTGAGAGCCAGCCAACAAGCAACATCCTCCATAGTTCCTGCTGTACTTTGCTTGCTGGCTGTGAAGTGAGTTCCTGGTTCAGAGGTACTGCTCTGTGAAACATAAGCAGGCTGGCCCTCACATTCCAGACTCAACTTTCCTCAGTGATAGTGGTAACTGGAGCAATAAGCAGAAAAAAAGCCTTTCCTGTCCCAACACTCATATGGTCAGTATTTTACCACAGCAACAGATCCCTGGGGCTCTAGGCAATTGAGAAACCCCAACTCAAAACAAGGTGGGAAGCAACTGAAGAAGGCCCTCCCAGTGTCAGACTTCTGTCCTCTAGAAGTGTGAGTGCACACACACACACACACACACACACACACACACACACAATTATTGAGAATTCACAAAGCGGGACCCCCAGAGGTTGGTAGAGCTGACCCTGTTCTTCCTAGGCAGTTCTGTGATGCTGTCAAAGCAATAGCTGCCACAGAAAACCTGCATCAGGTTCAGCACCTCAAATTAGCCTAACTCAGTCTGCCTCAAGTGGCTTCCAAACTGTGTCCCCTCCTAAGCACTGGCTGTGGATCTGGCCCACTAAGAAGGGCATCCTGGGTGACACTGCTCACAGGTGAACCTGCAACGCTCAGCCAGCAAAGAGCTTACCATTGCCTACCAACTGACCTCTGCCTAACCTTCCTAAATTACCCGTTTGCAAGGCAGGACCCTCACAAGTCCTAGGATCTCCTCTCTTCTAACTGTGCAACTGGACTCTCAGAAATGGCTAAAAACAGACATACCCTGTCACACTTCATCAAAAATGCAAGCAAGAGAGCCACAACCGGGTCAAGAGTTTAAGATCAAAACAAAAGTCTTCCACTCCTTCAAAGGTGGTTTCTGTTTTGTTTTCCATACGCTATGCTAAGCAAGCACTCTGTCACTGAGCACCCCTACCCCTTCACTGGGTGAGTCTGTATTACATCTGTATCCTGCTTGTCTCTCAGGTTCCTCACAAGGTTCTGGAACAGCCTACAAAGAACAAGATGGCTGTGGTGCCTCCCCTCTAGGATTTACAGTTTACCCTTAAAACAAGACAGGTTTCCTACAGGAAAACTCAGTGTTATACTCTAAAACAAGCCCCAGACCTGCCAGTTCCAGAATGCAAAATTAGAAAGCATACTTTCAAAGACAAGTATCAACCTGGACACACACAAAAACACACACTCACACACACACATCACAGTAACTTAAAGCCAGAATAACTTGATTTCTTGGAATAAAAAATAAAAACAAAAACAAAAAAACCCAACTTGTTTTATATTCTATTTTATTCTTAGATAGGGTTTACCTAGGCTTACACATCCCCGCTTAGACTGGAACTCACTATAGAGACTAGACTTGCCTAGAACTCATAGAGATCAGCCTGTCTCTGCCTTTCAAATACTGGGATTAAAGGCATATACTAATATATCAAAGACTAAAGTCTTTCTTTTAAAAATAAAACTTTAAGCCAAGTATGTAGCACATACCTTTAATCCTTGAACTGAGGAGGAAGAGGAAGGCAGATCTCTGTGAATTTGGGGCCAGCCTGGTCTACAAAGAAAGTTCCAGGACTTTTGGCTATTACAGAAAAAAAAACCCTGTCTTGAAAAACAAAAAATTAAAGTTGTTAGAAAAATAGGAAAAGGGGGAGGAGGGAGGATCGTTGTCTTGTTCTGTGGGTCTTTCCCAACTCAAGTAGTTGCAATCTTTGTTACTCTCAGCATCACCAAGAAAAGGCAAAGTTGTGGATTCACAAAGTGGGACCCCCAGAGGTTGATAAAGTTGACCCTGTTAGGTCATGAGCCCTCCCCTAGTCTTATCTGTGAATCTGCAAATTCAGCAACTCCTCTTAGAAAATACTGCTCTTATACTGACTACAGACTTTCCTGTCATCTCCTGCACAACACAGTGCAACAGCCTTCCCACAGCAAACACTGTGCTGGTATCACATGACTCAACAACCATGTGACACGTGGGGAGACGGTGGGCATGTGGTGTAGGGAGAAAACTACTTGTGAGATGCCTGGACAGCACAGCAAAAACCCACCTACAAAAGCACACAAGAAAAGAGAAGGCAATATATTTAGAAATAGGCAAACACAGCATTGTTTTACAAGAGGACTTCAGTGTCTGTGAACCTAACTTCAGAAACATGAGCTCCTGGGATGAAACAGCCACTGGGACCATGGAGGACTTTAAACACCGCAGCCTTCTGCCACAAAAGAGTGAAAAGCATCAATGCCTAAAATTCAAAGCCTGGTGACAGGAGGTTCGAAACCTTAGAAAGGGACTTCAGGATATGCTTGGTCTCCCTCACATATCAAATGGTGTAAAGTCTGTGCTGACTACAGCAGGGACAGCAGTAATGCCAATTATTTCCTGCCCAAATTGAGAGAGCTTGTCACCCATCTGTGGAACAATTATCTATAGGTGCATCCGAGTAAGAAGCTCAGTTCTTTCCACGAATCAGCATGGGAAAGTGCTGCTCACAGCGATTTGACACCATTTCATTAGATTAATCTTTGAATGTGTTATTCCAACAATTATGCCAACCACCACGTAATTAAGTCTACAACTGACTTTACAGAATTTAAGAAAACTCTCCAAAGAAAATAAGCAGTCATTGGACATGCACGAGACCTTTCTATGGCCAACTGCACATATAGAGTCCCCACATAATGGGTGGTGTCAAGCCTTTTCCCATGTCCTTCTGTTCTCGGCAACAGTGCAAAAAGCTGACATGGGCAAGATACTCAAATCCCTTCACACGTTACTGAGCTCACTATTTAAATTCCTTGGATAAAATGATGAATGGTGACTGTTTTTGCAATTAAAATCTCTTTTCATTTAAGAGTAGCAAGAAACACAAGTAATTAATGATTGGCCTCTTGCATGTCAACAGCTGGAAATGAGTACACTGGCTTCTGCCTTAAAGCTACTTCTTGGGTTTATTGAAGAAATGTATATAAGGCACCCTCATGCTGCTATCTTCTTCTCTTTCTGGTTTTATGGATCTCATAATCCTAAATCTTTCCCTGAGTGATGTGCAGAAGAAATGAGTACCAGCCACACTAGACATCAATCCTGCTACAGAGGTAAGGTCCCCTGCAGCCCTCTCCTGAAGTGCCTGGCAGTAGCTAGCTGCCCAAACATAGAAAATCTGTACAATTCAGAGCCAATCCTGCAAAGAACCTTAGCAGAAAAGAATGCAACAATGGATTAGTAATGTCTACCCAGGGAAATAAACCATGGAAATGCACGCAGACTGAATGGCTTCGAAAAAGAAGAAAATATGAACAAAATGATAGAATTTCTAAGATATGGCCAAAGGGGAAAAATGTCTTCTAAAGTTGAAAATTTAATAAAAACTGGACCATCAAATTTCAGGGGGAAAAAAAGAAAAAAAGAGAAGAAATTACTATTTAAAAAAAAAAAAAAAAAAGCTACCTCAAACCACAGTCCAGTTAGGAGCTGTGACAAAGTTAGTTTACTAGACTTCAATGTGCTTGGTTCTAACACAAGAGAGGCTGACCCAGGGACTCATGAGAGAATACTGTGGCTTTATAAACACATCACCACATGACAGGGACATCCTCCAAAGCTCAACATTGGCTACAGGAGACAGTGATATACCATTTTCTCCATGACAAGCTTCCATGAATGTTTTAACCTGTAGCACCTCTAAGGCATACACGTATTTATTTTTCTTAGTACAGTTTCTCTCCTTGGGATAAAAAGAAGGACCAGGGCCTCCTGTTTCCACAGTCAAACAATCCAGTTTCCCTAAATTATGAAAGCAACTCTGCTCAAACATGAACTGCCATCACTGCAAGGTAAAGCCAGTCACGTCTTCTGTCTCTGTGTCTCATCTTGCCACTCAGGCTTGTTACCCATGTGGCACGGCCACAGGACCTCCTCAACCAAACATAGTATTTTCTGGGAGTCAAGTCGAACAGTTAGAGTCCAGCCATGCAACTGCTGGTCAGCTAGCTTCCACCCCACTCACCAGGTAAACTCAAGCTCAGATCCCAGGTATGCCAGGTGCCCCCCTCCCCGGGAAAACCAGCTTCCACAGGGCAGCCAAAAAGGCTGGGGCTGTGGCCTCAGCACTTGCAACAGACACCTGCCACTGTTTCTGCCGGGTACCTTCTGCTCTGGTTGGGTATGCTTAAGTGGGGGCTGTCACTTCCCTCCAAGCTTCACTGGTTAGCAGTTTTGTCCCCAACATGATGATGATCCCTAAAGAGAAAGAACCTAATAATAGGTCCTGAGGTCAATTGGGACATGTCCTCACAAGAGACTGGAAGATACCAGCCTCTCTGACCCCTAACTGACAATGAGATCTGTCCCTTCTACATGTTTACCCACTACTATGATATTATCTGCCATAAGGTTTCAAGTCAATGCAGTACCTTGCCCTGGTATTTCCAACACCAAGTCCTGAATAAACCTCTCTTCTTTATGAAGTTAGTCTAACTGAGGTATTTCCTTACAGTAATGAAACAGACAAATACACACTTCTTTTGGGGAAATGGCCCTCTCCAACAACAAGGAGAATTATTCCAGTGAGCCAAGCTGAGATTCCCACCCATGGATCCTATTAACCCTCCCCAAAGACATCTACCACACAAGACCTGACAGTCACTGGGAGCTCTATATAAGGATGCACAAAGCTGCAGCTGACAGGCTATGCTTTCCCACCAACGGAGTCTCAGAGCAACAAAAGCAAGCAAGCCCTGAGAAGCACCTGAGTGACAGACACATCAAGCACATGTGAGCTGACCCTCATGAGCTCAGCTTCAAACCAGGGAGCTCCCTGACACTGTACCGACCAACTCCAATCCCAGGGCAGGTTTCTACACTTGGCGCCACAGTTTGGGTGAAAAGTCTTAAAGGCTAAATCAATATATTCAGAGTCAAAGCTCTTTTAGTTCCCCACTGACAATCATCTTTCTAAATCTCCAACTCGCTTCAAACCAAAGAATACTAAAATATGCCTACCACAGAAATTCAAAGAAAAGAGAAAGAAACACTAGATAAACTATCAAGGCCCATCTGTCACCAAGACAGATGGAAGAGAAGCAGGGCAAAGGGCGAAGGGTGGAGAGTGGATCTAGAGGAGCATGGTAGTTCACAATCAAAAGGAGGAGCTACTGAGAAAGGCTTCCAGCCCTACTCCTAAAACGTACCACTTCCCCACACAACACACACAACACACAGCAGACAGACAAATGGAACTCAGGTAAACTGCTTCCAGGTTTGCAAGCCCAATGGTCCCTGTGATTTTACAGGATCGCTCAGTTCTCCTTTTCCAGCTTTTATGAGGGCTACGCATGGGCCTTGCCATTCAACAACACCACAAAACCTACACTCTGTAGCATATATGGGTTCAGGAGAGTGGAGCATAATCTAATCCACAGCAGTCTCTGGATACTCTTCAGCATGACAAAGAAAATACAGCACAAGACCATAAACTATGTGAACTGCTAAACCTTCCAATCACAGTCTTTAAACCTGTAGGAGTCAAGACCTCCTGGAAAGCTAAGAGAAGCTAGAACCGATGCACCTTCCTCAGGCAAAATTGTACACGCCCCAGCACACTGAATGCCCTTTCCAGGGTTCTATAAGCAGCTCTCCACATCCTATCTCCAGGCCAAGTATACCTGATCTAGAATTCCCCATCACTTACAGGAAACTCAAAATTCCAACTCTGTAGCCCATGCAGATGCAAAAGAAAACTTGCTCTCATGCTCTGCATTTCTGGGAGAAACTGGGTTTTGTTCTGCATGCTCCATTGGCAACAGCCCCTTACCTTGTTGGACCATTTGTACGCTTGCAGAAGCTGGCTGTAGAGTGGGGTTTTGTCCTGCACAGGGTCCAGGCTGAGCAGCCCACTGTTATGGAGAGGGTGGTTCTCAGATGGCTTGCCTACCAGGTTGCTCAAGCGTTCCAGTTCGCTAAAAGTAAAGAGAGAAGCTACATAAACCTGAGTGCACTTCATCTCCTCAAGGCCAAGCACACTGTTTCTTCTGATACCATCAGACATCTCTCAAGAAGAGTTTCGCAAAGGCATAAATAAATAAATAAATAAATAAATAAATAAATAAATAAATAAAAAAAACTAGAGACAAACAAGAGAGCGCCTAACTGAGGAGTTCTAATCCCATGCATAACTGTCAAAACCAGTCATGGTGGCCCACACCTTTAATCCCAACATTGGGAAGGCAGGGGTGGTATAACGATATGAATTTGAGGCCAGCCTGGTTTACATAGAAAGTTCCAGGCCAACCAGGGCTACACAGTGAGATGAAATAAGCATCTCCTGCTATGGATATATTCTGTTTCATTTTTGTCTCACTGTGTAGCCTTGGTTGGCCTTCTCATGCCATTCCAGAGGGAAAACAAACTAAGGGCACAAAGAAGCTGTAAGTTTCCTAAAAATTGGGATGTAATAATTCAGATTCGTCCACAGCAGGAGATATTTAGGACCTTGCATTATAATCTAACACTGTTTCTCATTCAGGACTATTCGGACCCACGTGCAGATCACTCCATTTGGCAGAGCAGCAAATACCTGAATAAATCATGATTTTTTATCATTTCAAATTGGGATAGATCTGTGCACAGTGCTTCACAGATGGCAAAGCTTAGCCAAACAAAGAAGAGATAAAATAAACAAATAGAAGGGGAAGACACCATCAAGGGGTCTGTGTCAAACAATCGCACTTAAGTCTAGCAAGAAAATTAGGAAGACGCTTGGGAAAGTGAACGAACAGTGAAACCACACACACTAAGGAATTGGAACCAGGCAGTGTAGGAGAACAGGAGATAAAAGGGAAGAAACCCAACCTGTATAGAAATTCTAGGAGACTAGATCACCAAATGCTCAATTTCAGAAGTAAAAGGCCCAAGTCTTTACAGTCTAACTTCTAAGAGAACACAGTTCAAGAAAATAAGTGTCTACTAAGCTGGGCGTGGTGGTGCACACCTTTAATCCCAGCACTCAGGAGGCAGAGACTGGCAGATCTCTGTGACTTTGAGGCCATCATGGTCTACAAATTGAGTTTCAGGACAACCAAGACTGTTACCCAGAGAAACCCTGTCTCAAAAAACAAAGTGCCTTCTATGTATGGCATCTGACAAATGCCTTCTCTGCTATTTCTTAATACACTAATGAAGTAAAAGAAGGAGTTTTGTGAGGGAAACAGGTAATCCCCAATTATTAGGGGCTAAGCTGCTCAAATATGCCTTTCCTGTTAGTCCTTAGTCCTCTGAAACTGGACCTAAATAAATCTTTCCTCCTAAACATCCTAATAGATGTGAGGCTGTGTCTCTCACGAGAAAAGAGCTGAACAAAAGGAATTGATGGTGACGAGCAGTGCTGAGCAGGTGGCTTCGGAGGGAAAATGGAAAGAGGCAAACGGTAACAGAGGTAGTGTTTGTGAGTGAGGTGAGGTGAAACTGATGAATTCCGAGCTCTGAGGATGGGAATTCGAGCTCACTGGATCGAGAGGTATGTAACTGGGCCTGGGAGAATGTTAATGGAGAGGCTGCCCCAATGTGATGGAGCCCAAAGTAAGAAACTAGGTAAGATCAAAGAGGTGGAAGTACCTGAGAAAAGCTACTTTCCTTATCAGAATACGACCACTACTGAGAAAACTGAGGAACACCGATGACAACCAGGACGAAATAGCCAACAGAATGAAGACTAGGTAACGGGACGGGAAACAAGGAGTCCCTGAGGGGCTAGGGGATGAGCGAAAGTGACAGCAGACTGCGGATAAAGGAGAGAGGTCCAAGACTGGAAGATTGGCGCGGGATCCCGGTGGGAAAGGTGCCAGGAGGGTCCTCGACCCCAATCCCTTCAGCCTGTACCTACTTGAGGTCCCGGTTGACGGAATGTAAGTTGTCCTGGAAGTGCGCGATGAAGGCTTTCTCGCGGCCCTCCAGGGTCTCTTTGTTGCGCATGCCATCCTTAAGGCAGTCGAACACCCTACTCACGCTAGAGCGCAGCGCCTGGATGGCACTGATGGCCTGCGAAAAGGCCTCCAGGTTCACCCCAACGCTCAGCACATCCGCCATGTTGCGGCCGCCACAGCCGGCTTTCTAGAGCTCACAGCCTGAGCGGCGCGTGGCGCTTTCTGATGACGTCGTCCTGGGAGGCTTTTGGGATATGTAGTTTGTGATGTGGCTCCAATCCAAGAAGCTCCAGAGAACATCTTGGAAAACAGCGCCAGTCTGACTAAATGAGAGGGTTGACCGCGAGATAGGATCTCCATCTAGGGAAGTCAGGTTGCCCTCACCTTTTGCTTGATAGTGAATGACAAAGAAATACAGAAGCCCACCACGTATCCCCAGAATTTCTCAGAACAATAAAATATCCCCAGAGTACATGAATAAAATGAGTCCGTATTCATAAATAAAAGGGAAGAACTCTCTTATCTATAGTAAAATGCCAACACATAACTGAAGACAAAGTGATACTAGAAAACCGCCATTTGGCAGCCTAAATAATTTATTAGGGTATGAATGAACTGCTGTTTAAAAAAAAAGAGCAAGGTAATCTATATAGTCTTACATTGTTCTCTATGAAACTTAATGGGAAGAAGAAAACAGTTGGGCAACATGAGGCTCTGTGTCCAAAAAGTTAATAATAATAATATTAATAAATGGTAAATGACCAAAAGATTTGAAAGCAGTATCTAAATGAGATATCTGTACTTCTATATTCATAGCAACTTCATTCACAATAGTCAAGTGTGGAAGGAGCCAGGTATCCACCAACATAAAAGCAAATACACAAAATGTGGTTATATATGATACAAATTGGTATGTACTATGAGATCAAAATGGACAATATACCTTTCAAGTTAATAGGTCAAAAGAGAAAAATAGACCTTGGAGGTTAGGGGATCTGTTTGTAGTTAAGATAGTTAAGAATAAATTTCTATTTGTCCTGGGCAGGCTAAGGTTTCTGTTTGTAATTAAAGAATAAGTTCTATTTGCCTATGTTAAGTCCTTGCAAGTTAGGATTTTTATTTGTAATTAAGAATAAGTTTCTGTTTTATAGGTAAGCTGAAAAACAGGTTTTCAACCTACACTAAACTTGTGACTACATTCACAGGATGAGTCTCCTTCCCCTTGTCCCTTCCTTTCATTATATCTTTCTAACAATGTATAACAGCTGAGTCTCTCATCCCTGTGAATACCTTATCTCTCCTATAAGAAGGACCTCAAGGGGCAGGCTGCTCTCTCAAATCCTGACTTAGGGTAAGACAGCCAGTTGGCCACTCTAGGTATACCCCCAAATAGATTGCTTTAATTGGACATTAGTAGATTTGGTCTTTTTTCTCCCAATTCTCAAGTTTAACATTACCTTTTATTTCCTAAAGGAAAGAGGGAAATTCTGACACATGCAAATCAGATAATATTCTAATAACATCTGCAAATTCATTAATCATTTTATTGGTTAGGCATGATGATAAACACCTGTAACCCAAGAACTTGAGAGTAAATTGGAAGTCTAGGAATTTAAAGTCAGCATAGGTACAGAATGAGTACTGTACCAAAAAAGAAAAAAAGGCATATTTTGGGTCTGGGAATAGGGCTTAGTGGTTAAGTGTACAGGCTGCTCTTATAGAGAATGTGGATTTGGTTCCCAGCACCCACATGGCAGCTCACAATCTGCAGTCCTGAGGGATCTATTGCCCTCCTCTGGCCTTCAAGGTCACAGCACACACGTGGAACACAAGCATGCATGTAAGCAAAGTACCCATGCAAATAAAATAATATGGGGGCAAAGGGGACACACATTTGCCAATGACAAATTTCACAAATGGAACTGGAACAATAAGCTACAGGAAGCAAAATTGTCACAAAAAGGACAAATATCCTAAGATTCTGTTTTTATGGAGTATAGAAGCAATCAAAATCACATGGAGAGAAAGTGAAATTGCAGCTTCCAGGGGCTGGTTTCCAAGGAAGCTCACACATCTAAAGAAAAGATTCCTAGCACAGACACTGTAGAAAGGAGAGTTTAGGGTGTAAACAAAATATTATCCAAATCTGGCACTGCACTTTAAGGCATCTTACTTACTTTTCTGCTCTGTTTACTGTGGACAGGAGAGGAGCCAGGCACACACGGCCTGGAATAAAAAGGAGAGGAGGAAGAAGGAGCTCAGAATGCTGACCTTCACTGCGTCTCTGTATCAATCAGGGAGATGAGCCCTTCTGGGATTTCTAGAAGCAACAAAAAGAACCAGCTGCACCTAGGGATATGGCTCAGTGGTAGAATGCTCGCCTGATATATGTGAGACTCTGGTTTCAGTCTCCAGTCCCAGGACCTGAATCAGTTATGGGGAAGCTGCAGAGAAAGAGTGTGGCCCGCTGTCTCGGGAACATTAACGAGAGTGGACTTGGAAAAGTCTCATGGATGGCGGGTGAGGGCTCTCAAAGAGCACTGTGAACAGTTTACACAGCACTGTGAACAGACGGGATGCCACAGAACCACGCATTTATGATACAAATAAGCAAAGCAGAGACCAGAGAGCTGGCTCAGCAGGTAGGGGCACTTGTTGCTCTTACAAAGGACCTGGGTTTGGTTCCTGGGGCCCACTCAGTGGCTCACGACCATCTGTAACTTCAGTTCCAGGAGATCTGATCTGCTTGGGTATCCAACACACCGTGATGCACACACAAACATGCAAGAAAAAAACACACACACAAAAATTTAAAGTATATAAATACAATTTTAAAACGTTAAAGGAAATATCTCAGAACATTTTTTTAACGTAGTAATATAAAAGATTGCTTAGCAAATAAAGACAGCCTGGATTCAATCCCCAGGCCAAACATGGGAGAAAGGAGATCCAATTTCCACAAGTTGTCCTTTGACATAAACCTGAACATACATAACATGCAATCATAATAGTGTGGTAATGATAATAATACATTTTAATGGGGAGAAAATAGACTAGACTTTACAGACAGCAGCTTACCTGAGGGGTCGGGGTCCACATTACTGGGGACAGAACACACTATGTTCTTCCTGACACCATTCATGGACTGAAAGGAGACACTGAGACGTCTCTCCTGCTCCCGTTCCCCTGCCCTCCTCCCCAAAATGCAAAACTTGAATTTAATAAGAACCTAAACTGAAAACCAACCTCAAGTTGAAAAGCCTGCAACAGAATACTTGACCTCCTGGGCTTTTGAACGGAATGATAAGATTGTGTTAACAAGAGCTCCTAAAGGCAGGGAAGCTGCTCCAGGCTAGCCATTGCTTTCCCTACGCTCATCTGACTGACCCAGCTGCTGAGATCTGAGCAAGGTCTGTGAGTTCGTTGTGAGCATTCTGCCCATGACAATTTCATGGTGTCATTCATCAAGTTGTGATTGCAGAATACCCCCTTGTTTGGGGGAAACTCATCTATACAGATGTGAGAAAGATCATCACTATGTCTACACGAGGAAGGAAATACCACAGATAGGCTTATTTAGATAGAGGAAGACAGCAAACGTGGAAAGATGTCTAGTCCTTCCACATGATGATTCTTTTAAATATTTTTATTTCGCAACTGTAAGTTTGAGGTGATGTCACTACCCATTGTTTTAGGTGACTTAATGATTTTAGGAGCAGGAAAAGTAAAAACAAAGTCCAGAAGGTAAGCAAACTTTTCTTTTCTGCTGGGCTATGCTGACAAGAATGGTGTGTGGATCACTCTTCCATCCCTTCTTGCTTAATAACTTCCATCTTCTCCTCAGCCTGACTGTGGCATCTCAACTTTAATCCACTGGTTCTCAAAGTTTAAAGATAGATTCTGGGGACTGGAGAGACAGCTACAACATTAAGAGCTTGGTTATTCTTACAGAGAGAGGACCCAGGTTTGGTTCCCAGCACCATGTGACAGCTTAGAGCCACTCGTAACTCTGATTTCAGAGGATTCAACAACCTCTTCTGTCCTCCATGGGCACCATGCACACCTGTGATGTGCACACATAAAGCACTAAAACACATAAAATAAAAATAGGTCAACATTTTAAAAGATAAATTCTGCACAAAAATCTAGTTTCCAGTGCTACTTTGCCTGAGACAAACAAGACTCAAGTGCTATTTAAATGAATTCACAGTGCCACTCGAAGGAAAAGCATTCTGTTGACTTGGGTCTCTACGGTAATTTTCATTTCCAGGCATCAACCTCAGCTTCACAGTGCTGAGAATTATGCCTTGCCTTATGCTTGGAGTGAGGGTTGTAAGGACATCAGCTGGAGAGACGGCTCAGTAGCGAAGAGAGCCTGCTGTGCAGCCATTCAGACCTGAGTTTGAATCCCCAGTGCGAGAGCAAAAATCCAGACACATATAAGCTGTAACCCCAGGGGTTGGAGATAGGAGAATGATAGAGACTTGTAGGCTGCCAGCCGGGCAACAGATTCATAGGTGAACACCCCAACACATATATGTTTACATACACCACATACATGAATATGCCACATACATATAAACAAAAAATTTAATCTCAGGCTGTAGAGTTTTGCCTCAGTCATTTCTCCTTCCTAATCTCTGATTAGTTTGTTGCTTAATTGCTTTTGTTTTTTGTTTATTTGAGACACTATCTCACTATGACCCTAGCTGGCCTTGAACTCACAGAACTCGGCCTGCCTCTTGCTCCCAAGTGCTGGAATTGGGTTCTTATTTTAAAACTAATTTTCATAAAATAGCCACGAGCTTTAATGACTATGCATGTAAAAATGTTTAGATCTTGAAAACTGAGGCAAGGAGATCACCTTAATTTTGAGGCCAGCCTGGACTATAATGTGAAACCCTATCTCAGAAATAAAAATTGTAAAATAATACTTAGTATACAAGAAACACACTGGAGACCATAGTCATTAGGGGAAGGTGCCTATGACTCACCACAGGGGGATTCTTTATAAAGAACCATGCAAGGGTTAGCAGTGGGTCTGTTTGTTCTCAAGGTTTCTAATGACATAGCCCTGTTGCTACTACATTGTCAATTAACTAACTGTGTCCTACGGTTCTCTATGTGGGGTGGACTTTTCATCAGCTTTGGCATATAGGGTTTTTTATGGTGTTTGTTCCTATTTTACAAAAGGAAAACTGAAAAGGAAAGTGTCTGAGTCCCTTGGCTTGGCTTGGTTTGGTAAGACTGGAGACCCCATATTCTGGCTTTGTGTACTTATTTTTTAGTGGTCCCTAGAGGGTTAGAAGATGCAGCCAGACACAGTGGCTCTCACCTGTAATCCTAACACATGGAAGGCTCGGGCAAAGGAATTACTGTGAAGTCAAGGCTGGGATGGATATAAAGAGATCCAGGGCCACAGAACAGGAATGACCCTGATCAAAACGGGAAGAGATGCAAGGCAGAGACAGGTGGATCTCTGAGTTCAAGACCAGCCTGGTCTACATAGCAAGTTCCGTGTTCGACAAGACTACCTAGAAAGACCCTGTTTCAAAACAGGCAAGCAGACAAACAACAAAAACAAGAAGAAAAGCGGAAGGGGAGAGGAGGGAAGGAACCCCAACTTGTGTTCTTTGTCCCTAGGAAGAAAAGGCACTGGATTTGTCCAATCTCAGTCATATTTGCCCAAGTAAGATTCTGTACATGTGCAGGGGCTTCATGGCCACAGAAAGCCTGAACATGATCCTCTAGTTAAGGCTCTCCTGCAGTCCCCATTGTGTCCCCAGTTCCTTGGACCCAGAGGCTGGGGTCTGTTCACTGAAGCAGTGGGTCAGTGCAGGGTAGCAAGCCTGCTGTTTTATCTCCTTTTTCCAAATGACTCTAACTCTCATGTATCAGAGTCACCTCTTCATCTTGTTCATCCCCTCCCCCCAGCTCTCCCAGCATCTTCCTTTGTCTCCTTCTGTGACTCGGTTGTTTCCTCCCCGATTGGAGCAATAAAGTACAAATAGAATTTGCTCCTGCAGTCATTAGTTTTCTGAATTTCTCCATGGCTCCCCTCTTCTGGGAAACTGAGAAATTGATCAGTGAAAATACACATTTCCCCTGAACCTAGTAAGAAGTCTTTTATCACGTCAACAGAAAACTTTTCATTTCAGAAAGAAATGGACAGGGGTTCTCTGAGGTGTTGTAAATTCTCGAGGATGTTGGCGTGTGGATGCCCCGCATCTGTGTGTGTTGGCGGGATATAAATTATTTTAAAGGAGTTCATCTTGAGCAATATCAGATTTTAATTATTATGATCTTCTGTTTGGGTAAAAGGCAGCCCCCCACTGCTAACATCTTCCGAAATGAACAAGCCATTAGCTGGATGCTACAAGCTCGGGAGTATGAGAACAGGCAATCAGAATTACAGTTGTCAGTATTTAATTAAAATACACTTGTGACTCCCATTGTATTCTGAGAGCAGGCAGTTAAAGCATTCAGTGAAGACATCCTCATCAATGAATAATTAGTAAGGACCCTAGATGCAAAGCTATGCATGGGACTTATGAGTAAAATGTCAATGGACAGACTTCCCCAGACCTGCTCTGGATCAATCACAATGTCACTGACCTACCTGTGATCATAAAATGCCATGCTTAAGACACTGTGGGTTGAGACTGAGGACTAAGTGGAGGCAGCACAGAGTCCTAAGACATGGTCTACATTCACGTTAGTCATTCGGTATATATGCACACAAAATGTATTCTGCACTTTGCAGCAGCCTGGAGGTGGGGGTGATGGTCTAGGATAGCCCAATAGACAGCATGAAATGTGTGAGGTAGATTATATATTCCCTTGTGTTTATCTGGCTAAGGCTCAGGCATCAATCATGGTTAAAATGCTTAGCATCAGGTCCATTACTATCCATCTGAAATGAAGGTGGTACAGACTCCTTCCATGCTCTCTTGCTTTCCGACCACCAGAATGCTGATGTGATACTGAAGACCTCAGAATGGTACAAGCAGCGATCAAACTTAGCCCAGGGTAAGAGAGGTCCCTGGAAATGAGCCTAGGCAGAGCCCCAACCCTTTCCAAACCCGTGTGTTTTCATTTCTTTTAAAACAGATTTCTTTCATTATTTTTATAAGTGTATGTGTGTCTGTGTGGGTGTGCGCCACGTGCATACAGGTACTGGTGGAAGCCAGATGAGGGTGTCAGAACCTCATGGAGCTTGGTTACAAAGTGCTTGTGAGTCACTGGACATGGATGTTGGGAACCAAAGTTGGGCCCTGTGGAAGAGCAACAGACACTCGCAATCCTTGAGTCTTCTCTCCAGCCAACAAACATGTGGTCTTGCATCTAGAAGGCAAGGGAGTACGGGCTGGGAGGATGGCTCAGTCAGTAAAGCACAGGGGGGATACCTGAGCTGGGATCCCCAGCAAGGTCTGATGGTGACGACATGTATCCAGAGCACTGACGAAGGAGGTGACAGATTAGTCCCCTGGAGATCACTGGCCAGCCAGCACAGCTGACCAGTGAGCACCAGGATCAATGAGAAAACTAAGGATGGGGCACAATAAAGGAAGACACCCAATGTCAATGTCTGGCTTCCACGTGTGTGCACATATGTATGAACAACCGCACATATGTTCACACAAAGAGACACAAGCACACACATGCACACACAAAAGACAGACTAAGGAATTGGATTCTTCTCAGAGCTCGCAGCATGGAGTATGATAACAGGAAGGATCTATTAATTCAAGGAGAAAAGGGGCTGAGTAACTGTCTTGATGGTTAAACGTGGATACTACTTTTCTAGGAGACATGATTTTGGTTCCCAGCACCAACATCTGTAACTCACAAGCATCTGTAATTTTAGCTTCAGGGATCCATGTCTTCTTCTGGCTTCCTCCTGCACACGTGCGCACGAACACACACACACACACACACATACACACACACATAGAATACAACTCTGTAATGACAGGTATTGTAGCACACATCTTTGATCCCAGCACTCAGAAGGCAGAGGGAAGTGGATCTCTGTAAGTACAAGGTCAGCCTGGTTTACATAGAGCTCCAGGCCAGCCAGAGCTACACAATGGGTTTCAGATAAATAAATGCATCTTTTTATCTTTAAGAAGAGGAAAAATAAGCACTGATTTTCTGCTGTCAAATTTGTTCAATAACAGCCACCTAAGAGACTTAAATCAGAGGGGTCAAGGACACCATGAGAACATGACCCACAGTAGGGCTCATGGTCCAGAGACTGAAGTGACAATCCGAGAGCCTGTTTGGTCTCTGAATACATGTTACACATAACTTGGTACTCTTGTGTGACTCCCAATAATGGGAGTGGGAGTGGAGGTGTTTCCAACTCTTTTGCCTGCACTTGGGACCCTGTCCTCCTACTGGGTTGCCTTGGCCAGCCTCAATAGGAGGATCTGTGCTTACTTTCGTTGTAACTTGCTGTGCAGTGTTCCACTGATATCCCTTGGAGGCCTGCTTTTTTTTTTTTTTTTAAAGAGGAACAGATCTATGAAGGAGAGAGAAATGGGGGTGGGGAGCTAGGAACAGTAGCAGGAGGGAAAATTGTGACTGGAACGTAACCTATAAGAGAAAATTTTGAGGGGGGGGGAATGAAGGAAGGAAGGAAGGAAAGAAGAAAAAAGGAAGGACAGAAAGAAGAAAAAAGGAAGGAAGGAAGAAAGAAAAAAGAAAGAAAGAGGTTCAGTGAGGGTTCAAATGAAGCATGCTTCCCTGTGGTTTAGAACATACACATGCACATGTGTATGTACGTACATAAACATGTACATACATAGACACACACATGGAATTTATTAAAATGGCTTACAGTTTGTGGTCCAGCTGGTTCAACAATGGCTGTCTACCAGGAGAAGGTCCAAGAATCCAGCAGTTGCTCAGGCCATGAGGATGGATGTCTCTGCTGGTCTTCAGGATCTGCCAGTGAAGGAATGGACTTGCCAGTGAGAGTGAGGGCAAGCAGACAGAGAACAAGCCTCCTTCTGCCATGTCTTTCATATAGGCTGTCAGCAGAAGGGATGGCTCAGATTACAGGTCTATTTTCCCACCTCAAAGATCTAGATTGGAAGTAGGTTTAATGGTCAGTTAAGAAAAAGTTCGCTGCTGGGCAGGGTTGGTGCACATCTTTAATCCCAGCACTCAGGAGGCAGAGGCAGGAAGATGTCTATGAGTTCTAGGCCAGCCTGGTTGCCCTGTTTTGAATAAGTTTGGCCCCCATAGACTCATGTATTAGAATTTGTGGCCATAAGAAGTGGCACACTTAGGAGGTGTGGCCTTGTTGGAGGAAGTGCCTCACTGTGTGGGCTAGCATCTAGGTCTCCTTTGCTCAGACTCCACCCAGTGTGAAATTCAGTCACCTTCTCCTGTCTACAGATCAAGATGTAGAACTTTCAGCTTCTCCAGCACCATGTTTATCTGCATGCTCCCACGCTTCCTGCCATGATGATAATAGACTGAACCTCTGAAACTGTAAGCCAGCCCCAATTAAATGTTTTCTTTTATAACAGTTGCCTTGATCATGTTGCCCATTCACATGTAACCCTAACTAAGGCATCAGTCTAGAAAGCGAGTTTCAGGGCAGCCAAGACTACACAGAGAAACCTTGACTGAAACAACAACAACAAAGCAAAACCAACCAACCAAAATCCCTCACAAGGTTGGATTTAGTTAATTCCAGTTGTAGTCAAGTCGACAACCAAGAATAACCATCACAAGGTACACATGCAAGGTAAGAGATGTGCAGAGGGAAATCTGGAGTGGCTACAGAGGATGGACAGAACATCCCAACCAGGGGAGGCCAAGCTCCATCTTATAAAAAGAATAGGGATTTAAAAGGTAAAGCAGTGGGAAGAGAGAACTTGCAGACCAAGGCAGATCTGAGTAGAAAGAAGCAGCATGGTGTGCAGAGCCTATAGCAAAGTGTCATAAAGACTTTGGCCTGCATTTGTATTAGTCTGTTTTCATGGCTATGACAAAATACCTGAGGAAACCAACTTAAGTAGAAGAAAGATTTGTTTGGTTCAGTTTTAGTTTTAATCCTTGCTGACCAGGCTCTGTTGCTTTAGGACATGTGGCAAGGCCATTAGGGTGGTGTCTTAGTTACTTTTGAATTGTTGTGTTAAGACACCATGACCAAGTCAACTTAGAAATTATTTAATTTGGGGGCTCACTATGACCATCATTGCAGGGGACATGGCAGCAGACATGCAAGCATGGTACTGTAGCAATAGCTGAGAGTTTACATCTGACCCAGAGGCAAGAGGCAAAGAGCAACAGAGCTAACTGGAAATGGTGTGGGCTTTGAAACCCCAAATCCCACCCTCCAGTGATACATCTCTTCCAATAGGGCCACCATCTTAATCTGTCCCAAACAGTTCCACCCACTGGGGACCAAAAATTCAATATATGAGCCTACAGGACCATTCTCATTCAAACCACAGTAAGTGGAGAGACCGTGACAGAACAAAGGAGACAGAAAGAGAAATTGAGAGGCTGGCTCTATTATCTCCTTTGGGAGCACATCTTCAGTGACCTAACCCCCTCTCATTAGGCTCCACCTATTACAGGGTTCACTACCTCCCACTAGCACTGTAGGCAGGGATCCCAGCCTTTACCACATGGAAACTATCCTGATGTAGACTAAAGCACAGTTTTATAAATGCAGGTAATGCCTGCCATTCGGGGCCGGCATCATATGGACGTGGAGACATCCCATGATTAGATTTGCCTTTCCATAAGTCTCTTTGCTATGAAACAAAGTTTAGAAGCAGAGAGACCAGCAAATCTAAGGGACCCACACCCACACTGTAGAGTAGCCAACAGAAGATGGTGGGTGAGCTGGGTGTTACCCATCTCAGAAAGCTAAGAGGTGTTTTAAACATCCTAGTAAATTATTGATCACCCTATTTGGACGTTCACTTAATCAGTCTCTGGGAATGTTGTGAGGGCCTCCATTCTCTCCATACTCATATGTAATTAAGTGTGATGCATCCCAGGAGCAGACCCTTTCCCCAACACATTAAGTCAGGTCGAAGCAGAATGAGATGCAAGCTAGTTGCTCAACCCACTTGTGGGTGGAACTGCCCACTAATTCTATTACTAGGTTCTGTGGTGATATGTTTTAACCATGGGCTGCCTAGAGCAGACGCTTAGAACCCTGGAGCCCTCAGTAGAATCTGGGGTCAGAGGGTGGATGCCCTGGTTGGTTCCCAGGAGAGACCATAGTACCTAGGGTGGTGACAGACCTGGGATCTTTCCTTTTTAAAGATTTGTATAGTTTTATTTTCTGTGTATGAGTATTTTGCCTACATGTAGGTTTGTGAAATCCATATATATGGTGCCCACAAAGGACATTGAATTTCTTGGAACTGGAGCTACAAACAGGTGTGAGCTGCCAGGAGAGTGCTGGAAATGGAATCAGGTTCTCTGTGAGAGCAGCCAGTTCTCCTAACCTCTAGGCCGTCTCACTAGCCTCAGCCCTGGGATCTCTGCTTCAGGTCAAATCCCTGAGTATCAGCCGGACTCCCACCAGACTCCTAGTAGAAGACCGGTGAGCACCCCAGCTAGGAAGATGGTTGCTTCCCTTGAAGCCGGGACACCCCCCTCCCTCACCTCCCTGCTTTCCCCCCCCCCTTCTAATTAGAAACTAAATCATTATCCTAAAATCCTGGAAACTATTAGAAATACTTACGTAAGGAAATAAAGTTGCACACAATCATAACACAATGTTTTGGAACTTCACCCATACACTGTCTTTCACTTACTGAAAATCACAGAATTTTCAGACTTCTATTTTTTTCCCATCATATTGCTTAAAGTCCTATGTCTGACACAATTGCTTTTCTAAGACAACATTTTAATGACCATCAAAGAGTCAAGTGAATGGCTTTGCCAAATAGATTGAATCCCTGTTGTTGGCAGCGAAGGTTTCCCTCAAACTATACAACCATGGGCATTTGTGTGCTGCGGAGACAGGTTACACAGAATTGGTATGTCACCATTTGACCAGGCAAATGTTTTTCCTAAGTAGGGACGACAGGTGTAGCAGACCACAGGAGCCTGGTGCTATCAATGTGTACATGTGAGTGTGTGTGTGTGTGCGTTTGCCTGTGTGCTCACATGCACAAATATGGAGTACAAAGGACAGCCCCAGATATTGTTCCTCAGGAGCCATTCATCTTCCTTTTCTGTTCAATGTTTCCATTACATGTATTTATTTATGATAGGAGAGATGTGTACATGGCACATTCAGGAGACCAGAGGACAATTCTCAGAGTCACTTCTCTCTCCTTCCACCATGTGGCTCCTGGGAACCAAACTCAGATAGCCAGGCTTGCTGGCAAAGACCTTCACCTACTGAACCATCATCTTGCTGGTTCTGTCCTTAGTTTGGGAGACAGGATCTTTCACTGGCCTGAAGCATACCAAATGGGATAAACTGATTACCTACTGAGCCCCAGGGCCCCTCCTGGATGTACCATAAGACCTGGAAGTTTTCCATATGGTATCTTGATTAGTTCTTATTTTTTACTTTATACAACCAAGAGTCACCTGAGAGATGGAGTCTCAGTTGAGGGAATACCCAAATAAAACAGGCCTGTGGCTATACCTGTGGGGCATTGTTCTGATTGGTAACTGCTGGAGGAGGGCCCAGCCCCCTGTGGGCGGTGGGCCAGTGCCTCTGATTTGAACTGAGCACAAGCAGAGGGAATAAAGTACTGAGTAGTGTTCCTTCATGGTTTCTTCTCAAGTTCCTGTTCAGCATCTACCAGGACATCCCTTAGCTCTGGACCATAAGCTGTTAGATGGAATAAACCCCTGTTTCCCAACTTGCTTTTGGTCATGATGTTTATCACAGCAACAGAAAGCAAACTGGCACATACAGATGCAAGGGCTCGAACTCAGATCTTTGCAGGACAAGCACTTTATCAACCAAGCCATCTCCCAACTCCACCAAACTGTTCTCCAACAGCCGCAGCAGCAGGTAGTGTGTACATGAGAGGTAGGGTCAAATCACATGAGAAGACTTCCTGCCCAGACCCTGGCTTTGTCAACTACACAGAGATTCCCAGCACAGAAGTGTTTGGCTGCAGTCAACAGAAAAGCTACCAGGGGACAAAATGGGGATGAGCTTGCTGCTCTTCATACATGGCGGTGTATGTGGCTATCAGTTGCTTTGCTATGGCTGTGATGAAACAGCATGAGCAACGCCACTCACAGAAGAAGAGGGTTTATTTGGGCTTATGGTTCTAGAGGTTAGAGTCCAAGATGTAGAGGGAAGCAGCAGGCTGCAGGCTCAGTGGTCAGGACTGAGGGAACTCAGATGGCTGGAGGATTTGAAACCTCAATCCTGGGAGCTGGAGAGATGGCTCAGTGGTTCAGAGCACTGGCTGCTCTTCCAGAGGTCCTGAGTACAAATCCCAGCAGCTACATGGTGGCTCACAACCATCTGTAATGGGATCCAATGCCCTCTTCTGGTGTATCTGAGGACAGCTGCAGTGCACCCACATATACATGAATGAACAAACCTTTAAAAACAAACAAAAATAAACAGAAACAAGAAAACACAGTATACTCTGGAAGCAGAGATGCACCCTTTGGAGCACTTGCTGTTCTTCCAGAGGACCTGAGTTTGATTCCCAGCACCCATGTCACATGGCTCAAGGACTATCTGAAACTCCAGCTCCAAGAGATCTGACACCTCACGTCTGGTCCCTGCAGACACCTGTACCATGTGCACCACCTGTACCATGTGCACCACCTGTACCATGTGCACCACCTGTACCATGTGCACCACCTGTACCATGTACACCACCTGTACCATGTGCACCACCTGTACCATGTGCACCACCTGTACCATGTGCACCACCTGTACCATGTGCACCACCTGTACCATGTACACCACCTGTACCATGTGCACCACCTGTACCATGTGCACCACCTGTACCATGTGCACCACCTGTACCATGTGCACCACCTGTACCATGTGCACCACCTGTACCATGTGCACCACCTGTACCATGTGCACCACCTGTACCATGTGCACCACCTGTACCATGTGCACCACCTGTACCATGTGCACCACCTGTACCATGTGCACCACCTGTACCATGTGCACCACCTGTACCATGTACACCACCTGTACCATGTGCACCACCTGTACCATGTGCACCACCTGTACCATGTGCACCACCTGTACCATGTGCACATGCTCTCACTCACATAGACATACACATAATTTAAAAAAACCTCAATCCCACCCCCAGAAATATATATTCTGCAGTGAGGACACACCTCACAATTTTCATCCAAAGCACCACAGGGTACATACATCCCGAGAGATGTCTCCCCGGGACCCGCCCTCTCATCAGATTGGCCTACCCATCCTGAGCCTCATCCTTGAGTCTTCATTTCCATGTCACTTCCATGGTCACGGGATGACTGAGCCTACACAAGAGAAAGAAATAAGAGGGAAGAGAGGAGGCAGAGGCAGCGAACTTCTGCGCACCTCTCATCCGCCAAAATAATACCCCATGGCCACCTCTGTTTCCGAGACCTTCTTTCTTCCTCAGCTTCTAAAAGTACCACCAATAAACACAGCCTGTGCCGCAGATATAATCTAGGCATGCTCTAATTGTCATGTTCATCAAGTAATGCCCCTCACACCCACTAGTGAGGCTGCTAGAAAAAACAATCATCATCTGGAATATGGCCAGTTGGTTAAGAC
Organism: Micromys minutus; assembly: GCF_963924665.1. Classification (NCBI taxonomy): domain Eukaryota; kingdom Metazoa; phylum Chordata; class Mammalia; order Rodentia; family Muridae; genus Micromys; species Micromys minutus. The sequence goes on along the minus strand of NC_137982.1, from coordinate 5,459,091 downwards.
TGGCCATGTGAGTACCAAAGGCCTGAGCTGGATTCCCAAACTCAGATTTAATAAATGGGTTTTAAAAGCTATTCTAGAGATAGAGCTAGACACGATGGTGGATGCTTTTGATCCTAGGACTCAGGAGGCAGAGGCAGAAGGATCTCTAGAAGGCTAGGTGTGTCTATGTAACAAGCTGCAGGCTGGCCAAAAGCCCTGACTGTGAGACCTTGTCTCACTAAAAAGACAAAAACAAGGACAAAACAAAACAAAACAAAACAAAACAAAAAAAACAAAACAAAAAAAAAAAAAAAAAAAAAAAAAAACCAAACCAACCAAACAAAAAAATGCTATGCAGGTTGGCTGGCAAGACGGCTCACCAGGTAAAAGCACTTGCTGTCTAGCCTACCGGAAGGGGAAAACTGACTCCTATAAAGTGTTCTCTGATCTCAAGCATTCCATGGCAGCCATGCACTCACACACGTACATATGTGCGTGAAAACCCAGGATGAAGAGAAGCTGGCTTAGATAATCACGGTGAGGACAGAAGAAGGCATCCTAGAGCAGGTACACATGGAGAACTCCTAGGACAGTGTGAGCGAATAAAAGGTCAAAGGTCAAAGGCAGATCCCATGCACAGGAGGGACCTGCAGTGGTGTAGAAACAAAACTAAATCAAGGCTGCCAGGGCTGGTTCTAAGAGAGGGCCCCCCTGAGAACACACAGCTCACAGGCTGTGGGACAGGAGAAGGCTTGACATTTAAACAAAACTAATGAGATACTGGTCAATTCTGGCTTCCCGGAAGTTCTAGATACCTAGAAGTCAGTTCCTAGTGATAGAAAGTACAAGGGGGTTGCTGGGAGGAGTGGTGGGCTGCAGAGCGCAGGCAGGGTTTCAGGTCTGCAACATCAAAGGATCTGGAAGTGGACAGTGGCAATGGGTACACACAGCAGCATGTCTGTCTGCGCCCAATCACAGGCTTGAAGTGGTTAAGGACTGGGCATGTACAGTGACACGGGGTTTTGTCGCTCTTGCTCAAAGTTCTGGGTGTAATTGTTAACACTACCCCTACTCACAAAAACTAGGAAACAATTTTTTTCTTTGTTTTGACAGTGCACTCATGTTGCTCTGGACCTCAGTGCAATAGAGAAATGCAAGGTTTTACTAGCCTGGACTAATAGAAGTTTTAAAGACTGCCCACTGATGCCGCCCAGAAGTAGAAAGGAAGCCCGAGCTGTGGGGCTGTTGAGATGCCCAGCAGCAGACAGAGGTGGCTCCTTTTGGTTCATTGGGTGAAAGACTTAGAACACTGACTGCCAGCCAGCACTGTGATCCAACACATTTGGGGGAATTCATTTATCCTGCAGAAGGGACCATCTCCCCTGCCCTTAGCTGGGTAGAAAATAGAATGAAATTTGCTTTCTTCTGCATTATATTTTCTTATTAATACATGTATTGCTTCTGTAGGATGCCATCTATTAAGCCTGTAGGAGCCCCCTGGGTGTTACTGAACTATACTTTACACCTGTGTGTGTGTGTGTGTGTGTGTGTGTGTGTGTGTATGTGTGTGTGTATGTGTGTGTGTGTGTGTGTGTGTGTGTGACAGCTCAGACAGTTTCTTACAGCATTACTTAACACACCGTTCTGCTGTGTCAGACACACAGTAATGTGCATCCATAATTTGTCTCTTTGTATATCTAAAAGAAGTAAATGCGTCTCATGTTTGTTGTTGCATACAACAATTGAGAGATATTCAGGTTGTTTCCTATCATGAATAACATTGCTCTGGTAGTTTGTGGACAAGTGCTTGGGTGTTTTTTTTTTTTTTTTTTTTTTCATTCTATCGGATATTTATTTAGAAGTAGAATTGCTGAGTCATATGGTAACTCTTGAGATGGTTGAGGAATTGCCAAACTGGTTTCCATAGTGACTGACACTCCCACCAACAACGATAAGGATGCTTTCTTCCTGCTTGCCAACACTTTTTACTGTGTGCTCTCTGGTTCTAGCCATCCTGGGGACCGAGAGCTGAAATCCCTCTGTGTGTTCGGTTTGCATCTCTAAAGACAGGGGATTCTTGGCATCTCTTGCTGGACATGGTGGCACATGTCTGTGAACTCAGCCCTTGGAGGTTGAGGAAAGAGGGTAGAGAAACCGGGCTTACCCTGACTCAAGGCAATAAGACAGTGACTGTGGTGTTTGAACGAGAATATTCCCCATAAGATCTGGCATTTGAACACTTGGTCCTCCCTCGGTTGGTGCTGTTTGGAGAGGCTCAGGAGGTGTGGCTTGATGGAGAAAGTATATCGCTGGGGGTGGGATTGGGGTTTCAAATCTTCGTACCACTTTGAGCTTACTGTCTGCTTCCTGCTTGAGGTTTGAGGCATGTCCTCAGCTTCTGGTCCAGCCTCCATGTCTGTAGGTTTCCACTTTGTATCATGGACTCTGAACTGTTGGAACCATGTGTGCAAATAAGCCCTCTTGATGGAAGCCTGTGTTTTCTAGCATCATGGAGTGCAGGCTAGGGCTTGGGTGTGGCTCCAGGAGATAAGGAGCTCAGGGAATTCGGTGATCTCCATGGTGCTGAGTCAGGTGCCACTCAGCAGTCATGGAGATGTCTAGGCTGGTGTCATGGTGCCTTCTGGTGCACGCCTGAGTCTGCAATCCAAGCACTTGGTCGGCAGATGCAGAAAGATACCGAGTTCACGGCCAGCTTGGGTGAGAATTTGTTACAGAAAAAATAAAGCACATTAATTTGGACCTTATAGGAGATAAGTTGCCTTGGTCATGGCGTTTCTTCACAGCAATAATAAAGTAACTAATTCATACCCACAACCACTGATGCAAGAACAACAGATAAGTAATCTAATAAAGAAGAGATGGGGGGTGAAGGCTGTGGAGATGGCTCAGAGTTTTAAGAGTGCCTTGCTGCTCTCGAAGAGGACCAGAGTTCGGTTCCCAGTACCTGTGCAGGTGGCCCACAATAGCCTGTAAGTCCAGCTCTAGGGGATCCCAGGACACCTGAATTCATACACATACATGCTACACCCACACCTAAACAGAAAAAAATGGAAGAATATATTGTAAGTGGGCAAAGGGCTGCAGGGGGTGTATGATTCAGTCCATAAAGTGAGGGCCTGAGTTTCATCCCCGCAACTCAGGTTTAAAAAAAAACAAGTCCAAGCACAGGTATGGTGCTTGCAGCTCCAGTGCACAGATGGGCGGATCCCTGGACTAGTCTGTCTTAAGTTCCAAATTGGATGCGTTCTTTCCTGTGACGAAGTCTCACCCAAGCTGGCCTTGGATATGACATCCTCCTGCATCTGCCTCCTGAGTGCTGGGATTGCACACTCAAGCATACACCACACGGCACCACCACACCCATCTGGGCATCTCCCCCATGAGTGCTGACTGGCACCTGACACTAACTATATTTAGCATCTCGGAGGACAGCTTCAAACACTCTGAGCGCTTCATCATCCCAAACTTTACCCAAGTGTTAACCTGAACTCCACGGACCACTAGAAAGGACAGGTTTCCATCTTTAAAATGCAAAATGAAAACACTTTGCCAGGCTGTGGTGGCACACCGCCTTTATCTCAGCACTCAGGAGGCAGAGGCAGGTGGATCTCTGTGAGTTTGAGGCCACCCTGGTCTACAGAGTGAGTTCCAGGGTAGCCAGGGCTACGCAGAGAAATCATGTGTAAAAAAAATAATAATAATAATAAAATAAAAACACCTGGAACTGAACCTTTGCAACTCTCTTCATTTCAGGTGCAGATGGAGGAGGGGTCATCACTCCATTTTGTACACTGTGTTTCCTGAGTACCCACTGGCATCTGACTGAGTGACCGCTCTCTGGGAACTGTTACTAACAAGAGAGGCAGAAACATGAGACAGCTTTACACTCAAGCTGCCACAAGAACAAGGCCATTGGAATAGTATGCAACGGGCCCACATAGGAAAGGACAGTCAACTGGCAAGAGAGGGTCAGGACCAGCTCATGAGAGAGACCAAACTAAGACAAGTCCATCACTCTCAGGTCTGTCTGTGGCATATTCTTCAGCTCTGTAAATGGCCCTTGAACATCCATGCATGAATTAATTAGATACTCAATGCCAGGCATGATCTGGGCTCAGAGGACATCAGAGGATGCAGCATTTGATCAAGTCATCTCTTTACAAAGCCCACACTCTGCTGAGGCGGATCAGCTGAATGAGTGGGTACATCTATGGTGTGCCACGTAGTGAGGTGGGTTAAAGGGAGACTGAAGCAAAATTTTGGACAGGGTGACAAGGAGGTAGAAACCTAAATATGCATTTATCTACTATCGTTAGTCAATGTGTGCACATACATGTATCATGACATATGATGTGATGGTCCAAAGACAGCTTTGTAGATTCAGTTCACTCCGTCCACCCTTCTTACATGGGTTCTAGGGATTGAACCCAGCTTACACAGCAAGAGGCGTGCCCCCTGAGCCATCAAATAACCTTGATGGCTATTTTGATAGGTGTTCCAATAAGATCTTTGGGGTGTCCCTTGTGTGAACTATGAGGCTACCGGTGGGAAAAAGGGGCATTCCAATTAGAGTGAATAGCAAAGAAAAAAAAGCTTTGAAAAACAGTGCAGAAAGCAGGTGTTAGGAACACAAGAGGGAGGGCAAGAGGAAGGAGAAAGCAGAGGACAGAGTACATGGATGTTACAGATCAGCATTACTAGGGAGTGGAATTGCCTTGGGACCCCACAGCCACAACATGCTTATAATCCATTAAATTGCTAGCAGACCCAGAGCAAGCTGGTTTGGGGGCTTGTTTTTCTCCTGGTGCAAGTGGAGGACCTGAGGCTTGTCAGATGGGGTAGTGTGTAAGGTCTCCAGGTTGTTCCCTCTGAGAACCTCTCCACTACTTGGGCTCCAGCCAAGCCATGTCTTCTGAGAGGATACAGGGAGGAAAGGAGGATGGAGAACAAAGCAGAATCCAACAATTCTTGGATGAATCTGGCTTATGGAGGTTCAAACAGGTTTCCTGTTGCCATGGTCGAGTTTTTAGTGCTACTGTTCCTAGAGTGTCTGCCCAAGCGCTGGGTTCTTTCCTCAGTGGAGCTGAGGGTGCACAGATTTGAAGAGAGATGATGGGCAGGAGGAAGGTCAGGCTGGTGAATTTCAGCCCCCTTTCACGTCAATCAGAGAGAAGCGACCTTCTGCATTATTTAGGGAAATAACAAGAGCCCATAGACAGAGAAGCTTTCGGGAGGAAGACTCCAGTCTGATATTGGGAAGGACTTGCTACAGTCAGAAAGTGGTGGTGTCCCAGGACTGACGCTATTCAGGAAAGAATCACGGAAACATTTATCTGAGCTTCTCTGGCTGACATCCCAGGGCACTCTGAGCTAAGATTCCCACATTGCGTTGCTGCTGTCTTTCTTCTAGGTCAGAATCAGACCGTTTTGATGAGAAGCTGAAGAACATGTTGAAGGTCACTTACAGTACACCCGGAGTCTTTCCTCGAGACTCGAGCTGCTGGGGGTTTTAATTAAGCTTTCCCCTCTGGGCACAACCGGCTTGTTTTTGGTGAGTGCAATATGCCATCCCAGAATATGTCAAACTTCATTTGCAAAATATCAGTCTGCTGTTCCCCCCCACTCTAGAGCCAATCTGCAGAGTAATGTGTTCAATAACTTTGCTCTTTTTTGCTCCCAAAGATAGGTCTCTTTCTGGAGTCAATATCACAATAAATACGGAATCTGGTGCAAAAGCCAATGGAAAGAAAAGATATTGTTATTTAAAGGCCAAATAACGGCTTAAAATTAGAGTCGTGAAGGCATTGAAAAACACCAGACTTCCCAGATGGCTTGGAGATAATTCACTTTGCACTGGGTCCACTCGTAGGCTAAAAAAAAATCCCTTTGACTCCGTTTCTCCCCAGATTGAAAGTTGGTGCCTGCGTTAAACATATGTGCTTCTCTCTTTAAATTTAGCTCTGAGTCATGTTGTATTACATTAGGAATCCAGCAGGCAGGGCTTGGAAAATGTACATCCATGCATTTATTTTTAAAAATGATACAAAAATAAAAATATATATGTTTAAATATATTAGGCAGTATTTTTGCCCAATTTCAAAATGGTTGTTCTTCAGAACAGATTAGATCAAACAATAATAAGGATACCACTCAGTTCTGGATGGCAGCCCAATCCCGAGAATCCTGGAGTGACTTGGCAGCTCCCATGGCTCCTAGCCCCCTGCATCGCTAAGTGTGGGGGTTTCGTCACTGAAGCCTCCGCCTCCACCAGGGACCAGGCAGCTCCCTTAACAGCTGCAGGGTGGCCTAATTAAGACACTCCTGCCTCCGGAGTGGCAGGTCTCTGGGCAGAAGTCAGCAAAGGATGGGAACAGTCAGGTGGGAAGCAGCCAGAGAAAGACAGTCTGGAGGGACAATTTTGGCTTAGTGGCTTCTGTATCAGAATACCCAGGGATGGGGACTTTATGAAGGACAGAGATTCATTGGTCAGAGTTCTGGAATGGGGAAAGTCCAAGATCAAAGGTCGAGCACCTGCTGAAAGGCTTTGTCCTCTGAAACCCCATGGTGGAAATTGGAAGTGCCTATGCGTGTGTGTGTGTGTGTGTGTGTGTGTGTGTGTGTGTTCCTTTGTGTATACATGTTTTTGTGTGTATATCTGTGTTCCTTTGTGTGTACAGGTATATGAGTATGTGAGTGAATGTGCATTTGTGCACCTATGTGAGTATATGAATGTGTTCCTTTGTGTGTACAGACACATGAGTGTGTGAATGAATGTGCATTTGTGCACCCCTTTGTATGTGTGTGGGGGGGGGGAGAAAGACAGAGAGACAGAGAGACAGACAAACACACAAACACACACACACACACACACAGCCCAGGAAGGATGGAGCAGAACTTGCTTTGTGTGTGTGCATGGTCCCATGTGCTTATGCATGTGTGTTTTTGTGTTCATGCCTGTGTAGAGAGACCAGAGTTCGTTATCAAGTGTTGGCTAGCTGGAACTCACTATGGAGACAAAGCTGGCCTCAAACTCAGAGATCTGCCTGTCTCTGCCTGTCTGTCACTCTGCCTTCCTAGTCCTGGAGTTACAAGGTTCTACTGCCACGCATGTCTTTCTGTGTAAGCATTGGGATTTGAATTCAGTTCTTTATGCTTGTGTAGCAAGCACTTTACCGACTGAGCAATCTCTCCAAACCAAACTCTTGTAATAATCCACTCCTTCGTTAATCCCCTCACAAGAGCCAAGTCCCAGGACTGGGGACACACCTCCCCTCAGTCCCTTCCTCCAAACACTGTTGTAGTGGGAACTGAGGTTACAGCACATAGACTTTGAGGGACATGTTCTGGCCATGGAGGAGCCTAACATATGAGCTTTAGGGCAGTCAAGTCAGACAGCGCTGGCTTCAAATCTTGGCTTGGCCTCTGCATTCTCAGAAACTGACAGGGCCTTACTTGCATCTTGCTTCTGGGAAGTGGATGATGACTCCCTGACTGCTGCCAGGGCTGTCTGAGACAGCTTGTCCACTCATCCCGTCATACGCCGTCACCTTATTAACGCCTTCAGGACAGACCCAACACCATAGACCCACACGTCAGACCCATGACACCCAGCCTAGGGGAATGCCAGCTAGTAAATGGGGACATGAAGAAATGACACAAGCACACGCAGAGCGACTGTCTGTGAAGCAGAGACCCCAGCGTCTGAAGGCTCAGGACAGCCTCCGCCAAGACACAAGACACTAAGGAGCATCAGCCACTTAGTGGAGGCTTGTTGGTTCCTGCCCGTGTTTTCAGTGACTGCTGTCACAAATGGCTGCAAACTTAGTAACTTTAAATAACACACATTTATTATCTTCAACTTCTGGGAGTCCTGAGTCTGAAATGAGTCTCGCTGGGCTGAAATTCAGCAAGATGTTGGCAGAGCTGTGTTCCTTTTGGAAGCTCGAGGAGAGGATCTATTTCCCTGCCTCTTCCAGTTTCTATTTTGTGTGTGTATGTATGCATGTGTGGGCATGGGTGTGGGTGCATATATGGGTATGGGTGTGTTTTTGAGTGTGTGGGCATGTGTGTGTGCATGTGTGTGGGCATGTATGTGTGCATGTGTGTATGTGTGCATGTGTGTGTGTGTGTGCATGTGTGTGTGTAGGCTAGAGGTTTGCATCAGGTGTCTTCATCACCTGTTCTCCACTCTATTTTTTCACTGAACTTGGGTCTTGCCCAATTGGTTAGCCTGGCTGAACACCAAGTATGGGGAATCTTTCTGTCTCCACCTCCTTCCTGCTGGGATTACAGGCATGCACTGCCCTGCCTACCTTTGTACATAGGTGCTGGAAATCCAAACTCAGGTCTTCACACTTGCAAGTACTTGAGCACTCAGCCCTCTCTCCAGTTTCCCCCTTTTTAGCTTCTAAAGGCCTCCTTCATTCCTTGGCTCTTGGCCCTTTCTCCAAGGTACATCTCTCAGCCCCTGCTGCCATTGTCATGGTTTCCTAACTACAGCATCCCTGCCTTCTTGTCCTTATAAGGATCTTCATGATTCCCCTGGGCTAAGAGACACAAGCCATGGTAAATCTTTCATCTTGAAACCCTTCCACATCATCTCCCCACCAAAGCCATAGCCAGACAAACAGCCCATTCAACAGATGCCGGGTGTTAGGGCACAGGTACTGTGAAGGTCATTTTTCTGTTCACACAACCCACAAGTATAGTAACTAAAGCTAGGAACTCCCATCAAAGAATGTACAAAAATAATGAAAAAAAATTATTCAGGAAGTGGTGCATGGACACCCTGCTGAAGGGAACATGTCTTGGGTGTGCCCAGGACTAAATTTCATCAAGGGCTTCCAAAGAGAGGTTGGTTATCTATGCCATAAAACCACAAGAACCTCAGTTTGAATCCCAATACCACATTAAAAACAAAAACACTTGCAGTCTCAGAGTTGGGGAGGTGGGGACAAGAGGACATGTGGGTTTCACTGGACCTCAACCTTGCCAGATTGAATTAATACACACAGGGGTCAGGGAGAAACTCTGTCTCAAAATAGAATGCAGAAGGGTGCAAAGAAACATGTCTTTAATCGCAGCATCCAGGAGACAGAGGCAGGTAGATCCCTATGAGTTCCAGGCCAGCCAGGCTACATTGTGTGGTCCTATGTCAGAAGTCAAATAAAAACAAAATAAGCAAAGATAAGGTGTAGTCAGGAGTCAGGCAGAGACTTCTGGTCTCCTCCATACCACCCCACCACCACCCCACACACACAAATACACACACATATACACACATGCACATATACAAACACACATATATGCATGCATGCATATAAGTACACACCCACAAACACACATACATATTTACATATACAACATATACAAAAGCTTTTCAAAAAAGAATGTCACCCATAAATAATCCTGGATCAGGACTGGAGTTTCCAGACCCATTACTGGCTACCAGGAGACGTCTTCATGGTTCCCAGGAAAAGTATTTCCAATGGTGGCTGATAATGCCTCACCAAACACGCCTACCATGCATCCTTTCTCAAGAAACCCTCAGCGGATGTGCTACATCAGAATAAGATGGGAAACTAAGAAGTGGAAAGCTGAAAATGCAGGAAATTTCCTGTGACATCAGAGAGATGAACAGTGTCTGACCCACAGGTGTGTATCAGACAAGCCACAGCAATCAGGCCTGACTCAGCCAAGGTCAGAGCACACAGAGAATGGACAGAAGCAGCGGGTTTTCTGGGTGTTTTATAAATCAGTAAGAACCTAAGATATGACACAACACATATAAAAACCAAAGAACTCTGACACAAATACAATTTTACCAGAAAATGCAATTGCCGGCTTCCATGAGCAGGGAGGTCACATGTACCTCAGCTGGTAAAATGCTACATAAGGCCCAAATTTGACCCCCAGAGCCCACATAAAAAGTCAAGTATGACAGCTCACTCTTGTAATCCCAGAGCTGGGGAAATGCAGACATGGATTACTAGAGCTTATTAACCAGCCAGCCAAGATGGAGGAGCTAAAGAGGGGACTCAGTGTTAAGTACTTGCTGCTTTTCCGGAGGACCCAGCACCTGCTTCGGGCAGCTTACAACACCCTCTAACTACCGCTCTTCGGCATCTGATATCTATTGGTATCTACAAAGACCTGCACACACGTACACAAATATGCACACACATGCACACGCATACACATGCACATGCACACATATACAAACAAACAAACAAATTAAAATCTTGTTTTGAAAGTGGGTGACTTCTGAGGGACAAAACCCAAGATTATCCTTTGAGCTGCACGCAACTCACGCACATGTGTACCTTCATGTGCATATACAAACACATATGAACTCGCACACTAATTCAGTCAGACAAGTCAGTAAACACTGGCTAGTGACGTACTAGAATCTATGATGTTGGGAAGATAAGGAAGGGTCAAGTTAATGTTCTAAGAAAAAACAGAGGAGGGGGATAGAGCTCCTACAGCAGGGCATGAATTCGGATGATGCATAAAACTGACAAATGGAGATAAACATGTGACAAGGACACTTTCTAGGTCTCTAACTCTTTTGAGGACTGTGAATGTCTGAGTTCTGTTAGAAATGTTTAAAATTCTCTGTGTAGGGAAGGGAAGGATGCTAGTGTTCTCCTGAGAAAGGAGGCGGGTGCCGGGTGTTGAGGAGACAACCCCTCCGGCCTCTGCAGGTCCTCTCTGACTTCGGCCTCATTAAGTCACAAGAAGGCGATGATCTCGACGAAGGACATTGAACCTGTGGGAGGTCCTTTGAGGCCATGCAGCCCTCCACCGTAAGAGCAAGCAGGGTGGCAGACAGGGCCTGGAGAGCAGCAGGCACCTGTCACTGCTCAGAGTCCTCCCAGCAGGCCCAGTGGCCCTGGTGGAGGGGTCATTAGAGAAAACAAACCCTGGGACAGACCTTAGTGGGGAAGTGGTGGGAATACCTCTCTGCCTATGGACTTGAGTGTGTTCCCCCTTATGATGCCTCCACCAGAAATATGAATCCAGGTCAGCTGGCTGCATCAGCCAGAGACCCTCTGCCTTCTGAGAATTTCAGCTCACCTCTCCAGACTCTGGCTCAGAAAAGATCTCTAAAGTAGAATGTGGCCCCTGGAGAGGTGACCTAGAGATCACAGAGGACACCATCACCAAGGCACAAACTCCTGCTGCTCCATCTTTGTCCCACAATCATCTCAAGCCACTGGGCTTCAAGAGACCTAGAACTAGGAAGGGGTTGAGTAAGGCCCCCAGGGAACTCAGAGCCACAGAACTCAGTTCTTTTACAAAGAGAAGTGGTGAATGGTTAAATTAACACCGTTGTTTGCTGGACCTAAGACCTAGCTCAGTAGGCAGAGTGATCGCCTTGTAAGAAGCCCTGGGTTCCATCACAGCGTACACGGGGTGTGGTGGTGCATGTCTATAACCCCAGTACTCAGGAGGTAGAAGTAGAAAGACCGGAAGCTCAAGGTCATCCACAGTTACACAGAGAGTAAGAGACCAGACTGGCTGTACAGAAGCGTGTGCTCCCTTATGAACAAAGGACAGATAATCTTACATGGTTCCATTGTGCCTCTTTGGAAGAGCAGTGGCTGTCAGTGGCTGTCAAGATGTTGGGTCCCGATAAGTAGAAAATTCACTTGAAATGCTCTTGAAATACTAGAAACTAAATGTCAAGAGAGGATCTCTTGTGCACTATCCTGCTTTTCCTCCTTTCGTTGATTGACACGTACACATTCATCTTTGTGTTTGTGTGTGCATGTGCAAGTGTGTGAGTGTGTGCTGTAGCATATGTGTGCAAGTCAGAGGACAGCTCTCAAAGGTTGGGTCTCTCTACCACTCGGGTTCCCAGGGTTTGAACTCAGGTTGTCAGGACTTGGTAGTTAAGTTCCTTACCCACTGGGCCACTGAGCCAGGCAAGGAATCCACTTCTTAAAGGAAGGCCTTTGAGTGACGGAGTGGAATGCAGGAAGAAGCAGGTTGTTCCCCACATTCTCCACAGGATGAACCTCACCAGTCCTGCTGGTAGCATGACAGAAGGTGTGTGTGTGTGTGTGTGTGTGTGTGTGTGTGTGTGTCCAAGGTCATTTATGAAAAAATGCTAATTAAAAAATGGGCAGGTATATGAAAAAACATCACTATTCATGGTAAACATCCCAGAAGTATCATTTTTGACAACTGCACCTGTCTTCTAGAAAGATTGTATGTTGCTGGGTTCCATGGAATACATTTTAGAGAAAACCAGCCAAGCATCAGGAGCTCCTGAGGGCTTGCACATCTACAAAACCAGTGTGCAGTGTTCCTAGGAAGAACATGAATCTTTGCTATTCCTCATCTCTCAGCCCCTCACTCAACCTGTAACCCAAGAGACTAGCCATAAAAACCCACCCTTTGTCCTACACCACCACGGATTTCTGGGATTCAGTCAAGGCATCTTCGTGTTTTAAATTTTTACCATGTATCTTTATTTTAAATCTTGTGTCTCTGGGTGGTTTGTGAACATTAGTGCATTACCTTCAGAGACCAAGGCCATTGGACCTTCTAGAGCTTGAGTTACAGGCAGTTGTGAGCACCTGTTGAATGTGAATGTGGATGCTGGGAACCAAACTTGGGTCTTTGCAAGAGCTGAACATGCTCCTAGGTGCTGAGCCATCTCTTTGGCTTAGCCCCCAACATCTTTGTTTATTTATTTATTTATTTATTTTTTAAACTGAAATCCTCACATGAGGAAGAGTCTTGGAAAACGGGGCTTTAGGTGACCCAACTTTTCTGGTTCTTTTGTGATTCCTTGGGGGTTTTCTCACTTTAAAAAAGAAGAAAAAAAAAAGCCTTGCACATTTTTATGCCACACCGCCCTGACTGAGAATCACTGTTCCCCAACTTCTTTCTCCATCCACTTATTGAGTCTAAATGTTATTTCAGCAAAGCCTTTTGGAGAAGGGGGAGGAGCTTCTCACACTATCTACGTGTTTCAGGGACATCAGATGAGGAAGGTGATCTCAGAAGCATCTCCCACCCATACACCCTGAGCCCTCTGGCTCTGCAAACCCCAGCCGGGTGAGTCAATAACCCATCTCTTCCTCATCCATCTGTCCAACATGTATTTAATTAAGCAGCAGCTCTGAATCAGGAACTGAGCTAGGTGTTTTGATATAGTGACCAAGACAGACTTCATCTCTGCCCTATTGGGGCTGACATTCCACCTTCTTAAATGACTACTTCCTGCCAGGCCACCACGTGTGACCCTTCAGAGCAATCTCTGAACCAGGGCTGCTGGCCAAGGGGGCAAGTGGGAGCTGAGACCTACACAATCCCCCATTGGTCAAGTGTCTCAGCCCATTTGTCCTGCTATGTAACAAAATACCAGAGGCTGAGTCCTTTATAAACAAAACAAATTGTTTTTTGGTTTTAGTTTGGTCAGGGACCTGGGGCCTGGAGAGTTCAGTGAGATGCCTGCAAGTTTTGTTGTCTGAGAGAAAGGGCTACTCTGTAGCTTCCAAGATGGTACCATGTTCCAGAAGGAAGGCAAATGTGTCCTCACAGCTGGAAGGTAGAAGACTGAGTGTGCAGCCTCCTTCACAAGGGACTTGCTCACTCTCATAGAAGAGGTGCCTTCCCGGCTCAATCAACTCTTAAAGGGCCCTCCTCTTAATATCACCACACTGAAACACCTGAGCATTAAAGGGGCTCTGTTCAAACCATAGTACTATGGTCAAAAATCCTTGGTAGCAAGGGTGCCTTGTCTACTTTAACAAAGTCTGAACCACGGGAGCTCATAAGGCTGTTGTTTGGTCTGGATGCACCTGAGCCTGAGACGGTGCCCCACACACAGTTACAGCTCAGTGAGTAGACGCTCAATGAATGACTAATCTCTTAAACCAATAATAGTAGCTGTCGCAGGCAGTGGGCCCCACTTTCCCTAAGGCATTATAATTAGAAGATGTGGGAGGTGGGATAGAAAGGAGATAAGAAAAGCTCCCAGAGACTCTGATGCTCCCCCAAGGAGGCAACCCTTCTTCCCATTTAGAAATCCGTTTTCCACAGGGAATTCCAAAAGACTTCATTCCCTCTCCTTCATTACGAAGATGCTCTTTGTATCACGCATTGGTCCTTACACATGTAAAGAGATTCGAGGACAGCCAGGGAGCTTAGGCCAGGGTGTCCTCCTGGGACACCTACCTTGGAGTCCCTACAATTGCCTGAACTGATTCCTCAGGCTTGGCACTCATGCACCCTGCCTGGGTCAGGAGTCAGGCACTGTCAACCTTGCAATGTGCTACCTGTCTCAGGGCCACCAGTCCCCTGCCCAGCATGAAATTAATGGCATAAAACTTGTGTCTCATCTACTCCACCCTCTCAGGAAAACTGGACTGCCTGGGCTTTGCCTTTTGCCTTTTTTCTTTCTGTGGGCGTCCCTGTTGACAGTCACAAAAACCAGGTATTTCCCTACATAGTTCAGAATAGTGAGGCCCCTCTTTGATTGGTTGGCTTTATCAGACTTGCAATGAGTGTAGTTGTCAGAAGGAAAACCTCAAAACACTTGGGGTAAATAAAAAAAGCTTAGAATCACAGCGATGTGTTGCCAGCAGATTAAAGATCTCTGTGGCCATCAAAACCCAATGGGTGCCTAAGCCTGAAATGCCCAGCTCTGTGCCCAAGGCCACAAAGAGGAAGCCTGCCAAATGCATCCCAGCCCTGGGGGAAGCTCACATACATAAGAAATTTTCAAGGAAGGACAGGGCGAGCAGCCACAGCTGGACACATGACTTGCTACCAAGTCTGATGACCTGAGCCCATGCGGTGGAAGATGGCTCCTACCAAATGACCTCTGACCTCTGTGTGCCTGTTCTGGCACAAAAACACCACCTCACTCACCTTCCCAAATGAATGAGTGAGTGAGTGAGTGAGTGAGTGAGTGAAGCAGAAATTGTATTTAATAAGAACTAGGAACTGGATAGATGACAGAAATAGTATTAACAGTAAACACAGCATCTTTCCAAATCCGTGACCCACCACACATTTTGTTTCTTTTTTTGTCTTAAAGGGATATTTTTCCTTGATTATAAGAACTATATTTATCTACTAAAAATAGAAAATAAAACACAGAAGTATGTGAAAAGAATGAAAAATGTTCCCAATTCTAGTCTTGTGTGGATTTTCTATTTGTGTCTAGCTCATTCATGTAGACTCAGGGTGAGGTTGCCAGCATAGCCTGAGAAACCCAGACTCCATGAGCATGTCCCTGGCACTCTGCACCCATAGTAAGTTCCCCAAAGCCACTTTTAAAGAAGAAACCAGACTGCAGCTTCCTTCCACATTCTGAACACACACACACACACACACACACACACACACACACACACACACACACGACCTTTAAGGCTCAGAGTAGGATTTGCTTTCTGTGTTGGAGGAAACTAAACATGTGTGGTGTGCCATCCAACTGGTCAACAAACCCCAAGTGTTCTAACAACAAAATATATATCTAACCTGATCAGCTCTCACCACCTGCTCAGTTCCTTCCCAGTCTGTGCCATGATCCAATGTCCAGAAGGATACCATCTCGGTCCCTCTGGCCTTCTTACTTCCTGCTTTGGTCTCTGGTACATTCTTTTTGCACACGACCCAGAAGTCTTTTGTGAAAGATTCATTGTTTTATTATTTTTGATTATGTGCATGTGAGGGGATATATGCATATCAATGCAGATGCCCAAGGGCAGAGGAGTTAACAGGCTTTTGTTTTGTTTTTCTTTGCTTTGGTTTCTCTAGAGAGAGCCCTGGCTGCCCTGGAACTTGTTATGTAGATCAGGCTGGCCTCAAACTCACAGAGATCCACGTGCCTCAGCCTCCTGAGTACAGGGATTCAAGGTTACACCACCACACCCAGTCAAAGTCAGCTTGCTTTAAACAACACTTCTTTTGTATCTGTTTCTGAGTGTCTGTTATCCACACATGTTCAATCCCATGGGTCTGAAGAGCTTTTAGTGCACACAGTGAACAGTACATTTTTTAAGTGCTTCATTTTTGTCTACAGTGATCAGATAAATATGGCCATACAATACAAATGTCACCGGAAGAATGAAAGTGTGTGTCAACAAGCCTCGTGTAGTTGCTTCCTCCCAGGAGTGCAATTAGTATATTACCTTAACTCTAACTCCAAGCTTTTAGTGTGCTACAGACCTTCAGCACCACGGACAGATGCCAAAGCGCTCGCCCCAGGTTCTGTGCTGAGCACACGGGGTGCAGCCAACAGAGCGGGTCAGACTGAAGAGTGAGTTCTGGCTCTCCGGAAAAAAAAAAAAAAATCTCAGAAACATCCTCAATACAAGCTGAAAATAGGGCAAAATGGTGGCTTACTTGAAGACCTTATAAAAAACCCACTGTGGAGGCTAGGGAGCCGGTTTCCCACGACATTACCATGTTTCCCATTATGACAAGGATGGTAACCGTAAGCCAGCCCCAATTAAATGTTTTCTTTTGTAAGCATTTCCTTTGTTGTTTTTCCGCTCACAGCAATGAAACCCTAACTAAGGCGAGCACCTGGTTCTTTTTTGTTAACATCAATATTATCTGGAGGTTCTTTCACAATGATTGTGCCTTAAGGACCCACTGTCTTGTGCATGCTAGGCAAATGGCCTACCACTGAGTAATACCCACAACAATCCCTAAATGGTTATACAGAAAATAACTTTTTTCTCCAGATGTTGCGGTCATCTCAGAGGCTTACTGCTGAATATGCTTACCTTTTCTAGTTCTTTCTGAGCTCTGACTGGCTGGTTCAACTTAGCTGTTCTGGCTCAAACTCCTCTCTTAGCTGACTGATTCAATCTGGCTTCTCTTGATGTATCACTGAATTGCTCTGCTCGGCTTCAAAGTAATTCTGGCAATTTGTTCTAATCTTCTGAATCCTTCTTATTTTCTGGCTTCACCTGTCTCTGCTGACCTGCACTGAACTTCGTGAACTCACGAATAGACTGACTCCAGTGCACTGAATCGGACTACACTGGACACTGGACTGCACTGACTCCCCACTGACAGAATGGACTCTCTCTTCCTGCACTGTTCTTAAACAGCTTTATTCTGAGAGTGCAGTGTATCCTATCTGACTCATTCTCTCAAATCTTTCTCTGATTCATCACTTTGTCTGCCCCTCAATTAGACATCATTGTTTGGAATTAAAGGTGTGTACTAAGTGCATGTTTGGAATTAAAGGTGTGTGGCATGTCTGCATTCCAGCCAGATTGCACAGACCTAGAACGTCTTAGATGTGATCAGAGAAGCCATGTTGCTGAATTAAAATTCCTCTATGATTATTTTTATTATCTTTTGTATATTTTTCAATGTATTTGTGTGTTCATGTATGTACAAATATACATAAGTATGTAGTTGCATTGTGTGTGCATGTGTATGTGGAAGCCTAAGGACAACATCAAGTGTCAGGACCACTCTACCTCTTTTTCTTTGAGACAAGGTCTCTCACTGGGGCCTGGGGCTCACCAAGTAGGCTACAGTGCTGACTGGGAACTCCAAGGATTCCTTTTCTCTGCTTCTTTATCTACCACTAGGATTACAATTCCATGCTACCATACTTGGCTTTGTAAAAAGATTTCTTTTTAAATTGTGTGAACTAGTTTGTGTCTTTGTGTGGGTATGTGAACACAAGTACAGGTGCCAGCAGAGTCCAGAGACAGTACTGGTTTCCTTGGAACTGGAGGTACTGGTGCATGTGAACTACTTGCTATGGCTGCAGGAAAGCAACCTCTAGTCCTCTGCAAGAACAGTAAATACCCTGAACTGCTGAGCCATCTCACCAGCACCAGACTTAATGTGGGTTCTGTGAATTGAACTCAACAAGCACTTTATTGACTGAGCGTTGCCTTGGGTTTCATGATCTTTTCTTATAAGCTGTGGTCTTGCTTTTGGACTCAGTCTCTAAAGTATTCACAGATCTTTGTCTCTTCACCTGTATCAATATTCTCCAGAAAGACAGAGCCAGTAAGATAGCTGGATAGAAGATGGATGGATGGATGGATGGATGGATGGATGGATGGATGGATGGATGGACAAATGGACGAATGAACGGAAGGCAGGCAGACAGATTGACAAACATAGAGATGAGAGAATTGACAGTGGCAATAGGCAGACATGACTATTGTGGCTAAGATCTACATTACAAGCTGGTGAACCCAAGTCCCCAGCCCCAGTAGTATGGCCAATCCAAAGGAAGACCAGAATGAAGAACTGTATATGATATGCAATCTGAGGCTGACAGCCTGAGAATATGACACCCAAAGCTCTGAGTTCTGATGCTCATGGCAAGAAAAAAAGGGCCCCAGCTACACTGGTGAGAGAAGAAAAGGTCCTTTTGATCTGTTGAAGTCTCCAGCTTATTGGATGACACCCAGCATCAGTGAGGTGAAGCTCCAGCAGCTTAGTGACATACATGGCAGTGTTGCCGAGGTGCCTTACCAACCACACTCAAAACTAGACCTTCACCAGTTTTTAGGCCCATTGATAACAGACACATTGGCCATGACCACATCTCATTCCCAGTTAATTCAGAAGTGTCGGGTAAATGAAGTTCAGTGGCCATTTTTCTGTAGACCACCCTTGGCCTGAAATGGACTTGGGAGTCTTACATTTCTCAGTGGAGTAAGCGGGACTCTTTTTGCATGAGCAGTCTTAGACACCCTTTCCCAGACTCTTAGAAGTGATTTTCTGCAAAAGAGCTGCTGGGGCAGGTGCTGCTTGAGCCAGATTCTCTCCTTTGTGTGGAGCCCTGGTCAACTCCAACTTTCCAACTGTTTCTGTGCTTGCTGGTGACCAATATTTGTCTGTTAGCAGTTCCTCTGAAGACAAGCTAGAGCACAATCTTTTACATGGCCACCTTCCTTGTCAGTCCAGAGGCTAGGTCCTGATCACCTTGATTAGATCTGTGTGTTCTCCAGGCAGCAAGGCATGCACAAACTGCTTCTCTGAGTGAGTCTAGTTTATGGAACCCATACTTACTTTTTTTCTTTTTTAATTTTCATGGGTATATAGTATACATGTATGAGTTTACATGCTTGAGTGTGAGGGACACATGTGGGGAATGGGTGCATGTGCACATGTGCATGTGTGCATATGGAAGCCCAAGACTGATGATGGAAATCATCCTCAATCACTCTTCCACTTTACTCATTGAGGCAGGAATTCTCAGTCAAACCCAGAACTCATTGTTATATCTAGTCTCACCAGCCAGCTTGCTCTGAGGATTCCCCCCTGCATTTAAGTCATTGTTGGGATCTGAACTTCAGTCCTCACACTTGCAAGGCAAGCATTGTAAGCTCTGAGCAGTCCCCCTAGACCAAATGCTGCATTTTAAGAAGTTGGATCATTTACCATACTCCCTAACAGCTGATCTAAACTATTGGGGAGTTGAATAGTTGATTTAAACCAGAGGGCTTTGAACTCCATCTCCATTGCTGTGTCTCCTGCCCTGCAGCTTTCTAGCCCCCACCTTTAGGTTTGCTTGGCTAGGCTGTTTTAATGGCCAGCAATCTCCTCTCTCTGGAATAACTACCAACTCTTTCAAGGCAAAGGCTTTGATTTCTTCTTCTTTGCATGTTTTATATCAACCCCCCACAGTGCCAGGCACACTAGTGCTGATTAATTATTTTAAAAATAATTCAATGGGAAAGGACAGGAATTTATAACGTTTCTCTCCACTTGTCAAGCAAAAGGGAAGCACAACATATTGCTTAGTGTCCGCAAATACCTTATTTTTCCTGATATTCTTATGTTTGGATTGTTTGGATACATCTTAAACTTGAGATTGTTGGCTTCAGCTAGAAAACAAAGCTCAATGTTCAATAGCCATCTTGAAAGTCAGTGTGTACATGGGGTCGGGACTGAGGGTGGATGGGTACATACCTGTCCTCCTTACCTTCCCATGGCCCTGTTTGCAGAAGATATCTATCTAGTAAAAGCTAGAGGGGTAGATATAGTCTGTATACCTAATTGAGTAGTCACAGAAAAGCTGACTGTAAAGGCTGAGCATCCTCAGAGATTTTGAACTCCTAGTCTTCTCACTCAACTTAGGTAAGGAGAAGTGGTAAAGTGAGCTTGGCTTTCTCAAAGTCCATGCACACCTGGGGTGGAATCCAGTCCTTCTGTTCTTGCCTGGTTCTGCCCATGGCAATGTCTCCTCCTTTGTAAAGTAAAGTCAGTGATCAGTGAGCATGCAGGTAAATCTCTTCATGCAGTGTCCTGGCACTGTTGTTGCTCAATGTGTAGTAGTGACTATTGTTAAACTGGCTTGGAAGAGTAAGGCTGATTCCTCTGCATGATTATTGTCTACCTGTGTCACAAACTTCTTGGGGTCCAGGAAGCATCTGATGATGGTGACAAGCAACTTTCTTATGTAACTTTTCTATAAGGGTTCAAGTGAAACAGGCTGGGTCTCCTTGTTAAAGGTGAAAGTAGCCTGTATTACTGGTTAGATAAGATTTGAGATACCCCCTGCCTCAACTTACCCCTTCTGACCCACAAAATTTGGCCATAGAAAGAAGATACAGAAAGCTTTGATTGATGGATTTATTAGGGCTTGGAAAGGGGCCTCTGGTCCTCAGAGCCAAGGGTTGTTATTTAAAGAACACTGATGGAAGAGAAGAGCTAGATATTCAAATCGCCCTCGGAGGACCAGCAAGTCAGCCAGTCATTGTGGAGCATTTAGAGAGCTAATTCCTTGCTTCAGTATTTAAGACCTCCCAAAAAGCTACATCCATCTTCTAGGGAGAAAAAAA
The DNA here is from genome assembly GCF_963924665.1 of Micromys minutus. Lineage (NCBI taxonomy): Eukaryota > Metazoa > Chordata > Mammalia > Rodentia > Muridae > Micromys > Micromys minutus. The sequence continues at coordinate 5,438,293 of NC_137982.1, read as the reverse complement.
TGTTCCATGTCTTCCTGCTATCCAGAGATTATTTAGTGCTCTGATATTGACACCACTTCTGTAGGAAGATTTAAAGACGAAATGCAATGTGTTCGAACGCTGGTCATTTTTCATTGTCACTTAGTGACAGAAGAGCCTGGAGTCAACCACAGCAGATTTGTCTTTGTAATATTGATTGTGGGCATGAATGCACAGCTGATCCCAGATCCTTGGCTCCCTCTGCCAGGAGCCTCAAAGAGGTAGGGATGAGACAGGGGCTGGGGAACCTCACCTCTAGATCACTACTTTACCAAAGAGTCTGGGTAACTAATACCAGGCCCAGGTGAGCCAGAGATGGCTGTCCATTAAATACCCTACCATTTATATATCTAGTCATGGTGGAAAACCTCTGAGGCCTGAGACCAGAAAGGGCTCAGAGTTCTTGCATCCTGGGGTTTATTAAAAACTGCCAAGCTGGAGTTTTAGGCTTCTTTGAAGTCCATATCTCTTTTGGAAAAGTGTGTGGATCAGCAGCTCCTAGGCCTTGGTAAGAGCTGCTGACTGGAGGACCACACCCTCTGCTCTTCCTATAGCCACAGGGAGATCTGCCAAGGGCGGCTGTGCTCTGGACACTCTCTGAGCTTCCTCTTCTTAAAAAACTGAGAAGGGAAAGAGGGAACAGAGGAAGAGAAGGAGGCTGCGGGGAGTTGGGGTGGGACATGGTGGTCATTATTCTGCATTTCACAGAAGAGACTGAGCCAAAAAAAAAAAAAGAAAGAAAGGCTAGGGTCTGCCCCCAAACCACCCCACCTTTCCTGACCAATCACTTCCTACAATCTGCTTCCCAGTGGCAAGCTTATCCTGGGTCAATTCCTTCAAAACCAATTCCAGACTGAAGGGTTTCCCTGTTAGCAGGGGTTCTCTCCAGACCCTGAGCTCCTGAGTGAAATGGGACGGTTGGTGGGGTAAGACATCTCAGTGGGTGAAGGCATAATTTGCACAGGTCTAGAGATCTGAGTTCAATCCCCGGAGCCTGTGTGCAGATGGAGAGCGTGAATCTGCTCCAGAGTTGCCATCTGACTTCTGTATGTAGGCCATGACACATGCACATACATTCATACCCCCACAGAGAGGAGGGGCAGACAGACAGACAGACAGAAACAAATAGACACAGAAAGGGACGGGGGTGGGAGTGGGGTGGAGAGGGTTCTCTGCAAGGCTAGCCCAGCTGGATGCCCATTGGGAGCACAGCTCCATGCAAAATGGCTACAGTGAATTTTGGTACAAATTTAGGTCCCCGTTCTCTATCCAGCCATGCCTAGCTATCTACTAGTGAACAGAAGACTCCCGAGAGCTCTGTCCCCAACAAAAAGCCATCCAAAGTGCTTTAAAAACCTTGGGTCCTGAGGAAGACAGAGCTCCAGCTCTAGCATCTGGGTTTCTGACATCTAAGTTGTAGATGCTGAGAATTCATAAGAGGGCCATCTCTCACTGTCAGACAGCTTCCCTCCATATTTAGTCTACATTCACTCTTCCTAAATTCCATCCATCATTGCTCCTCAGACCCATGAAGTATTCCCTCCCTCTGTCCGAGGCTCTACCCTTTCCACAGGATGTCGTTTTTGACACCTCAAAGACAACCGGGAGACATTACCATACCCTGTCTCGCCTCAGCCACGGACACGTGCGTTTTTTAAGAGAAGTGAAGCCTTAGAGATTATGGGAAGTTATTTCTTCTTCTTTGACAGATGGAGAAAATGAGGCCCAGAGAGGACACGGTTTCAACAAGATCTCAGAGTTTCCGAAGAGCTTGGCCTTCTAGGAATGAATATAAGATTAAACAAACTTTAATGTGTCTTCAGGTTTTAGTGGTAAGATAATGCCTATGGAGCTGAGAAGCCAGTTTAGTCAGTAAAATATTGGCAGGCCCAAGACTGATATCCAGAATACATAAGGAATAAAAGAAAGAAAGAAAGAAAGAAAGAAAGAAAGAAAGAAAGAAAGAAAGAAAGAAAGGCCAGGCACAAGGTGCACATTGGTAATCCTAGTGTTGGGAGGTAGACATGTAGAACCACGGGGCTTGTTAGCCAGCCAGCCTAACCTATAAGGCCTGTTCCAGGCCAGTGAGAGACCCTGTCTCAACAACAACAAACATGCAGATGGTTCCTGAAGAACAACGCCCGCAGCTTTCTTCTGACCTCCACCCACATGTGCACACATCTGCACACATCACTGTGACTGTGAAGGGTACTTGTCCTTGCCATGACCCTCAGAGGTGAGTGCTGTCACCAACTTGACTGGGGCTTAGAGACTCTAAGAGCCTTCCACAGATGCACATCAGTCTACAGGCAAAGCTGAGTTTCCAGCCCGTGCCTTCAAGACTTAATGTCCATCACTTCTGTCTTGATGATATTGTGACCAGAAGTGACAACAAATCACCAAATGTCAAAGTCTAAGGGTGAGGACAAAGTGAAGTGCTCCTTAGGAGCCAAATCACTAGGCCCTGATTCCAGCAATGAAGGGCACAGCAGTCCTGGGCATCCCAGGACAAGGACATTATGGATTCTTGGTACCCACACGTCTGGTGGAGAGAGTACATAGTAGATGTTTTTGAATAACAGACACTGGAACACCAAAGGGAAGACTGAGCTGGCCAATTGTGGCACTTGGCTTTAATGGCAGCACTTGGGAAGTAGAGGCAGGAGGATCTCTGTGAGTCTGAGGCCAGTCCAATCTATAGCATGAGTTCCAGGAAGACTTCATTTGTCCTCATTTCACGTCTTCTGCTTGCAAGTGAGGGACAAGAGGAGACGTCACTGTCATCCCAGACAGATGAGAAGTCTGCCCAGAATCATCCAGAACACTCTGGCAGAGTCACTGGGAAGCAGGGTAGATGCTGAAGATCACCCCTCCCTACACCTTAGCCAGGACTGTCCCCAGGTCATTCCCCAGGGAGGTTAGGGGAAGGTCTGAGTTTCCTGTCCCCTCAAGCTCACCACCCACGAATGCCCGCTGCTCTCTTGTGAGACTGGCAGCTCCAGTGATTGGCATATCTCATGTCATGTCACTGACCAGCCAGCCAGACCTCTCACTGAATTTGGTTTGAGGCCCTAGATGGTCATTACCCTGGGGCTTGCCACCTGGAAGCACTATCCTTGCATCAAGTATGCACAGCAAAGTTCTTCCTTCCTTCCTTGTTCTTTTAAAATTTTCAGCTCTGTTTATTTATTGTGTGTGCACTTTGCATATGGAGGTTGGAGGACAACTTTCAAGAGCCACATGCAAGTCCACGGATGGGGCTCAGACCGAAAGACTGGCCAGGAGGTTCTTTTCCTCACCCTCCTTATTTTAATACTTATCATTGTTCTTGGCCCCATTAAACCTGACCATCTGCCTCCTGCCTACTGGCCTTGTTGTTTCTGCTGGGGGATGTTTGTTGTTCTTTGTTTTGAGATAGGGTTTCCTGTAGCCCAGGCTAGCCTTGAACTCCCTATGCAGCCAAGAACAACCTTGAATTGCCTGCCTCCATCTGTTGGATGCTGGGATGACAGATGTGTGCCCGGCTGATGCAGTGCTGGGAACTAAGCCTAGGGCTTCACATATCTAGGCAAAGTTCTCTGCCAACTGAGCTACATCCAAGCTCTGATGTTGCTGTTTTAACCCATGTTCATGTGGGTTAAAACATACATGGACATACAAGCATCCAAGGAGTATTGTCCCAGTAGAGTGTTGAATTGAGACACCATCATCTCTATTTCCATGGAGGAAGATGGCCACCCTGGAGACCCACCCAAGTATCCTCAAAAGTGTAAATACCAGGACAGGGACCTGTCCAGTCAGATGCCTGCAACAGAGAAGAGCCTCAAAAAATCCGCTCCAGATTTTCTTCAGAGGGAAAGTAACTAGCATCACCAAGCAAGGCTGAGCAAAGCACTCTTTAGAGGGGTGTATGTACCCTGACCCCCTCCTTTCCTGATTTCTGGAGCCCATTTCCAAAACCTGCTGTTTATTTTGCTGGATCCAGAAAACAGAGTGCCTTTCAGTCAGCCTGACTGGCCTGCATCCCAGAGCCTGCCAAGGGCCATCCTGTCCTGGCTCTGCTGCCTTCCCCCGGGATAAAGATTCTGGGAAGTAGGCATCCAGCCTCCAAGAGGTCAGGATGACTTTGAAAAGGAATCCCCAGGTTATCTCCCCCCCCCCCCATTTTTTCAGGCAAGAGGTCCAAAGCTGGGGAGACCCACAAACACCAGCATGGTGTCTCTGAGGTATCCCGGAGTGGCAGTGGTTGAGGTGGGCTCCCTGCATGGGAATGCTTGCCTTTTCCAGGAGCGTGGCCATTTTCCATGGAACCTCTGGCTAGGTCACTGCATCCAAACCGCTTACAGCATTGTTTCTGCATTGCTCTCTCGCTCTCTGGGGAATATCCTGTTTTAGACTTTTTTTCCCAATTGAATTTGTCTTCCTCCCTGTGAGCCAAATCTCATTTTGTTATTTGTTCTTTTCCACCGATGTCTTTAGCCCCCTTTGAGGCGTCTGCTTTGCTCTTCTACCTTCTCAGTGACAGCAACACCTTCCACTTAAGAATCATATGCAAATGTCATTAGTGTGCTGTGGACGCCTTCCAGCTGATCACTATTAAAGCCTTTAAACGGGAGATGAGCAAACCCTGGTTACACATCCCTTCAGCGGAGCTTTGCTCTTCACCTGTCGTGTGCGTGTGCGTGTGCGTGTGCGTGTGTGTGTGTGTGTGTGTGTGTGTGTGTGTGTTTACTCCATTTACCAAGAAAATTCTTTTTCATCCTGGGGTAAATGCATTTTACATTACAATACGTTATGCCAAACATTTTAATAAAACCTAATCTTCTCACTGTCCACCCTTCCTCCTATATCTGTGGACAGAAGAGGGAATGGGCTCAGGTGACTTGTTTGCTTTCTATAGAAAGTGGGCAGTTCATGGTCTCCAGGACACCAGCTAAGTCTCCGTGACTATCTCTGCATTCCTTGGTCAATCAACCAAGGGCATGTGCTAAATATCTATGTATGTATGTGGTCTTCTTTTTTTGGGAGGACATGTCAAAGTGGAAAAACATGGTTGTGTTAGCTCACTTTCTGTTGGAACAAAACTCTCAAGGTTGGGAATTGAGATGGGTGGGTGGGTTATAGTTAGCTAGCGGCTTTGGAGACTAGAAGACCATCCTGGGGCGGCTGCATTGATGTGGCTTGTGGCGGAATCCATGACAAAGACGTCATGGTGGCAATATGTGTGAGGAGATCTCTCGGTGAGACAGGAAGTCACCACGTGGACAAGCAGCTCAAGAAGCAGATTCCCTCCACAGCAGCTTACTGTGGTGAGACCTCCCCTCATCCATTCTGAGAGGAATGTCCTCAGTGACTTAATGACCTCCCACTACATCCCTTCTCTTTGGGATCCCAGCACCTCAGCCCTACCCGACATGAACTCTTAGAGATTGCACACAAACCACAGCTAAGGCCCATGTTCTCAAGAACCTCACAGTCCAGCTTAGCAGGAAGAGTATTCCTGCCCATAGTCTCGGAGCACACAGAAGGGGAGAAAATTCAGATTTTGTGGGAAACAGAACAAAATCAGAGGCAGGCCACACACTAAAACATTCAAGGATGTTTTTGTTTTGTTTTGTTTTGTTTTGTTTTGAACTGTGTGTGCAGCATGTGTGTGGGGGGTATCTGTGTGTGCAGCATGTGTGTGTGTCTGTGTGTCTATATGTGTGTGTCTGTGTGTATATGTGTATGCAGCATGTGTGTATGTCTGTGTGTGTGTGTGTGTGTGTGCACGCAGATGCCCTCAGAGGTCAGAAGAGGGCATCATGTCTTCTGGAGTAGGAGTTACTGGAGGTTGTGAGCCTCCTCAGGTAGATACTGAGAACGGAACTCAGGTCACCTGTAATGGCAGCACATGGTCTAACTATGGAGCTGTCTCTCCAGTTCCCATAAGCATGCTTCAAAACACGCTCTGTGTCATGGTGTCCCCAGGCACTGCTTACCCTGCATTCGAATTTGCTACTCGTATCTCCTCCCTCCTTTTGATAAGAACTTTTTTTACATGTTTTTAAAATTATTTAGTGTCGGTATGTGCATGTGGAGGCACATATGTGGAGGTCAGAGGACAGCTTGCAGGAATCATTTCTCTCCTTCCACCATGTAGGTCCCAGGGATTAACTCAGTTTGTCAGGCTCGGCAGAGAGCGCCTTTATAAAGCACTGGACCACCTCACACAATGCACCTCTGACCAATTAAAGTCTTTCATTTTTTAAAGTAATGTTTATATTAATTCTTTGGGAATCTCATACAATGTATTTTTACCATTTTTCAACCCCTTCCTCCCCCCCATGTCTATCCCCCTTTCTACCTCCACCCCCTCCGACCCCTCACCCCTCCAACCCCCCACACCACCACCTTCCACCCTACCCACCCAACTCCACACCCTTTTCCTCCTTCAAAACAATGTCTATCTTACTGCCCCTTGTTTAACTTTTTGCTGGACTGCGCCCCGCCCCTGTCAAAATCAAAAGAAGTCTTTTGACAGTTGGAGTATTTGAATCAGGTCCCAGTTAGGGGCATTATATCTGGTAGCCATGCCTCGGAAATCTACCTGCAATACTACCTTGTAAGTGTCATTTGGGTGTTGAGAGCTGGTAAGTCACCTCGCCTGTAGAATTGTGAATAAAAACTGTGCCAGAAGATCTTTGTCACATCAAATATGAATATAGAGATGCTGCACCCTAAGTGTGAAGTCACAGGGCTGGAACGGTACATGGAGGGTTACTCATATAAACCAGATCCTCGCCCCAACACAGAGGCCTCATCGAGAAGAGCCTGACATGTTTGACAGATGTGTTTCCCCTTCAGTTTGCAGAGAAACCCATTTTGAGATTCTTGTAAATAACTCATTGTCCTTTAATAGATACACAGCCCTGCCCTGCTTAGTAAGCGCTTAGCTCGCTCGCTCGCACACAGGTGCAGAATGGCTGTTGCCTATGGTGTGCTACACTGGGGAGGCTGGAAAGAGAGAAGGGAGGGCAGGGAAGAGCAAGGAGAGGAGAAGTAAGATAGACTGGACAGACAAGGCTAGACCGGAAAAAAGAGGGGGTGGGTGTACCAAGGAGAGTCCCACTGTGTGGTTAGGGCTCCGAGGGAAACAGAGGCAAAGGTGATGTCTGTGAAGCTGTAACCTGTCCTAAGCATTTTGTTTGTTTTTGAGATACAATTTCATTTTGGTGCCAAGGCTGACCTTGAACTCCAGAGCCAAAGTTATTCTCCTGCCTCTTGAGCAGCTGAGAAGTGTGCGTGCATGTGTGCCTGTGTGTGTGCATGCATGTGTGTGTGTGTGTGTGTGTGTGTCTGTGTGACTGAGACAGAGACAGAGACAGAGAGAGACAGAGGGTGTGTGTGTGTGTCCTCCTGGGAATATGTCCACTTTCTTTGGGACAGGGTCTCTCTGTGGCCTCTATGAGCTCACCCAGTTAGGTTAAACTGACTGTCGAGTGAACCTCATAGATCCACTCCCCACCCCTAGTGGTGTGATCACACACACTCAACTACAGCCCATGCTTTTTATACACAAGTGGTAAGGGTGGTACCCAGGTCCTGGCTTGAAAGGAAAGGATTGTGCCAGCTGAAGCAGTAGTCCCCTTGCCCAGCAGAAGACTTTAGCATCTAAATCCATTGGATCCCTACAGCAGAAAGGGAGGCAGGGCCAGTAAAGGATGACTCACACTAAGTTCTGCAGGACCCTGACTCATTGAAGGCCAGGGTCTTAGCTTCCTGAGCCTGAGTTCTCTGTCCCTGGGAGGACAGTTTGGTGCACACATGAAGTCCAGTGACTTAGGTTTTCCACCACATATCTGGCACAAAGTGGAGTCTGCCTATGGCCAAGGCTGAGCTCAATTTGCAAACCACAGACAGACTGTTTATCCTGCTTCTCTGACAGCAGATCTTTGCATTGGGGAGAAATCTATGGAATCAATTGGGTCTTGTAACAGGTTGATTGGGGGATAATAAAACCTTCGGCTAAGCAGAAAAAGGGAACAGGCTGGTCCCTTAGAGGTTTCCTTGCTGCTGGCTTCCCAGCTTTGGCAGAGTGAATTTGAGACCAGCTCTTTCTCCCTCCCAGAGATATGTGTGACATACTCTGATCATTTTGCATTTCCAAGCTCAGCTTTAGCTTTTATATTTTTCCCAAAATACCAAGTAGGTTAGGTAAGCCCTCCAGGGCCCTTGGAATCACAGGGCCTGATGTGCTGACTGTGCATTTGTTTACCTATGGGGAGCCAGGTGAAGGGAGTAGCTCCCCACCCCTGCTTGCCTAACTTTGCCTCAGGGTTTATCTTGCAAAACACAAAGAGAGGTAGAACAAGAGGGGGAACCCCAGCCCCTCTGCCCTCCCTGAGGTTCCTGGAAGGGAAAGTGGCCGGTCAAAGAAAGTATTGGTCCAGTCACTAGGAACTGGCAGGAGGGATGCCAGGGCTGTCAGCATCATGTCAGGGTCAGTGGGCTTAATTCTTCTGGTTGTTTTGGTTGGAGACAAGGTCTCACATAGTCCCTGTCAGCCTTGAACCTGTTATGTTTCCAAGAATGATCTCGAACTTCTGCTCCTTCTTCTGCCTCCATCTCCCAAGCACAGGGATTAAGGCCTGCACTACAACCTTGTGTTGTAATGTGCATGCCAAACCCAAGGGCTTCATGCATGGCAGACAAGCATCTGCTGAGTGGGCCTCGCTCTTGGACGTTCTGGGTTTTTACTGAGCTTTCTAGCCTCATGTCTCTCTTGGGCATCCACTCATCTCCAGTTCCTATTGAAATAAATCACAAGTCAGCTATCTGCATCCAGAAGGGGTTCACTGTCCTTTCGTCTGTCCATCCCCACAACTCTGTCCTTAGCCCTCTCTGAACACCCCCCCCCCCCGTGTTCTCTGCCATGTGGTTTCCAGAGAAACACCGATCCTTTCCCAACTCCATTAAAAACCCATTATTTAGAGTGGTCATCCTTACTTCCTCCCGGGCAGGCCCCTCACCTCCCACCACGAAGATCTCCCTTCAGGAAGCTAAGTGTTAAGTTTCCTGAGAGAAAAAGGTCCCTCTGCATCCATCGAGTGACGTACACAGCTGAGGCCCATGCAGAAAGAAGCCTTCTTGTTTCATTCCCAGTCACCTGTCTGGACAGAGCTCTCCATCCTGGTAAGGCAGAGAGGAAGAGAGGCAGAGGCCTTGGAAACCAGTGCCTCCCTCAGAGCTCTTCACAATCGATCGCTAGCAATCAATACCTTCTTTTCAATCAGCAAGCTTCATATTTCACCATCTCTCCAAGAGCCCCCAAAATAAACCCTGGGGGCAACCCATCCCCCATGACTGCTGGTATCATCTCAAAGCCAGCTTGACTTTGCTTCCAAGTAGCATCCTTGTAGCTGCTGTCAACCCCTGAAACTGAAATGTAAAGGCTGTGTCCTCTTTGTGAGTTTTTTGTTTGTTTTTGTTTTGGGAACAGGGTCTCACTTTGCAGCTCTGGGTGTCCCGAAACTCACTATGAGATCAGGCTGGTCTTGAACTCACAAAGATCTGCCTGCTTCTGCCTCCTGAATGCTGGGATTAAAGGGTGTGCCACTATACTCAGCCTTTTTATATATTATATATGCAGTTATTTGTATGTGTGCATGTATGTACGTATGTGTGTGCATGCGTGTTTTATGTCATTTATTTTACATTTTATTTACTGGTTTTCTGTGTGGATGCTGGCAACCTGTGGGAGTTGCTTTTTTTCCTCCACAGTGTGAGTCCTCGGGATGGAACCTAGACCCTTGGGCTTAGTGGCAAAGGCCTTTCCTTACCAGCTAAGCCAGCTCACTAATCCATTCACATTGTTTGTAATTTAATTTAATGAGACAGGGTCTCTCACTGAACCTGAGGTCACCATTTTAGCTAACCTGGCTGGCCAGTGAAGCCCAGGCTTCTCTGTCTCCAGTGCTGGGGTTACAGGTGTCTGCCTCTGCACCTGGCTTTTTACCTGAGTTTTGGGGTCTCAAACCTAGGTGGGCATACTCGGTCAGTAGGCGTTTTATCCATTAAGTTGTCTTTCTAGCCCAGAGCCGTGTGTTTGCCATGAATGAGGGTAGTGATGGTGATCCATCCACTGTCCCCAAGAAGCTCCAAAGTGACTTCGTTCCTCCTCTGGCCAAAGCCCCTTGAGAGCTGATCCCCGTTTCTCCAATTACACTGTTGGCTTTTTAATAATTTAGTCCAGATGGAGTTGTCTCTGCTGGCGAATGGCTTTGGGGCCTCAGGTTATTGAAATACTAATGCTTACCCATTCATCAGTCCTTGCTGATGGAGTGTCAGAAGTTTCTGGAAGTTGCAAGAGACACAGAGCCACTAGGAGGAATATGTTGATTGACGGGAATCTGTGCATGAGGAAATCCAGGTGTGCCAGTCACCTGGTCCTGGCAACTGGCCCTGGACCCTCAAGGGAGGACTTTGGCTCAGACTTTTAAACACCTCCAGGGACAGAGGACAAGGTAGAGTCACACAGTAAACTAGGTGGTTTAGATTTTAAAACTGGCATACAATCCCCTGTGAAGTCTCTCTATGGCTCCTTTGAAGTCTCTGTCTGCCAACACAAGGGCTATTCCGGGGTATAAGTGGTCCCCACGAAGGTTCATACTTATGACACTCAACCTCAAGCAAGAACAATCCCCCCCTTCCAGGGGAAATGTGGGAGAGTTTGCTGTCTCCCTCATGCCTGATCGTCTTCCTGAGTGGGATCTCCACGGTCTCAAGCTCCCATAAGAACTGAGCACCCAGTATTCAGGGAGATTTTGTCACGTTTGTTTTTATCAGTTGTACTGATCGTCAGTTTACCATGTTGACACATGCTTTCCTTTGGAAGAACTTATATTCAAGTCAAACACCTCCCTATTTGCACTAAAAATATCAAGGAAGTCTGAGGCTGTGGTGAGGAAATCCAGTTCTAGATGTAGAGGGGACCCCAGAATGCCGGAAGTTCAGGAAATCTGTGTGTGTTTGTGCTGTCTGGGAAGCTTGCACACTGTCACTGTCTGGTGCTCGGGGTAATTAGTCTGGGAGGGATGTGTGTGTCTCACGTAAGAGAGGCCCAAATAAGTAAGACCAGTGGGGTGTTGGATGCTGTTAGTCATTGGGGAAAGGCACATCGAACCCTCCTGAGATAACCTTAGGACCTGGGGGTAGAGACAGGAGGGTCAGAGTTCAAAGGTCATCCTCAGATACACAGCAGAGTTCAAGGCCTGCCTGTGCTACCTGAGAACTGTCTCAAAAAAAAAAAAAAAAAAAAAAAAAAAAAAAAAAAATCAAAAAACCAAAACAAAACAAAAAAATCCAAAGCCAAAAATGAGGTACCATTGCGATGGTTGATCCTGGTTGTCAGTTTGACCGGATCTGAAGTCCACTAAAAGGTTAGCTGTAGGCAGTCTGATCAGGCTATGTGAAGCAGGAGGAAGGGAGTACTGCCTTTGCCTTTTGACTTCCCCTCATCTGTCCTGGCACTGCTGCCACTACTGAGTCCATCACAGACAGCAGGACCCAGCATCAGCCTCCAATCTGGACCAAACACTAGCAGATTTCTAGGAATCCTCACCAGATTGGGATGCTCGGGTGTACAGCTCCATTTACTGAGTGGCTACGGGGTCGCCAGCCTTCCCTGTGTGAGACAGCTATTGTTGGACTTCCTGTAAACAAATCTAGTAAATCCCTTTCTAATATATAGAAGAATATATTAGACTCTGCCTCTGGAGAATGCTAATATACCAGTTCATACGCACAGGACCCTAGGAGAGTGGAAATCCAAAATGCTGACATTATCAAGCATTGTCCAGGAGGTCAGGAAATACGTGATCATTGATTGACTCCTCAGGGAATTCCTCAGTTGAGGAATTGCCTCCATCAGATTGGCCTGTGGGTATGTAAGTCGGGCTGTTTTCTTGATTGTTAATTGGGATAGGAGAGCTTAGTTCACTGAGGAACATACCATGTTTAGGCAGATAGGCCAGGTCTGGGTATAAAAGGTAGCTGAAAGTGAGCCTGGAGCAAGCCAGTGAGCAGTGTTCCTCTCTGGGGTCTGCCTCAAGCTCCTGCCTTGAGCTCTGATTTCCCTCAATGACTGAAACTTGTCATAAAGTAAGTCCTTTACTCCCCAGCTTGTTTGAGGTCGTGGTGTTCATCACATCAATGGAAAGCAAACCAGGTCAAAAAGGGACCTGCATGCCCTGTCAGTGAGGATACAAAATGGGGTAGCTGCTTTGCCAGACAGCCCAGCAGTTCCCCACCAAGAGAAAGAATAGTTATCAACTGTGCCTACACATCCCCGTCCACGAGAAACAAAGGCATGAAAACCTTGCACTAGGTGTGTTCACAGCCTGAGTGTCATCAACAGCTGAGGGGACAAACAGAACACAGTGTCTATCTGAACAAGGGGACATTGGAGGGGGATTAGGGAGCCAACCATCATACCACACAGATAAACTTGAAACTCTGTGCTAAGGGAAGCCAGCCAGTCCCGAGGGTCTGAGTCTGACTCCATGAACAGTCAAGAGCAAACAAAACTATAGAGGCAAAAAGTAGATTGATGGTTGCCAAGGGCTGGGTAATGAGCGGGTGGGACGCTTGGGGATGATTGGAAAGGGTGGCAGGCTGAGGGGAGTGGGGTTTCATTTTAGGATAATGAAATTGTTCTAAATTGATTGTACTGATGGCTGAGCAACCATGGGAATATGCTAAAAGCCATTGAACAGTATGATTCAAGTGGATAGATTGGAGTATGTGAATTATGGCTCAATAAGACCAGGGAGAGAGCTCTGACTAATTTACTGGTTATTTTGTGTGATTTAGAAAGGTTTGGGAGATGTTGTCACTTTGGAGCTTATTGAATCTGAGGAAAGATATTCTCTGATTGGTCTCTATCCTGGGCACAAGTCGGCTCCAGGGCTCTACCAACTGTTGATTCTTGACTAAGACCCCCAAAGCCATGACCATGTGGACCCTTTGGGCCTGAGCCTTTTATTTGGTATAGATTAGAATATAAGCATATCCAGTGAGGGATAAAGACGTGGAAGAGAACAGAACACGCACACAGAGCAACAGGAGGATGAACTGAGGTATGGCTGCTCATGTACCAACAGCAAGTGCCTGAGTCTGGGGTGATAGGGTAGGTGATGGAGGAAGGAGGAGATCCCAAGAACTAGGGACACTCGGCTCATGGTAGTTCTCAGGAGGGACTCACTGGCTAGCTATTATTCTAGGACATTCATTGTAAAGTCTCCCAGAGGGGAGATGTCTTAGTGGTTAAGAGCATTGGCTGCTCTTCCAGAGGACTGAGGTTCGATTCCCAGCACCCACGTGGCAGCTCAAAGCTGTCTAAGGATCTAGTTCCAAGAGATCTTACACCCTTACATAGACATACATGCAGTAAAAACACAAAAAATAAAAAATAACTAAAGGCTCCCAGAATGGGGTTTCTCATCATATCCCCTTTGTGTCCACATAAGAAAATGGGATCTGTACTACTCACTTGTCCTGTTGCTCTGGAAAAGCGCCTGACAAAGGACTAAAATGAGGAAGGGATGGGTTGCTTGGTCACAGCTTGAAGGGTCCTTCCACCTGTCCTAGAAAGATATGGCAGCAGGAGGGTGGGGTGGCCAGTCACGTCGCACCTACAGCCAGGAAGCAGGGAGAAATGAATGCTGGTGCTCAGCTCACTTTTGTCCTTTTAGTAAATTGAGGACCCTAGACCACAGGATGGTACTGCTCACCGATAAGGCGGGGTTCCTACCCCAGTTAACCTATCTAGACAACCCCTCCCAGACATGCCTGGAGGTTTATCTCCTAGGTGATCAAGTTGACAATATTAACCGTCACAGAAGTTATCTATCTTCCCACAGACTAGGTCGTACAGTACAACTCTGATACATGGGCCCATGTAGTCAATTTGGAAGGGGAAAGGGGTGGAGGGCTGTCCGAAAACTACTTGTAAAAACTGTCTTAATTGCCAGTTAATTCAGATTTGGAATCACCACAGAGACAAACCTCTGGATATGTACCTGGGGGCTTTCTGGATTGGGTTAATTGAAGTGAGAGGCCCAGTATGAATGTGTGTAGCACTGTTCAGTGGGCTGGGGTCCTGGGCTGAGTAAAAAGGAGAAAGCAAGCTCAGCATCAACACCCCTCTCTCCTTCTGCTTCCTGACTGTGGATACAATGTGACCAGGGACTTCCAGCTCTGGTCTCTTTGCCTTGCTGCCAAGATGGAATGGATCCCTCATGAGGCAAATTAAACCTTGAGGCAAATTAAATCATGAGGCAAAATAAACCTCCCTTAAGTTGCCTCTGTCCCATGTGTTCTCACCAAGATGAGGTCATCTACACGGGCGGCGTAGTCTGGCTGTCTCATTAGTGCCCACAAGTCAAGATAATAAACAGTTGCCCCTTACTCACCCATCCGTGAGCCAGGCTCTGTGACTTGGTCTAACCTCAGCAAAGCTTCAGAGTTACCGAGGAAGTATTATCCCCATTTTATAGATGAGGAAACTTTGGCACAGAGACGTTAAAGAGCCCAATTAGTCATGAATGGATTTTCAGTAAATCCCTTGTGGGTGTTTCTTCCAGCTTCACTTCTGCAGTGAGATAAAGCACTCTAGCAAAAAAGCAACATGGAAACGGGTTTCTTTCATCTCCTAAATCCCAGCCGCAGTCCGTCACTGTGGGGCAGCCGAGGCAGGAGCCTGAAGCAGCAACATCACAGGCACAGTCAAGAGCAGCGTGAGGAAGGAGCCCAGGCAAAGTGCTCAGCTCGCTTCCCCCACCCCCTCCTCTGCAGTCCAGGATCCAGTCCCAGAGAAGGGCAGCACTCGCTGGACTGGGTCATCCCACATCAATCAAGGGAATAAAGACAATTCCCCACAGGAATGCCCAAGGCCTTCCTCAAGCCCCTCTTCCTACAGGATTCTAGGTTGTCAAACAGACAATTAAAACTAAATGTCACAGGCAGTGTAAACTCGACAGAAGCAACTCGAGGGGAGGAAAAGTCTCTTCTGACCCAGGCTTGAGAAATTGTCGCTGCAGCATGGAAGGGTCAGGAGATGAGGCTTCAGCAGTGGCGGCAGGAGCTTGAACTGGAGTGTGGTACATCTCAGCAGATCTGGGAAAATGGTCTACCCACACTGACCACCCCACCAGGGATGCCTCCTGGCCCAAAGGCTCTGCAACCTTCTCAAGAAGCACTCCTAGCTGGGAGCCGAGTATTGAACACAGCCTGTGTGGGTCATGTCACATTCACACGGACACATTGGACATATAAATGATAGGGTTTTTCCTATAGGTGGGTGACAGGGAAGAATGAGCAATGTCGGCCACCCTGCGCCAGGGGGAGGCATGGCTCTAAGTGCTTTATGTGGACCATCCTGGGATTCCTGAGGAAAAGACTGTAGATGGCTCTGGTGTTGTTTTCTGTGTGATATGACGGGGGAAGCTGGTTTTAATTCCATCCTCGATAATTATCCATCTTGGGGCTCGGGATGTGGTTTAGTTGGTCCAGAGCTTGCCTCGAATGTACGAAGCCCTGAGCTCAATCTCTAGGAGAGCTCATAGAATCTCATAGAGCTAGGTGTGGTGAGGCACATGTATAATCCCAGCACTCTAGAAACCACGATCAAGAGTGCGAGGTCATTCTTGACTATGTACTGAGTTTGTAGCCAGCCTGGACTACTTGAGACCCCACACATGAAAACGTTGACCGTCATTTGTATAATGTGCATGAGCAAACACATACACATACACATGTATCGCTGTTCTATGCCGGGGCCCCTCCTGTCTGGCCAGTTGGTCTAATAGTACACCACTGTACATGGTCACCGCGGCTTGTGAGATACTGAATGTAAGTGAAGGCCTGGCTTCCAGCCTGGGGCTAGGAAGGGGAGCTGAGGATCACTTAGTTTGCCTCTCCAATATGTCTGATTCCCTGCCAGTCAGAGATATTTAGGGATGTTTATTCCGGGAAAGCTCTTGTAAGTGGGATAGGTCACGTCTGGTGCCGTCGCTGCAGCTGGCCTTGAATGAGTTCTGGGGCCTCCCTGGCTTAGCTGGAAAGTGGGAACATGCAAATTTTTTAGAGGAGCAAATGAAAGGTGCAGATTAGACAGCACGAAACACCGGCACGCATGTCAGCCAGCGCCATTCCTTCTTTCCTGGACACAGACATTTACTGAGCTTGCAAGGTGACAAACAGATCTGGGCACCAGGTCCTGACCGGCCACCCCAAGATACTGTGGAAGCAATGGAGATAAAAGGGCCCTCCCTTTATATATATACAAAGATTGCCCAGAGTCTTGAGGCCAGCAGTGCTGGGAGTTGCAGGGTGAGGCATGGAGGAGGCTCTTGCCAGGGCCTTGAAGAAAAAAAAAATGTCCTTCTCCCCACAGATGGAAAGCTGAGGCCAGTGAAGGGAGATCCCAGCCTTCCGTCTAAGCCACTATTATTGGTACTGTTCATAGTAACGGTAACCATAGAGATAGGTCTAGTGCTTGTAGTAATAGTTACTGTAACAGCAGATGTGGGAGATAGCAGTAGAGTGCTCTCGGTAACTGTAGCAGTTCCTGCAATAATGACTGTTTACAGGGATCAGAATGCAGTGGCTTTAGTTCGTGGTTACAGTGATGGATGTGACAGGGGCAGTTATCTCAAAAACACTTGTACTATAATGACTCTTGTGTTACAGCGATGGTGCCTGTAGTAACAGTTACCATAGCAATGGTACTCATCTAGTGACTAGGACAATAATGGTTTAATGTCAGCCAGCACATTAACAGCAGCTATGGTAGCAGTGGGTGTAGTTAACAGGGGGTGTAGTTAACAGCGGCTGTAGTTAACAGTGGCTGATCTGATGCCTGTAGCAATACTGGCTTCAGTAACAGTGACTACTAGAGCAATGGAGGTTGCTGTTGTAGGTCTGAGACTATCTAACCTCTTTCTAGCTACAAAATCCAAGACGTCAGGATTTGTCCAGAATCAACCTATGGTCCAAATCTACTCCCAGCCTGCTTCTTCCTCAGGCTGGCCCAGAAAAGCAGAAGTCATGTCTTTACCACAGTTTTTCTGAAACCAGCTATAGTGGTGGTAAAAGCTGAGCTAGGCCTAAGGATTGAAACCCAACTGGGCTGGACTGTCCTGTTCTGACTCAGAGGGGCCTCCTGCCAGGGTCAAATATACATCCATAAAACAGACCCAGGAAATGTTCAGCCTGAGATTTGGCCTGGCCATGAGAAAGAACACAAATGTTTTCTAGCTCCTTTTCCCAATGAGTGTACCCCACAAACCAAGCATCAAGGCAGACATGTGGAACTGGTTTCAGCTTGGGAAATTTTTCCACCCCAGTTCCACTCAACCATTGTCTGGCCAAGATGTGGCCTGGGTTATTATCCATCTCTCTTTAGAGGGTCTCGGCCTCTTGGCATGCACACATGATATTCTCTCATGATGATCTGAAATGACTGACACTCTGGCTGCCCAGTCACACGCAAGTTCTGGCCCATTGAGAGGCCACGCCCACAGCACCTGGCTGGGGCTCCAGCCCACCTTCAGGAACTCCTATGCAAAGTGGAGTGGGTAGGGGAGCAGACAGCCAAGCCATATGGTTAGACAGCTGACTCTCCCTTTTTTTTTCTGTTTGCTCATGTGTCTTGAGCTCCCTAGGCCCTTCTAGAATCTTCTGTCCTGCACTTAGCAGATATCCTCTCCTTTGACAATGGATTCCACTCCCCCTTGGATCAGGATTCCGCTGACTACTGCGCATCCTGCATTATAAAGTATGTATAGGGCTCGGTGCTGGCAGTGCCCTTTCTCCAGTCTCCTGTCTGCTCCTCCTAGAAGATGAGTAACGGGGAGGGCAGTGGCCAGCCAGGGATTCGGGTGCTGCTTCCTAGAGCTCTTTCTTCCTCCTTTCAATACGGTTCCACAGCTATTAGCTATAAGGTGTCCTGCACTGAGAGGTACCCTGGAGACTCCAAACATGAACAAAGGTGGGAAAAAGAAGTCTGGTGGCTCTATCTGGGGCCAGGTGTGGAGGCTCAGATGGACTAGGAGGCTGCAGCTCAGTTTGGGAGACGAGCCAAGAAAGTTGCAAGTGGAAGGGAAAGGAGAGAAGAGAAAGGATCGGGGGTTTAATCAGGAGAAGGATCATGTCTAGGAAAGAGTAGAGAGGGGTCTCCAGGTGTCAGGAAGAGGAGAACATGGCTGATGTGCAGCAGAGGCCAAAGGAAATGGGTTCTTTCTTTCCCACTCCTTTCCTTTGTTTTCCGTTCCTTTCTTGTGTTATCTTTTTCTCTTCCCTTCCTTTCTTTTCTTTTTCTTTCTTTCTTAACTTCTTTCCTTCTTTTCTTTTTTGTCTTTTTTCTTTCAAGACAGCATTGCATTATATAGCCCTGGCTGCCCTGGAACTATGTAGATGAGGTTGGCCTCGAACTCACAAAGATCTGCCTGCCTCTGTCTCCAGAGTTCTAGGGTTAAAGACAAGTAAGTGCCCCTCTATCCAGCCCAGAATTACATTTTCATGAACAGTGGTCAAACGTCACGCAAAGCTCTCATACGAGGCAGCCTTGCCACAAGGGTAGGTCTCTGCTCTGTCGCCAGACTCTAAAACACACCCAGCCTTTGTGAGATACCTAAAGCCACTCAGCTGAGCCCAGCTAGCCCCACACAGTTACTGAGAACAGTCACCTTGAGGGGCCCACTTAAGCCTAGGCTAAGGGGCAGAAGGTGCCATGAACCAAGGTGGTATGAACCAAGATGTGTGGTGTGTGTGTGTGTGTGTGTCTGTGTGTGTATGGGTAGAGTGAAGGTGTGGTGAAGGAAATCAAAGTTCTGTCAGCCGATGTTTCATCCTAAGTTACTCATGGAGATGGGAGTGTGGGAAGATTCTGCCCTGGGACTCATCTATCCTCACCCAATGCCTGGTCCTTGCTTGCTGCCTGGCAGTCCCTGCTGCTTTCCCAAGGCAGACTGTTCTTGTCCTGCACTAGTGCACTGAACATGTTTGCTCCGGAGAAACCCGCGGCTTTAACGCGAACTGTTCTGAAAAGCAATGTAGTACTCAGCAGTAAGGCGTTAGCTCCTACCCACTCGGGAGAATTAAATATTATATTTATTAAAGAATATCCAGATTTGGCCTGAGGCTGTAGCTCTGTTAGTAGAATGTTTGCCTAATAAACATTTTATTGCCAGCATTGCATATGCTTGGCACAGTGATACATGCCTGTCATCCCTGCTCTCCAGAGGCAGAGGCTGGAGGGTTAGGAGCTCAAGGTCATCCTTCGCTATACAGTGAGTTTGAGGCTACATGAGACCCTATCCTAATGAAAAACCATATACGGAGAGGTCATTATTTAGGTGGTTAATCTGAGATAACCTTTTACCTGGGAGTTGGGATGCCCAGGTAGCTGGTGAGACATATTTCCCTTTGCATGTGTGTGTGTATGTGTGTGTGTGTGTGTGTGTGTGTGTGTGTGTGTCTGTCTGTCTGTCTGTCTGTCTGTCTGTCTGTCTCCTATGTTTGAACACTTAGTCCCCAGCTGGTGGCATGATATTGAAAGACTGGAAATCTCAGGAGGTGGGACCTTGATGGAAGATCTAAGTGGGGCGGGGGCGTCGGTTTTGATAGCCAGCCGCACGAGTCTGAAGCAAGGAGACCAACCACGCAGCTCCTGCTGCACGCCTTCTGGCCACAGAGGACTATACCCTCTTAACCCTTCCTCTTTTAAGTTGCTTCTTCTTGGGTGTGTGATCACAGCAACGAGAAAAGGAACGGGCACATATGCACGCACTTCTGTCTCTCCAGAGATCCCTAATAGAGCTACTAAAGATTAGCTCTTATTAAAAATTAAACTACGTGAACCTATAATTAAACAAATTCTACTAAAATCAAATGTGATTACTACTCAAGACACACGCCTCCCTGATTATTTTACTCCACTCTGGCACTCCCTGAGCTCTTGAGGTTATTCACACCCCTGGAGTCAGCATGACAGGAATGAGGACAGCCCCACAGACTGTGACATCATGCTGGTGAGTGCAGTCAGCCATTCAGAGAATTAAACCAGGAAATACCCAAAGTACAAATCAGGGGGGTTTGTTTTGTTTTTGCTTTCCCAGAGAGCAATTGTAAACTTACTTTCTCTTTCGGTGTGTGTGTGTGTGTGTGTGTGTCTGTGTGTCTGTCTGTCTGTCTGTGTGTTTACCTTAGAACCAGACTGTTTTTTAACTTGTAGTAATCCTCCTGCCTCACTGTTTCACACAGTGCAAGATTACAGGGAATGTACCTCCACGGCCAGCTGTTGGCTGACTGCAGCTACAGCAAGCAGCGCTGCCTAATATCCTGAGAAGTGACACCTGTTCTCAGCAAGCCTGTGGCGTCCATGGATGTGCCCCTTCTGATTTTGTCCACAGATGAACAACCTTGTCCTCTTGTACGAGCAGTGTACAGGCTGCAAGTTGAGGCCTCTGTCCGATGCCTTATCTCCACCTCAGGTCAAATGTCGTCACTGCTAGTCTTGATGGTCAGCTAGACAGAACCTAGAACTATCTAGGAGACAAACATCTGCGTATGTCTGTGAGTGGACTCCTTCTATATAGAGCTAAATAAAAGCACCATAAAAGCAAGTGGCCTCATCCCATGGGCTGGAGGCCCAGGCTGCAAACATACAAAATGAGCTGAGCATCAGCGTTCATTTCTCTCTGCTTCCTGACAGTGG
This sequence comes from Micromys minutus, assembly GCF_963924665.1. Taxonomy (NCBI): domain Eukaryota; kingdom Metazoa; phylum Chordata; class Mammalia; order Rodentia; family Muridae; genus Micromys; species Micromys minutus. Next base: position 5,417,517 of record NC_137982.1, on the reverse strand, counting down.
ACACAATGTAATACAGTGTAACACCATGTAACACAATGTAACTAGTTGTTCCAAGTGCCTGCTTCCAGGACTTCACAGTAGTCTGTAGTTGAAACTTGGAGACAGAACAAGCCCACCACCCCCCAAGTTATTCTTGGAAGGTATTTTGTCACAGCAGTGATGTAACCAGGGTGACATCACTGGTCCCATTGATCTTTGTGCTCATATACCCTAAGAACTGGCCAAGCACAATAATAGCAGAGTAGGAAACATTCTAGGGATTGCCTTCTCCGGTGGGACAAGAAGGCTGGAGGTGGAGCCTTGACGGGAGATGTGAGTTGGGGCAGGGACTTTGGTAGCCAGCCACACTTTTGGTCATCCACATTATTGGCTCTAGGATTTGGCCCTGCCTGGGCTCCAGCCTGTAAGCTCTGTGGTGTTGTGAGGGGGACCTCTCCACTTCTACCAACTCAGGAGCCTATCCAGGCTGAGCTGTGCCCGCATCAGAACAGTGAGAGAGATGAGCCATGGTCAGAGTGACATATCAAGCCCAGGGTCCTGGAGGGGGAATCCAAAAGTGGCGGCCCTTCCTGGTCCTCCTCTATGTCCAATCCGTGTGCTCCTGACCTCCAAGAATGGCCTCCACGCAGCACTTAGGGCCTTATGGAGCTTCCAAGTCAGAGGGATGGCATTAAGTCTTAAGTGGGATGAACTCAGGCAGGTCACAGAATTCCTAAATCTTCATTTCCTGTTCTCAAAAGCCAATGGTGGTTGTGGCAGCTTAGTGCTGTTTTTGAGAATCAATGTCATTGCCTTCACTACAGCTCACCACACTCCTTCAGACTATAGGCTTGTGGGTTAGCCTGTGCTAGCAGCCTGTGCCTATCTGTGCCTATGTAGCTCAAGCTGGACAGGGATTGTTCGTTCGTTTGTTTGTTTTGAGTCAGGAATCTCTTATAATCTGAGCTGGCTTCAAACTCTCCACATAGCTGAGGATGACCTTGAACTCCTCACCCACCAGTCTCTTATCTCCCAAGTGCTAAGATTACAGGAGTGCCCCACCATGCCTGGTTTCTGTGATGCTGGGGATTGAACCCATGTCTTCCTGCCTCCTAGGCATACGCTCTACCTACTGTGCTACATCTCCAGCTCCTTGGGTTGGAACAACCATCCTCCTGCCTCAGCTTCCTGAATGCTAGGATCCCAGGTGTGTCTCACTATGCTAGGCTGATTCAGGTTTTAACAAGTTAATTGGAGATGTTTTGCTCTCTGGTATCTTTAAGACGACAAAGAAAAGAGATCAACCTCATGTTCCTAAGCCTCAAGATAGAAAGCCATCCATAACAGAAGCAGAGCCAAAGCCCTGTAGTCACATGACCTCGGGCAAACCCTTTCCCCTCATCAGCCCTGGTAATGGATCTATGAAGCTGGAGAACAGGATCCTGAGGAGAACTGCTACAGAACCCTCCAGTGCAAGACTGAAAATGGTCACATGGGCTCCTATGGCCTGTCAGGGGTCCTTGAGTCCCCAGAGATGCCTAATGCGGCACCTCAGGCAACTCTGTGGCCTGGTATCCTCCCTCCCTGCTTCCCCATCCACCACTGCCCTCTTCCCTGACAAAGAGGCTTTGGTTCTCAGAGCAGGGTCCAAACAAGCAGCCTTGCTGCCACTTGGCCCTGTTGATGGGAGCGGGCTTTATACAGAGGCTTTTAAACCTCCCTGCTTCATCTGAGTATCGATCATCCTGGGGCCTTAATGGGCTGTTTCTAAGATTGTCAGCCTGGGTTCCTCCAGCTTCCATTGTTCTGGGCCATCTCTGCTTCGACTGCTCCTCTCAGCTCAGAGCAGGCCAAGAGTCACCACTTTCCTCTGAGGGAGAGGGACTGGGAAACAAAGACACTGCTCTTTTGGGGGAGGGGCTGAGAGCTCTGCCTCTCACAGCAAGCTGCAGAGGGGCTCCCAGTGAGCTGTTTAGTGGCTACCATGTCCTGAGTCTGGTTGAATCTCAGCCCTTGTTAGAAGGCACCACTGCCGCCTCTCTGCCTGTGTCCTTGTGTGGGTGACTTGCTGTAGCCCTGGAGGTTTCCTCCTTTTGTTACCAAAGAAACCCCACAAAGCCTCCTCTCAGAGCTGAGCCCCCTCCTTCTGCCTGGGTTCCCTCATCCCTGGGTAGCAGTTTTCTGATCTGCTGTTGCTATGGTCTCTAGCCTGCATCAATGTGGCAGCACAGGGTCGGCTGCCTGCCCTGGGTCCTCTGGCTTCCTTTACAATCAAGTCAATAAAAGTGTCACTTTGTCCTCCCGTTTTTTTAGTATCTATGTTTCAGATCAGTGTGAGGCCTGAAGCCCTTCGATTATCCTCCAATGGGTTATACAAGCACAGGACTAAACAGTCTCGTTTGAGATAGGTCCAGGAGGTAGCTGGCAAACGATTCGGTGCTTTTCAAATACCTACATGGTCTGATGTCTACTTTGGTTGGAGTCCCTTAGCACCATCCCATAATGTTAGACGCAGCGTTATCTACACCCCGCTGTTCTGTGTCCTGACAGGTGGCTCCACTCTCACAAACAGTCTATGGTAAACTGGTATGTGACATTTTCTGTGGCCCCTCCATAAAGAAGGCAACTTCAAGAGGGACTTACAGACCCCGAGGGGAAGCTGGGAGAAAACATGCTTGTGCTGGGTTCATGACATCTTTGGTGGCCGAGCCACGTCCGGTTAGATGACAGTTGGCCTGAGTCCACACATTCTAACAGGCCTCCTCTCGGGCCATCAATAAAGCAGTCAATCCAGTCACTTCCAATGTCACACTGGCCCCAGGGCTGCCTTGGAAGGCAGCCTAGAAAGGAACACGACCGTCCAAGGGATGGACTGAGCGTCCACAAGAAGGACACGGTGACAGACCATAAACAACACAAGCCCCTCAGCCCCCAGCTGCCCTCGGCCAGTTTCTCCTGGCTCCCTGGCTCACTCACCATGGATGATGTTGTGATGGGCCCCAAAAGGGAGCTGCCCAGGCTTCAGAAGCAGAAGGGAAATGTCACAGAGACATAGCTCCAGGGGCAGAGCCAGATGAGGAAGAGGAATTTTAATTTAGGTTCTACATTCTAATTTTGTTGAGGGAGGGGCACAGCATGCTCATACCACAGCACCCATGGGGTCAGAGGATATTTCCCGGACTCAGTTCTCTCCTTCCGTGTAGGCATCTGAGAGACGGAAGTCAGCTGCTCTAGTTTGGCAGCACGAGCCTTTACACGCTAAGCCACATCACCAGCCTGGAAAAGGAAATTTGCTTTGTTGTTAAACAAGACATTTTTCCTGTTTTGTAATTTAGGGGACAGTAGAACATCGAGGTGGCCAGAGTAAGGACCCCTTGACGTTGGGACTGAACTCCAGGTCCTAGGTCTGTGACCCACTTCCAGGCTTCCCTTCTGGGGTTGTCACTGTGCCCTCCCATTAACTCTAATGGCCAACTCAAACAGAGGGAAGGACTCCCATGACCCTTGGAATTCAGCTCCTTCCCCTTCACTCACCCCCTACCTTGTCACCCTCTGTCTATGGAGTTGCCTGTCCTGGGTGTTTCATATAAAATGGATAACACAATGCCCTTTGGTCTGGCTTCTCACATTTAGCACCAAGACCTCATGTCCCTCTGTGTAGCCACCACATCAGTGTTCCTGCATGAGGTACTTTTGTGTCACTATAGCCAAAATGCCTGAGGATACCGTAAAGGGAAACATTCTTTACCCCGGCTCATGGTTTCTGGCTGGGCCATAGTTGTTTGGACCCATGTGTGACGGAAGAACAGCGTGGCGATATTTTCTTTTCTTCCTATTTCATCCAGACCCACAGCCCATGAGCTGGTGCCACACACATTCAGGATAAACCTTGTCCTCTCAGCTTACCCTGTGGGACCCTCACAGACACACCCAGAGAGGGCCTTCATCTCTCCTAGGAGAGTCTAAGTTCAGTCAAGCTGTCTGGCGAGGCTAATCACCACAGACTCCATTTCTTTCTGTAGCTGAAGTCCATTGTGTGGCCACACCATGTCTTACCTACCCATTTCCTGCTGACAACACTTGAATTTTTGTCTCACATTTTGGACTATTGTGGGTAACACTGCCGTGAAGATCAGGGTGCACCACAAATGTCTTTGCTTGACACTACAGCCGGGTGTGAGTCCCTGATTAACAGGCAGGTGTGCTGCTTGCAAGCCTGCCCCTTTCTCTTTTCATGTGTCTGGGCACATCCTGATCTCTCCTTAATTTGATCCTCCTTATTAACTTAGATGGACACTCACACACACTTCAGGGTCCAGTCCCAAGGCCGTCCAGGAAGGGTTGCTGGCAGTTGGGATGGTTCCCTGCCTCTCGGGGGCTATAGCAGGATCTGTTATCAGTTGTTGATTATATGGGCTAGGCTGCTCTGAAGACCCTATGCCTTGAGGCCTGATTCAGTACTGACTGCATAGTAGTCCTGAGAGAGAGAGAGAGAGAGAGGGAATAGATGTCAACCTTGAATATCTTCTTTAGTCACATTCTACCTTGATTTTCAATACAGGCCTGAAGCTTGCAGATTAAGTCCCAGTCCCTGGCCAGAGAGCCCCAGGGATCCTTCTGCCTCTTTGCTGGCCCTGTGCAGAAATCACAAGTGTAAATTACAAGTGTGGAAAAGATTTATTTTATTTATGTGTATGGGTGGTTTGTTTGTGTGTAAGTCTGTGCACTCGAAGTACGTAGACTCCAAAATTCCCCAGGGAACTGGAGTCACCGAAGGTTGTCAGTACGGGCGCTGGGATTAGACTCCAAAGAGCAGCCAGCACTCTCTTACAGCCCAGTTCACCCAGAGGTTGGGTTTTTGTTGTTGTTGTTTGTTTGTTTTGGGGGGTTCTGAGGATAAAACGGGGGTCCTCATGCTTATAAGGTAAGCCATTTTCCTAGGCCCATGGTAAGTACTTTAAAATGCCCCTTGAGTGACTGTGTGAAAGTAGTCTCAGCCATTGCCAATCATAGTGCCGGCCTTGGGTTTGCTGACCTGGAAGCCGTGGGCAGATGGGTACAGCCATCTCTACTTACTATTCCAGAAGCAAAGTTCCCCTGGGAGACTTGTTGATACAAAATGCCATGTGAAATGGAACCAGAGTTGCCATTAAAAATGATTAATGAGAGTGTCACCCTTTGTCCAGTCTAGAGCCACACTGTCAATATTAATGACCCTTAAGAACATTCCGTGCTTACACACTGGCTGTTTAGTCCTGTACTCTGCTACACCTTAGTTTCACCCTGTTCTTTTAAGCTCTCTCCTAAAGCTTGGCTCCTCCCCAAAACTGTACCTTCAGGAGCAGCAGGCCACAGTTTCTGCCGCTAGCTTGTTTATGAACCATAACCATTGTTTCCTGGATACACAAATGTCAGGCAGCTCAGAGCACCATTCCCTCCCATGCCGGCCTTGAAGCAGGCAAAATGCTTCTCTTGGTTGTTTGATATAGCCCCGTGCCTTGGCAGTTTCTGGGAAGATCAGGACAACATGGAACCCTGGGGGAGATGGCTCAGCTTTCTAGTAAGATGGCAGCTGAGAGAGAACCCAGATGCCACAGAGGAGCCGCTTCCATGGGGGACTGAAAGGACCATTCACGGGGACACAGAGTGCAGAGCCTGCAGGGCCAGGCGCCTGGAGGCAGCACCCGCTGAGAACACTGCAGTCTGAGAAAGTGCCAATTAAACAGCCAGCCCTTCACTGGGGGCTGCTTGGAGCTGTGATGTCTACCCCTGGGTTCCTTCCCCAGCACTGAGGGCCAAGGGGTGGGCCCCAGAATGATCAGTCTTACTCTGTGTTGGGGACCAAACATTACTTCTCTTTGCATGCTCCCTGTTTCTTGTCCTGCTGACATCTGAAGGTTGGGACAGAACACGTGCCCTCAGATCCTTGGAAGGACAATGGCTGTCCTGGCCCATCTGAAACTGCCAGGAAGAAAGAAGCTAGCTTTCTCACTGCTTCTGAACACCAGCCTTCTCGTACAGTGGGTGTTCCATAAATGCTGGTTCAGGATTTATTGGGCTACCTGCCCCTAAATATAAGTAACCCTCCAACTATCTCTGCAAATGCCCAGGACAGCTACATTTGCTTTGGGGGTGTTTTGCCGGGGGGGTTCTGTTTGGGTTTTTTGAGTTTTTACTCACAAAAGATATTAGGCATTTGCCAAGAATTTTTTGTTGTTGGGTCCAAGATGTGTGAATTAGTGCTTTTTTAAAATAAAACTTGAAATGCAACAAGCACTTTCTGGGGCACTGGGCGTGTGTCCAGGCCTCAGGAAAGTCTGATAGACAACCTGCCCCACAGTACCATAAAAACAACTTATTCAGGTTAGTCCCTAATAAAACACAGTTGTCCCTTACCCCCATATGCTCAGCTGTACCAGTGCGTGTGTGGGAGAGCATACTACGAGAAAGAGTGAGTTCACCTCTTACCTGTGATCTTGGAGAGGAAACAGAGACAAGCTAAGTAACTTCCTGGTGTCATGGGCTCATTATGGGGCAATGTTGTTGAAGCCTTTTGATTTGAAGGCTAGAAGTTTATTCATGTGGATCTCATGTTCTCCTCAAGTGAACAGTGTTTCCTGCTGATTTGGTGTCATGTGACCAGCTGGTGCCACATGGCCCACTCCTGCCCCTCAGGTGGAAGTAGGGTAGAGCTCAGGGCTCCCACCTTGCAAGGGTATCAAGTCCCATTAGCTGCTAGCTGATCAGACCTGCCTCCCTCCACTACCTACATCTGCCTTCAGTTCCTGTTAATTAAACAGCAATTCCCCAAGGATAAAAATTGAATTATCCAATTATGTCCTCCTAACCTGATTACTGTTCTTAACACAGGTGTCTTGGTGGTGCAGACCAGCAGGTGTTAATGGGGCTCAGTGCCTGCTCCCTGCCCAAGCCCACATTCCCAGTGCCCTGTGCCACGTCAGTCAGTCGCTATCCCTAAATAATGAACAGCCTGGGGCTCAGAAGTTGATGGGGCAAGGACTCCATCCCTCCCAGAATCCCCATCTCACTGCCAGGGCCTGGACCTCTACGTGGCCCCTACAGAACTTGGTGCATTTTGTGCCTCCCTGTTTCGCGTGTTCATCCTTTGGACCTCTAGTAAGTACCTCAGTGTGCCAGCACACTACCAGGAGCCGGACTCAGAAGATGAATGCTCAGTGTCCCCTGGTCACGGGTGAGGGGCACAGTCATTACCCCCCGCTAACACAGGGCCAAGCTCTGAGCCCCTTGCAGAGCAGGGCTGAAACATCTGGATGAGGATAAAAATAGCTATTAAGATAAAATTCTCATTCCATGTGACTCCTTATTGTGTGAGGTTCCCATGTAGCAGTGCCCATTTCTCTGAAATGAAATCTGATTGTTTTCACTTTTTAATTTGAAAACTATCCAAACCTACTTGGGAAGAGTAAAGTTAACTCCTCTGTACCAGTTCCCTAGATTTGCCAACTGCCAACAGTCTGCCCATTGTTCGTTTTCTTTGGGTAGGCTCTCTGTTATCACGGTGGGTGTTTTGCCTTGATCTTTGAGAGGGAGCCACTGGCTTCAGGGTCCTTCACCATGAACGACTTGCCTGTGAACGGCTGCTGTCTTTGGACAGCCTTGTGATGGTGGGTTGCTATGAGAATCTTCCTGAACAGATGTGAGCAAACATCTCTTCACCACAGATGAGCACTGAAGACAGCCAAGTTTCAACCCAAGTCTAGATTAGCACACCAGTGAGCTGATGGAGTTTCCTTCAAGAAAGACAACTGCATTTGCAAAAAGCCCACTGCAACCCGTGAGGGCTCATGAAAGCCACATCCCTGGTGCTCCCTCCAAATACTCCCAAGTTGTTACTGTTTTTATAACTGTGAGCGGTCCCTGTGAATCCCATAATTTTCAGGAATTTCCTGAGCCCTTTAAGTTTCCTCTAGTTCCAGAGTCTTATAAGCTTCTGTCCTCCCTCCAGAAGGAAATGTTTCAATAGCTCTACACTACAATTCTCTGTGTTGTTGTGTGTCTGCTACAATGACAAAGAACCTTCCCAAAAACAGCCATCAACCAAGTGTTTCAGTACATGAACCTATGAGGGACAATTCTCAGTCAGACCACCGTAGTCAGATTCAGAAAATTTAATAATTTATGGTGTGTGTGTGCATTGGCTAATTTTCTCAATATTGATTAAAAAACAATTTACATTATTTGTTTTGTGTGGTGAAGTCAGAGGACAACTTGCAGGGATCAGTTTTCCTCTTCTAACCATGTGAATCTGGGTGAAAATCAAACCCCGTCATCAGGTTCAACAGCAAGCACCTTAGTCCACTGAGCTATCTTCCTGGCCCTCAACACTAATCTTTTCAACAATTTTGTTTTTCTCTTGACCTCTGAGGACTCAATCTGAGGCCGCCTGTATTTTGTCCAGTTGAGCCTCTTTAAGCCTTTTTGGTGCAGACTAGCTCTTCACACAGTGAGACATGTCCTGGGTAATGTGTGCTGAGGGGATCTTGTGGGAGCATCCGAGGGCATCCTCAGAGGGCGTCCTCACACACAGATGGCTGCTGCCACTCCATGACTCCAGGTGGGCTCTTGATGCTTAGGCCTGAAGCTGTGGCAGTGACAATACTTCATAACCAGAAGAACTCTCTAAAATAAAAATCATCATACAGTGTTGTAAGTTATAGAAGGCAGGTCACAGAAAGGAAGCCAAGATGAATTGATAAATAAGAAGATGAAAATAAAGCCAGGTGTGGCTGTGTAAACCTTTAATCCCAGCACTCACAAGGTGAAGGAATATGGATTCAGTGCCTGTCTGGTCTACACAGTGAGTTCAAAGCCAGCCTGAGCTACCGAGTGAGATTCTGTCCATTCCAAAAAGAGAAAAGAAGAAAGATGATGAAGATGGGGAGAAATAAGATATTAGCAGGCGTTATACAATTTCTAAAGGATAATATAATTAACCAAATATGGTGTATATACCTGCAATCCCAGAACTCAGGAGTCTGAGGCAGAATTACCATGAGTTCAAGGCCAGCCTGGGCTACATCATGAGTTGTACACTAGCCTAGGATGCATGAGACCCTGCATCAAAAGAGAAAAGAGATAAGGGAGCACATGGGAGGAAATAATTTGGGAGAAGCCTTGGGGTAACATGCCAATGGTACAGCCTTCATCTATAGCTCGGTGGGAGTCCCCAAGAACTGACATAGCTTAGAAAGAACCTGCACTAAACCGCAGTGAGGATTTGGATTCAGTTCTCTCTGTCACCAACCCACAAGAGCAAATTCACTCTCCAGGTTAAGGTCCCCACAGCCCTGGTACATTCTGATGTATCATAGTGGAGAAAGTCAGATAGGATGGCCAAACCTGCCCTTGGCCACTCTTTAATCTACCTGGGGGCTACTGTGCCCAGGAGGTGAGGTCATCTTGGAGGGCAGCCAGCACCCCTCTGCCACTCACTGAGAAAACACTAATCCTGGGGCTCCACTTTAATGAGGGGTCCAGCTGGTGGGAGCTTTTATTTTAGCAAAGTGTGAATGCTGTTGCCATGAGACGCAGCCTTGTGTCCAGGGAGCAGGAATCACCAGGAAGGGAAGCCACTACACTGCCTTTCCCTCTCTCTGAGTCCCATTTTCCTCTGAGAGTGGTTTTATTTCAGTCTGTGTGGAAAACTGGTACACCTTCATTAGTGAGCGGCAAGGCACTCTCGAATGCTCTCCCTTTCCCTTCCCTGTGTGCTCACACTGCCCCTCCTGGGCAGGGAGGGAAGGAAATGGAGATTTTCCCACTGTGGGTGGAAACAGTATCCCAGTGAAGAGTAGAAGGGCCCAGCAAACCGATCAATGGACTCTTGTTCTCCACGGGATGGGGTCCTCAAAACACTCTCCTGGGTTCCTGTGGAGGCTTGGCCTAGAAAATGTTGAAGAAAAGTGGGGTTTGAACCCCCCACCCCAGAGGATACAATATGGTGAACATCCCTGAAGTCACTTGTATGGCAGACCACATGTGCAGGATTCTGAGTCCACTGCTAACTAGCCAGGTGACTGTGGGCTATAGTTCATTCCTCGGCACGTCACAAACCAGGCATGTTGGCAGTGCTCTGAGTAAGAGAGCAAGTGGCCTGCACAATGCCTTCCCAGGTCCCGGGAGAACAGTGTATCTATTTCAGAGCTGGGGTGGTGGGCACCGTGTATGCCTGGAGATGGTTGATAGTCCAGACAACTCTCCAGGAGAAATGAGTTGTCTGACAATCGGGAGACCTAGATGGAAATTTGATCTTAAATATCCCAGTTGTCAGCATAGTTGCTGGGCCCAGGTCTACACTCAGCTGTCCCGGACGAGCTTTCCCATAGGAGTCTGACTGTCCAGCAGCACAAGGGGCAGCTGCAACCAGAACTCCACAGCACAGTGTGACAGGGGACGCATGGAACCAAGCTGTCCAGGATCCACCCCAGAGGTCACATCTGACTAGCTGCTGCCTCCTCACCCATCCGAGAGTCCCAGGGCAGGTTTATCCAGTGTCCTTTGAAGCCTCTCTCCAGGATAAGGCCCATGGCACACTCCAAGCAGATATTTGCTGCACAGCAGCAGGGGCTACCAAACGCAGTGCCCTTGACAGTCACAGCCTGTTTCACGTTGCCCTGTCTCCTTTCTAGGAGGAAATTCAAAGCGGAGAAGTTCCTCACTCAGCCCACCCGGTGAATCAGTGTGGGACTCCTTAGCTCCCACTTCTCACCCTCCCCCACCCCTCCTGTCCCAAAGCCCCACCACTGTCCATAAGCACCTGCGACTGACTTTCTCTAGATGCCGGCAGAAAAGGGAGGTGGAAAGGGGGCGGGGCAGGTCAGGAGTCAAGAATATCTAACATGCTCTCTGTGCATCTTAAGCTGAAACTCAAGAGCCCCCTGACTCAGCAGGCTATTAATAGCCCTGGCCAGTCTGGGAGGCTGGCTCTGCCAGGGCTATGAAGTGGGGCTCCACAGACTTCCAGTGACTACCCAGCAGCCTTTGCACCTGCTGCACTAACCTTGTCTGTGTCTCTATACAGAGGCATGCCTCTAAAGCTCTGAGCTCTTGGAACTGACATGGGTTTGAGTCTCAAGCCTAACACAGAGCCTGGCATACGGCCCTCGGTGTGCTGAAATGTTGGGATGCTCTATATGTTTATTTATTGCTATTGGATGCCAGCAAAGCTGCAGCCTTGTGTGTGAATGGCTGATAACAGTGGATTCTTTCTGCAAAATGTCCTGTAGCACCTGGCTGAGGAGTTCCAGTCTCACCCTCGGGTTCCTGAGCCCTCATAGATGTGTGGCGGTCTTGTGATGCATGCTTGGCCACTGATCCCCAAAAGATCTTTCTGGAGCTAACAATTAAAAAAATAAGAAATCAAAGCCACAACCAGACCTTCAGGCCTGCCTACCTGGCGCCTCAGTGTCCCTGGTGGCCTCCCCCACTGCTCTTACCACCACGACCTCTCCTGTGCTGAGCTGCTGGTGCACTGAGGTCAGGCTTCTAACCAGCCTGCTCCAGATGCCACCTCTCTGCTCCTTGGGGACCTGTCACTCTGTTGATGTTGAGGAAACCACTCCGAGCTGGCTCACATTAGCCCCAGGAAGTGTCAGACCATCCAGAAACATTAAGCTGGGAGGACCCCAGGCCTCTCTGCCCCACCCCCCTCCTTGACCACAAAGATCCAAGGCCTCAGAGGGAGCCAGGGACCCAGCCAGGGGCCTAACAACTTCAGGGTGTAGATTGGAACAGGAAACCCTGAAGTTCATGTGGTATTTGTAGGAAGTGAGGGGCATCAGGGTAACAACTGTGGGTCACTGGCCTGGGGGTAAATCTCAGTATAGGACTTGGGGCATGTGTTTACCTCAGTTTTTCAACCTATAAAGTGAGACTGACTATTAACATCGGCTTCCAGGTCTAGTCCTCAGTGTGTTATTTGGAATGGGGACAGAAGGAAAGGGAGTGGCTTCTGACATCCCAGTGATTCGAGATGTCCTGGGACACTGAGTTCGTGTGGGTAGGCAAGCTCTTCACCCTACTTTCCACCAAATGGCTTCAACTGCTTCTGGCTTCCGGCACTGTCTTAGCTTGTTGCCTGAAGATTAAACTCCTGAGGCAGAGGCTTTCCCCCTCTGTGGTGAGAGAGAATTCACGGAGTCTCCCGCACAGGCTGGGCATGCCCTTGAGACAAAGAGTCAGCCTGCAGCCTGTGTGCAGCTTGATTGTACTGGAGGGGGGGCCTTTGGAGCACAGGAGTACATGGTTTGATCCTCCTGGCAAGTGGGGCTTGTTGTGGTTCCCATAGCAGCCATAGGAAACTGGGGTGCAGCAGGCAGCCTGAAATCCCAGAGCTAAGTGCAGGAATTCCGACCAGGTTCTGGCCCCAGAACCCCACCATCAGTGCCAGGCTTACCGTAAGTATGGTCATAGATTTTCGTCACCTAGAATGGGGTAAAGGGGTATAAGCCCAGAGCTTCCTGTTCCCACATTAACAAAACTTGAGAAGCTCCCACAGGGACGGGAAGGGAAATATCCGGATCCGTGTCCTTCAGACGTGTTTTGTCAGATGGCAGTCGGCTCTTTGCCAGCCTCTACACCTGGATTTCCTTACTCAAGGGGACTCAAGGGTGTGTGTGAAAACCAAAGGGAAACAGAGTCAGTGAGGAACCCCAGCCACGGGGAGAGGCAATAAGGACTCCAAGGATAGGAAACCCACCCCCCCCCACACACACACATGGAAACAGAGGTAGTGTGAATTAAATGTGGACCAGCTCTCGAGTAATGGCCACCGAAGCCAGCAGAGAGAGAGACAAGTGTTTCAGGAGCTGTCTTCATCCATTAAGCCAAGGGCCATTAAGTGAGAAATCCAATATGAATCAGTAAAACTTCCAGAGAGATGGTCCCTGCCACCCTCTCGGAAGTTCTATCTCTACCTCTTTCTCAGATTGGCCCAAGGCAAAAGGAGGCAAGAGCTAGGGGTGGTCTCATAGTAGACAATTTAATGGGGAAATTGTTGCTTTGGACAGATAGTGTGAATGAGTGACTGAGAGAGGCCAGGAAGGCTGCCGGAGGATGCCTTCCTAACTGTTTGTTCCTTTGTTCAGCAGTTGCCCAGCTTGCTCCACCTCAAGAAGTTCTTCTGCTCGTTTTGTGCTCGATGCCTGCTTGGGGCTCTCCAGACAATGCCAATGACTAGGGAGAATGGGCTGTGGGCCCTTGGCAGCAGAGGAGGAAGGAGAGGGCCAAGGTGCAGAGCTGGTGTTTCTATAACTGGGTCGATTATTTTGTGATCGGCACATGTCTGAGAGGTAGGGCACATCTGTTGTGCCATCCTAGCCCAGATCACCTGCTCCATGGGGGAAAACCCACTTTCCTCTAGGTATGGAGCCGGGGCCGGGCCAGGGTGTGTGGGAAGCAGCATGTACCCAGTGAGACTGCTCATCCCTCCTGTGGTTTTCCTCCGGCTCTTCCCCACCTTGCTGGTGTGCTGTCTCCACAATGCATCATCTGCAAACAGCTCTACAACCACCAACTGGGCAGCCCCAGGAGAGTCCTGCACAACTTCCAAGAGGCAGGAAGATGGCAGAGATGGAGGCCAGGCCAGCTTCTGCTCCCCAGGTTGATGGTCAGCAGGAACAATCTTCAATGAAAGAGAAATGATGAGCTTATGGGCTGAAAATGCTTGCTATAACTTCAGTGTGTGTGTGTGTGTGTGTGTGTGTGTGTGTGTGTGTGTGTGTGTGCAGTTACCTACAGAGGACACTGGATTTCCCTGGACCTGGAATTAGAGGTAATTGTGAGCTGCCTAAAGTAGGTGCTGGGAACCAAACTCAGGCCCTCTGAACAGTTGTACTCTTCTCATAACTACTGGACCATCTCTTTGACCCTCAGCATCCCATTTTAATGATGAGAAAAGGTTCCTGTACAGTAGTAGGTTCTCGGTATTTAATTAGCTCTGTTCTATTTAGATTTCACAGTAGAGCTGTTCAGTTAGAGAGGCTGTTATTAATGCCACTGTGATTTAGGCAAACTGAGGCAGGAAGGAAGAGCTTGCTCAAGGTTACCCAGCTCATTAGCAGAGAGCCTAGCTCTAGAGCCCTGACCCAGAACCACTGTGCAGCATTGCTTTCTGTAGAGGAAAGCTGGTTTGGCTCAGCATCTGGGGGCACATATGGACTTGTCCGCCAAAGGACTGTCATCTACGGGAACTCCCAGAACACAGCCAACACCAGGTAAGGCAGGATGCCATTGCTCAGAGAGATGGGCAAGGAGCTAGGGCTGGCGAGCCCAGTCTGCCCAAAGACTATTTAGCCCCCTGCCTCTTTGAAGAGAAGTTTATTCAACAAAATGCAGACGAGCTAAGAACACGTCCTGCTCTATGTGAGTCTTGTAGGCTGTGCACATCTTGAGAGATGTGTGGATGAAAGGCGCCATATAAAATGCAATCAATTATGAATCACCATTACTGAATTAATCACATGTATGATTAATACGGTAATAATAATTAATGGGAGTATGATCTAGAGATTACAGCTGAGAACCGGCAGGGAGGAGCTGAATGCAGCTTGCAGCCGCTGCTGCTGCCTGGAGACAGCACCTTGGGGAATGCCCCGGGAGTGAGTCCTGTTCTTCATCTCCTGCACCAACCTGGGCTGTAGAAATCCGGGATCCTGGGGTTTCTCGAAACCCCTAAGTGTTCCTGAATGTGTCCCAGGCAGCTGCCACCAGTTCACTTCTTCATCTTGACTGGTCAAGGTCAAAGGGACAAAGGGTTTCTCAAGAATCCAAATTTTAGTCTGGCACAGAGACTGCAGCTACTGTGGGCGTGGCCAGGACGTGAGCTGGGCAGCTCTGAGCTTGGCTATGGAGTTCTCTTGGTCTGTCCCTCCTTCTGTCTGTCTATGTTGTTATCCCTGGAGGGCAGGACCTCTCACTGCAGAGCTAGGAGAGCTCATGTTCACATGTGACTTTATAATTTCCTGTTACTCCTCCACCCTTTTGTTTATATCCTGATAGCAAAGGATTTGGAAGACATTGGGAAAATAGCTGAAAACAAAGCCAGTCCCATCTCCCATCTCCCCTGCTTGATATATGTCTCCAGAGTCTTTGTACAGTTTCTATGTATGTAACACAAGCATATGCACACACATATATGCTTAGACACACATCCCTTTTTATAAATAAAGGCCAGTGTCTCGTGCCGCTGCACTGTTCTAGGATGCTTTTCAGTGACAGATTTTCACACTCACACAATTCGAATTACAACAGCACAGTGAGGGCCCGAGTCCCACCAATGAAGATGATTAGGCTGGAGGGGGGAGCCATTGATGATTCTGGTGGTGGTGGGGTGTTCATTAACACTTTTCTGTCCCTGGTGCACAGCTGCTTTTCTCTGCCAGTGAAAGGTCATTTGTCAGAAAGCACCTTAATGCAGTTTAGAAATGAACGGGGGCCGGGCCACCTGGTCCCTACATGGCTGGAATCCTATTCATATTCTTTGAAAGGAATGCCTTTTCCTGGAGGCTGCAGTGGAATCCGGCCAGTTCAGGATGGAAAACCAGGGGCTGCGCTCCCAGATAAATCCCCTTTTCACACAGACAGGGAAACTGAGGCTAAGAGCAAGGAAGGGGTCTCCACAGAAGGCACACAGCTAGGTAGGCGAGGAGCCAAGAAATTCCGTTATCTCCACTGAGCTGTAATTTTGGTGGCAGCATCCTTGCATGAGTGGGTCACAAGAGCCATCCCGAAACTCAGTAGTAGGACCAGCCCAGGGTCCCAGTTCATCAGAACTAGGAGTTAAAAGCTTTCTCCTCCATGCCTTGTCCGCTGATCCTAAGGGCATCCAGACACTGTATGATGTAACATCAGGGCACTGCTGGGATTGATGGCCCTGCCTGGGGGAGACAGCAGGCCAAAGGCCTACAGGGTCATCACTCACCCTGGGCAGAAGCCCCACAGTGTGTCCTTCACTGCTGCTTGAGGTACAAATGCTTACAGTCCAAGAGGCTGTGGTCTGTCTCCTTCCTCCTAGGGGCCTCCTCTAGCTGGAGGCATTGAGGCCAGGATGGGAGCATGTGTGTGTTGGGAGAGGGGGCACTGGCCTGCACCGGTTCTCCTAAACAGCTTGGTGGGGTGGCACACAGAAAATGTAGGTCTTGCCATCCACACTTGACAGATGAGGAAACTGAGGCTCTGGAAGAACTTGTGTTATACCTCACATAATCCAGCAAGCCAGCCAGCGGGGGGTGGGGGGGCATCCAATTAAGAACCTGAGATCTGTCTCTCAAACCAAAATCTTCCTTAGCTGTGTGACCTTGGCCAAGTTACTTAAGGTCTCTAAGCTCCAGGTTGAGGTTTTGCTAACAGGGGTTAAGTCACACAGCTTGGGGAAGGACTAGGGACCAACGCACACAGGCCGCTTTGCATGCTGCCTGACAAGAAAGGTGTTTTATAGATGTTTGTCATCATTATGCGTCTTCCGCTAGCTTTGTCACTAAAGTCCGAATGTTCTCACCAACACAACAGCCCTCTTTTAAGATTTAGGAGGAGATGTTGGGGGCAGAGAAGGGTTAAACAGGATGTGAGCGGTGGCAGTAGGGTGGAGTACTGAGGTCCAAGCCTACCTTGTGACACCCTCTGTGACCTTGGACCAGCGCCTCTCCCCCCAACTCCCCCCCCCCCCGACACCCATCCCCTCCAGGTCCTTTGTTCTTGATGCATCCAAATGACATCTCTGTAAATGCTGCAGCAAGAACCCACCCAAAGGAAGCCAGGAGCACCCCCAAAAGACCCACAACGCACCCCTGGAAAGACCAGGAAGCACTCCTACAGCCCTTGACACAGCCTGGCAGGAAGTCTCCAGGGGGATGGAGAGAGCACAGGGCTGCCCTAGCACAGTCAACTCAGTGGCCTCTGCCCAGCCTCTGCTGGAGTCCTCCCACGTGGTCCTCCCAGGCCTGCCCCAGGGAGGCAGAGAGCTCCTTAGCAAAGGCCCTCCTGCCCCCCTACTCTGCGCTCCCTGCAGAGCTGGCTTGGCTTCTCCGTCAAAAGCAGGGCCCATCAGGCTGGAGGCGGCGATGTGTCAGCTGGTATTCAGGCTTTGGTTGTGCGCTCAGAGCGCTCCCCCTCCCCAGCTCCCCAAATCCACCCACCCACCCCTTTACCCACTGCTCAGGGCCTTCTGGGTGGCAGCGCTTCACACAGAGAGAAAGAGACAGAACCCGAGGAGCCCGCAGCCTAGAGCCCTGGCTGTGGGGGGTGGGGGCTGACTCACTTGGCCCCCTCCCTAGTGCCGATGGGGCAGCCCCCACACCCCTGGGAGCTGGCACCGAATCAGGCCCCACAGTTTGGAAGAAGGGAGATGCAGCTCCGCTGTGCCTGACCCGAGTCCGCTAAGGATGCACCCCGAGCTCAGGGACCGGTTGGTCCTCAGGCTGACAGGCGATGTGTAGGCAGCGACCCCCAACAGCAGGCTTACTCCGGCGGCTGCCTGCTGAGGCCACCCTGGCCGCGGGCCCGCCGGGACACCCCTGTTCGCCGCGCCCCTCCCTGGGCCGAGCTCGTCCCCGGAGCCTCGCAGTATTTCCTTCCTGCACCTTTAAGAAGACCGTTGCTCCGTGGTGGGATGGTGTGTTAAAGCCACACAGAGGAAGTTACGCAGCCCGGATCAGACCGGGAGATAAAAGCCCCGATGGTGACCGTGAGTGATGGCAAGAGGATTTAGCCTCGGCATTAACTTGGAGCGGAGTGCAGGGGGGCGGTGAGGCGCCCCGCCATCTGGCCGGCGCCGTGCCAGGGGGATGCTCAGGCGCCTGGACCAGCAGCGGCGAAGCCCACCCAGGCCGGGGGCTGAGTGGGGCGCGCGTGCAGGTTCTCCCCTGGCTGCCCAGGGGGCCCCAAAAGTTTGCACTTGTTAGCTGCGACCTCCCGATCGGCCCGGGAGGGCGATGAAAGCGGCGCGGTTGGCCCCCTTCCCGAGCCAGCGTCTCCGGGACGGCTGCGGGAGGGCCCCCCGGCGGCCCCAGGGTTCCCCAGCCCAGATCTGACGGTGGCCACCGCAACGGCGGCGTGGGGCAGGAGTACCCGACTCTCAACCCTTCGGCTCCTGCGCCCACCCAGCACCCGCCAGAGGGTGGCGGTCTCCGGCCTCTCGGGGCTCGCTCCGGGAAGCTGCTCCGAGCCCGGGTAAGGCGAGCGGGGAGCGCCCGGGCGACGGGCGGCGGGCGGGGACGGAGGCGCCGCAGTTTCGCCAGGGTGCTTTCATTTTGAAAAGGCTTCGGTGACGGTGCCAGTTCTCCCCGGGTCGTGGAGTCACTCTGAGCCTCCCAGCCGAGGCTCGGACGCAAAGTTATCTGGTGGCGGCTGCTACTAAAGGAGGGCTGGAGCCGCGGAAGAGGGGTGTGTGTGCGCGCCGGGTGCAGCATCTTTAAGAAGTAGAGTAGCTAGTCTTCTCTCTGGGCTCCCCGCCACCCAGCACGTCTTTTTCTATCCTGTGCGCCTGTGTGGGGAGGGGATGGGCCGTTGCAATAACGCTGCTTACTCGTGTCTATGAAAAGTAAATTAACCCTTCTCCGCCGGCGCTCCCCTCCCTAATTCAGTAGCCTCCCGGCTCTAAAGGCGCAAGGAGAACTCTTGGCCAGGCGGGTTAGAAACTTCCTTCGGTGCTGTGGAGGGGGTCGGCAGGTGGAGAGGGGGCTCCACCACCGTGGAGAGCCGCACTCCAGGGGGAGCAGAGGCAGCGGGAAGGCGGGAATTGGACCTCCGGATCTCGGGTCCGTCCGCTTCGGAGTAAGTTGCGGCTCTGGGCTGGGGGGTGGCGGCGACAGGGTCTCCGAGGAGCAGTGGCGCCGGGGAAAAAGGATGCAAATAATTCCCAAGAGCTTTGCTCGGTGTCTTTTCATTAAGGGAGTAGATATCAAATGAGGGGGCAGCCTGGATGCTGGCCTGGCCTTTATTAAAGGCGTGATTATTAATTGCGCCGGTGGCTTGCACCGAACTTCGGAAAGGCAAAATGCAGTGGCGGTTTGTGCTCTGTGTGCGGTGCACGCCACTGTCTACGCGCCCCAAGCTCAGCGCGGACTCAGCCAGACTCCTGGGTGTCTGCGGGTCTCAGGCTAGCCCCGCCCGTCCTCGGGGAACCTACACGTGGCGGTCTCAGCTACACGTCCTCAGAGCTGGGTGCTCTGCCCCGCCTCCAAGAGCCCAACTTTTGGGGGCCCCTTTCCAGCTGCTGTGAGGGTGACAGGGAGAAACCAGAATCTGGACAAAGCTCCCTTTCTAGAACTGGGGACACCGGGACGTCCGAATCCGAACGTCCACCAAGGCAGCGGTGAGCGCGGGGCAACCCAGGACGGGGTGGGGGCGGGAGGGAAGGTAACCGCCGGCCGTGGGGTTCCCCTGTCTTTCCGGATCCTTCCTACGGCTCCGAAAGCAAGTTTCACACACCCTTCTACCCTTTGTCCAACCTGGGTAGAATTAACCTCTGGTGAACTGCCCACCCCACCCCCGTCCCCATTCCTACCCCCCCCCACCATCCCTAGGGACCCTGCGCCCCGCAGAGTCAAGTTTCCCACAAGGAGAGCGCACAGCTCGAGACTCCGGCAAGAGCCTGTTGGCAGCCGGGCCAGCTCGGAAAGGCGCTAATTCAATAAGACTGAGAAATCTGAGTTCAGAAATCCTGATAAAATCTAATTTTCGGGTTTTAATGCCCAGACTATCAGACCCACCCCCCCCCCCCCGGTTCCTGAGGACTCTTAAAAGAAAATAAAGCGCATTGATTCCATTTGTTTCAGAGAGCTGCAGTTTCTTAATAATATCAGGTGAAGATTTATTTTCCAAGGAGAAAACGATCCGAGAGGATGCAACCTCTTACTCGGAATTTCTCCCTTGCCGGCTCCTCGCTCCCTGCTATCAACCTCGGGGTTTTTTTTCCCCCCGGCGGACTCTTGCCTGAGTCACCCCCCCCCCGCGCCCTTTATTTTTTTTTTGGCAAAAATCTACGGTAATTTTCGAGTGCGGAGCTCACAGTGCCCCCTCGACGCCAGCAACGCCCAGCTGATTGACGGGTTGTAAACACATTTTCCCCTGGCAGATTTTGTTGTTGTCTTCCCCACCCCCATTTTCTAGGGAATGTGTGCTGCTTAAGCCAACAAAATTGCAAAGCAATTAATAGATTTGCAAGTTGCGCCGCTTGCTGCTCGCTGGGGCTCCGGCCTCGGGGTCTCGTTTGCCTCCCCACCCGGGCCGGAATCCAACGCTGTCCCAGCCAGGAGCAGCCGCTGGCCCTGCAGATTAAGCCGGCAGCTGGGCCCTCCTTGAGAGCCGCAGCCTGGCGCTCTGGTCGTCCCCGGGCGTCAGGAGCGCCCTACCTGTTAGTGAACAGTCGGGAGCCGGCTGCTGGAAGAATTAATTAGGGGCATGCTGTTTTCTGGGCAGCTCTGAGCTTGGCTGGAAACGTCCACACCATTGCCGGAGCCTGCTACTTTATTTTTACTACATTTTCTTTGGTTGGAAAAAAAAAAATAGACACTTGGTCACGTTCTTCCAGAGTTTTCTAGCAAGATTCGAGCCCCGGGCGGGGTCTAAAGCAGGTTTCTGTTTAAGCGGTCAGAGGAGAGGTGTGAAGTGTGGTCTGGCTGGGTTCTCATCCATCTATATTAGGAGTCCTTCATCCCAAGAGGGGGCAGGGGCAGTCTTAAGCTAGATGGATGAGGCCCACTGCAGCCTGCCACAGAGCACTGGCCGGGGGCTCACCCCTGAGCAAGGAAGGAAAGCAGCCTGACTGGACCAAAATGTCCCACCCTCCTGCTTGTCCTTTGACGGCAGGAACGTGCTGTGTCTGGGTAAGCAGCAATTCATGTAAACACAATTAACTCCTCTGGGGCTTTTGGTATAGAATGGCTGACAGGGGCTTCCTTCAGGTGAGAGTCAGGCCGCCATATGTGAAGTTTGGGAATTTAAATGTAGCCTTATAACCAGAATAATTAATAACACAGACATTACTTACTTCTTTTCTACATCCATCGCAATAACCTTTTCCCCCCGTTGGCAGGGGTTTTGTTGGGGATCTCATGCCGGCCGGGACTCTGATTCCACCATGTAGCATCCGCCTGGGAATACACTAGAGTCTGAGAGTCACGCGTTCCTAGACGCAGTACTCCGATTAGCTATATCTATTTTCGCTTTTAAATGATCACTGCTGGCTTAAAATAGATGCTACTCTCCTAAAATGATTGCAAACTGTTGGCCTTGGCCAGAGAGCCTAACACAACAAAGTGTTCTACTCCCGTGGAAGCTAACAACACCCCAGTTTCTCCATGTTAACTCATTCAGTTCATGGTTTCACGTGGTGCAGGTGACAGGGAGCAGATTGCGGCTGGTCCACACAGACCTCCCCACTGGGCTGCAGCAATAGGAGCGCAGTCTGCTCAGTCGACGCTCGGGGCCTCCTTTAACAATTTGGACATTTTGACTGGTCTGGCCTAGTGTATTAAAGCAACTGTTAAACCTTGGCTCTTGGGGATGCTTTAGGAAGTTCCTGATCCTCAAGAATGGCCACTTCCACTGAACAAACGTCCCCACATATGCTGAGGAGACACACCACCTTTTTAATAGCGTGCCCATCTCTAAACATGTAACAGATTATTAATAAGAAAAAAATAGCCCAGCTTTCTCTGGAGATTGCACTAATGCAACCTAATTTTTTTTTGTAAACATTTTGCCAGACAGCTTTTGTTCTTCTATTTCTCTAACTGCCCCATCACTAATTTGTTGCAGGTGCTGCTGCTAATGAACACATCCTTTCTCTTCTCTCTTCACAATGAAAGCCAAGCCAGAGCCCAGGTACCTGGATGAAGTGAGAGTTGAAGTCTCTGGAATGTCACACTAAGTGGCCGATGGCTATTCGCCAAGGTCAGCTGGCCCCCATTCCTGCCTGCTCCCCACCAGAGAAGAGGCAAATGGCCTCTCCTGTTAACCTTTTAGTGGCTTTTTTAATAGTCCAGTCACACAGTCCTTGTCACTGTCAGCCCATATGAAAAGAAATCTTTTTTATTGGTCTGGGAGACCAAGTCCAGTCCCAAAGAGGGGACTGGTTTCCAGCTAGCATGTACACCTCCTGATTCCATGTTATCTTCACCATGCAGGCTGTTATGCAGTCGAGTGGAGCACGTCGCACATTAAGGGCCCTTTAAAGACCTGGATTGATTGGAAGGGCAAAAATTAAAAGCAATCTGATCCAGCCCCATGCTGGATCCCTGTGGATTTCCTCTTTATCCCATTTCCATCCACTGTCACCATTTGAGAGTCTGCCCGATTTGATTTGATCAGCTTCACCTCTGGGGGAGGTGTGACACCAAGGTTAGGAGAACGCCAAGTTACAGGCAACTTTGTGATCTGCCCATCAAGCAGCCTGAGAAACGCCGGCTCTGGATTTTCTATATCAGCCATTTGGAAAACACAAGCTCCCACTGTTGGTGAACCTGCCTTGTTCAAGTCAATGGTACATCCCAGCCACCATCACCTGGTAGATATGGCATTTCCATGCTGAGGTCCCAAGTGCCCCCTGACCCCAACACCACCTCTCCAGTGCCCCTCTGGGCCGCACCCATTCGGACTGCGCAGCCATGCTGTGCCTGCTGGCCCTCTTCCTGCACTGCCTCCCGCTGGTCTCTGGGAACTATGACATCTGCAAATCCTGGGTGACCACAGATGAGGGCCCCACCTGGGAGTTCTACGCCTGCCAGCCCAAGGTGATGCGCCTGAAGGATTATGTCAAGGTCAAAGTGGAGCCCTCGGGCATCACGTGCGGAGACCCCCCTGAAAGGTTCTGTTCCCATGTAAGTCACCCCACACTTCTCGATCACTGAGTGGAGGGGTGGGAAACTGTGCAGAGACAGACCTGGGGGTGGCTGAGCAGAACCAGGGGGGCCCGATACAAGACCACCTCCAAGTCCCACCATGGAAAGGTGCCAAAGCCAAGTCTCCCTGAGGACCCTGGGGGTTGAGTGACATTTTGTGGGTGGAAGCAGTCTTGGCCAGCTGACCCTGGCATGTCTTCCTGCCAGGAATTGCACAGCAGTCTTAGTTCCTTGACTCAAAGCCAGCCCCTCCTCCTTTGCAGGAAGTCAGCATTCAGACCAGAGAGCTGGATACTATCTGCAAGGTTACCCCCCATCCCGCATGGGTTCGCCCCACCCCAGCGGTGCACCCTCCCAACCTACCCAGTCCAATCTAGTGCACAAGCAGCATCATGACCCCAGCTCATGTCGGACACCAACCAGGCATTTTGCAGAGGGCAGTTTCTGGAGGCTCAGGAGGGATTGTTGAAGGAGGAAGATGGGGTGGGGGGGGATCAGGCTGGATAGAGTGTAGCATCTCAGCTGGCGCTAGCCCCTAGTCAAGAGGTAGGGGCTCAGGCCTTGTTACATGAGCCCCAGAAGAAGGGGTCTTGGAGCTCTGGGAGCTTCAATCCTTAGGCAATGTCAACAAGCAACAGCTTTGACAAGAGCTTGGAATGTGGGGTTGAAAGCCCAAGCAGTGTTATTCTATTACGTTTCCCCCTGGGCTCCACCAGGCTGGTTCTACCTTAAACAAAGTCAGAATGTTGAAATGGGGTAAAATGTTGAAATAGGTCTCAGACTAGTGTCACATCTCTGAGTTCTGCTCTGTCTGTTGTAGGATGGGTGCAGTAACAGAGCACATTAGGGGTCAGTGGCTCTGTGGATACTTGTTCAAAACCAGACTGGGAACAGAGAAGGTGTCCCAGATGTTTGCTCCTTCTGGTCATACAAACAGAGAGACTGGGGTGGGGGTAGGGGGCTGTGGGAAAGGCCCTTGGCCAAGGTCACATAGCAGAAAGTGGTGATATTGCTGAGTTAGGCTTGGATGCAGTATCCTGTCCCTGGTGGGGGCTGGGCAGAGCAGCCAGAGCAGCAGGCAAGGGAGGGGTCCCATGTCACCCTGCAGGTGGCTGCTGCCTCTGAGTGTCCTTGGGGAAAGCTGGGTTTATTGCACAGTCAACCTGGTATCCTCAGCCTAGACTCCTGAAAATGTCTCAGTCCCTTGGGGTGGCTTCAGTCACTGTGCAGAGCAGCTAGCTCTGGAAGGTAGATCCCCACTTGGGCTTGTCAATGGTGATGAGGCTGTCACTGTGGGTGGTGGCTGGGCCTGGGCCAGCTTGGAGAAGGAGAGGGAGTGAGGGAAAAAGAAAGAGAGAAGACAGCCCAGGGCTAGAAGCCAAGATTGGATTATGTACGGACATTGTCGAGCACCTAAAGACCACGCTGGCTCAAGACAGGACAGGCAAAAGCCATGAAAGTTAGGGCTGAGGCTATAGAGAATTCCATTCCAGGTCCATATCTCAGCTCCTGAGGGAGCTGCTTCAACCACACATTTCCCAGGCGGAGTCTCAACATGATTTTGTCTTTTAAATATTAATCATTGCCAGGGTTGAAGACAACTCACAGAAACGGCTTCTACTCAAAGGTGTGGGAGCTACAGATGGCCACCAGAAGCAAATACAGAGCTTTCTCCTGGTTTCTGACCTTCTGTTGGCTAAGCTCTGGGGTCTGGATGGGTGGGAAGTCCAGGATGAACCCCTCAGCATTTTACCACTTGCTTGCAGGCTGCAAACATTCCAAGGCAGGCAGATCCGGCTTTGCCTTTGATTGCAAGTCTGAGACCAGGGAGAATGGAGTGCCACAGGAACAGGTGGAGGGCAGCCCTCAGAAGGCACTTCCACCTTCATCCCAGTCTAATCCCTTTTTAAAGATTAGAAAGATTGCCTAAGTCATGCCAAGGTCAAGGAGCTTAGCAGGCAAGCCAGAAACTGTGGCCAGAGCACATTGCGTGCTGGCCCACCAGGGTCCGTGGTTTCCCTCTCTGAGCCTCGGTTTTCTTCCTGTTTCAATAAAACATGATAATGTAGGTGTATCACTGTGCTGGCAGGGAGACAGCTGGGCCAGGCACTAGCGAACTCGGGGGAGAGCTTTAATGTGCAATGGCTGTAATTATCTTATGTCACCATTGTTGTTACTCCCTCGGTGGCTTCCCTGGAGTGTATTGCTTCACTCCAGCCTTGACCACATCCCAGTCTGCACGTCTTGACAGTCAGTGGGCGGTAGATTAACACCCTAAGCCAGAGCAGGTGTGGCCAACTAGCCACCAGAGGGCACCCTGGTGACAGCCAGACCACCCAGTGCCCTCTTAGTCCTCTAAGCTCATTTCTGCAAATGGCTATGGGCCTGCCTGTCCCAGCTTGCAGACATAGCATGAACCCTGGAACACCCCTAGAGTACAAGACAGACCAAAGGACAGTTGCCCTCTTCAGTCCTAGGGTGCAGCCTCTACTCTCCCAGGTTCCTGCCCTTCAGCAAGGCCACCAGAGAACTGAATTGTAAATGCCAGCCTGGTGAGGAAGGGGAGGGGGATAAAAGACAAGATAAATGAATAAATAAAAACCTATTGGCTCTAAACGCATAAGGAAAATGAATAGGGATGAGCTTCCGGCAGGCAGAGGGTTCTTGGGCAAGGGCGAAATTTCAATGAGAGCTGCGGGTCACAGAGGAAGCCCCAGGAGGAGAGGGGAGGGGAAGGAAGGAAGGAGGAAGATAGGAGAAGGAGTGGGGAGGAGAAGAAAGAAAAGGAAGAGGAGGAGGAAGCTTGCTGGAAAGGCCCTTTTAACTTTTTACAGGGTGGGCGGCTCCTAGGACCCCCCTGGCATGAGACCAGTGAACTGGAGCCTGGATGGGCAGTGTCTTAGCACCTGCTGCCTGCAACAACCATTCCTTTCTCTGTGCCAGGGGACAGAACCTGAGACTTCAGACACAGGGGCGAAGGAGGAGGGACTGAGTGTGCACAGACATCTTGCAGCCTCATTGCCAGAGACAGACTCCAGCCCTGCCCAAGACAGGCTGAGCTGGGCATGCAGACACAGGCAGGGTCTGGCCTAGGATGGGAAAGCTTATTCTGAAGGCTCAGGAGGCTGCAGTTGCCTTGGGATCTCTGCAGCTTAAGAAGAGTGTTGCTCACTGCTCAGGAAAGAGGAGAGAGGAACCTGGGAGTCCCAAGAGGAAGATAGGTCAGGCAGAGGTCATTTGGGTTGAAACCCATTTGGGTGGAGTATACCAAGACTAGGGTCTGTGGGAATGAGACAGTGCCTGCTTCTAGGGCAGAGACCTATTTTGGTGACAGCTAGAGACCTGGAATCACATCTTAGCATTACTACTTTGGGTTCCATGATCTGGAATAAGCCATTCAAATTCTCCCCACTGGGCAGTGGATGTGGCTCAGCTGCTGGAGGGCATAACATCCATGGAGTTCAAGGTTCAGTTGCAGGCAGCTGTCATAGCAGGAGGAGCAGAAGTTCAAGGCCAGCCTAAGACCGAATGAGATCCAGTCTCAATAGACAGAGGTGGGGCTGGAGAGATGGCTCAGCAGTTAATAGCCCTGGCTGTGCTTGCAGAGGACCCAGGGTTGATTCTTAGCACCTGCATCATGGTTGGCAACCATCTGTAACTCCAGTTCCAAGGAATCTGATGCTCTGGCCTCCAGGGGGCACTGCACTCATGTGGTGCCGAGACATACATGCAGACAAAATGCAAAATACCCATGCACACAAATTACTTTTTGTTTTGTTTTGTTTTTCAAAGGCCAGGGTTTCTCTGTGCTCCCTTAGCTGTCCCACCTGCCTCTACCTCCTAAATGCTGGGGTTAAGTCATGCACCACCGTGCCCAGCAGAATTTTTAACTGAAAAAGAAAAGGCTGAGCTTGGTGGCACATGCTTTTAATCCCAACACCAAGAAGAAAGAAGTAGGTGGATCTCAATGAATTCAAGACCAAATTATTACAAGGTGAATTCCAGATCAGCCAGTATTATAAAGTCAGACACTTTCTCAAACAAACAAAGGACCATCATCTACACCTCAGATTCTCCATCTAAGAGCCTGCCTTGCCTACTTCATCCCCTTCCTGAATAAGGAAGCAAGTCTTAAAGCCTTCAGGTGCTTAGTCAGAACTGATCTGACCAATAGCCTATAGCTCATCTCCATCATCTCGAATTTTCCATGTTTAAATGTGTCAACATTCAATTTGTCTAAGAAGCATCCAGAGATCATGACAGTTTGCAGTCCCAAGCCATGTAAGCTTCAACACGAAATGTAACCTTGAGTCCTCAGGGTGGGGCTAGGAGGATACCACACCCAGGACACTGTCACCAGCTCTGCCTGACACAGGTACTTACTTCATAGGGCTCTAACGAGAGTGCCTCTGACCAGGCAGTGGATGGCATATGCAATTAATCTCAATTTATTCATGAGGTAGAGGCAGGCAGATCTCTGAGGCCAGCCTAGTCTACAGAGTGGGTTCCAGGACAGCCAGGGTTACACAGAGAAACACTGTCTCAAAAAACCTAAACAACAACAGAGCACGTTTCTCTTGTTTTTGTGCCTAAGAATGGTTTGCTGGACAGATGGATGGGCAGAGGGATGTCATGGTACAGGAAGGCTTCCAGGAAGAGGAGGGATGAATGCTGAGCCTTGAGAAAGACCCAGGGCTCCGGTCAGGATCCAGGACAACTGGAGGCACTCACTTTTCCACATGGCTATAGGATTGCCCAAACTCTCTGCCTAGCTCAATTGCAATGTCTTGGAGTTGCCAGCACCAGCCTTTAGCCTTTTAGGACAAGAAAAGATCCTGGGAGGACATCTCTAGCACAGAGAAGTCTCCTGCTGTGGACAGACAGGAAAGAGTGGAGCTATGCCGCTGCGGAGTGCCAGGCCCTCGGAGGTCATCGGTGCTTCTGATGTTTCTGGTGGGAAGCATTGGGTTCAGACATCCTGAGGTGATCAACAGAATTTCAAAGTAGTGAGACACAAAAGGACCTAGAAGAGATACCTACTCGGAGTACCAAGGACTTGTAGACCCTGGGCTCACTCACTGCCTCTGTGAGCTCTTCCTTTCTGCCCACATCCTAATTTTTATTTTTATTTGCTTTTTTTTTTTTTTTTTTTTGAGACAAAGTCCCATAGAGGCAAACTTGGCCTTGCAGTTGCTATGTAGCTGAGGCTGAACTTAAACATCCGATCCTCCTGCCTCCACCTCGCAAGTTGTAGGCATGAGTCACCACATCCAGTTTATGCCATTCTGGGGATCATTGTGCATGCTAGGTAAGCACTCTATGAACTCAACCAAGTCCACATCTCCTACCCTAGTTTTTTGAGAATTTCCTTTTGAGTATTATGCCTTTAGGTGGGGCAGGCACTTGGTGGACAATCGGCCATGCGGGCTCTCCTCTGCTGGCTTTGAGACTCTGTGTTTCTAGGAATGAAGTGAGGCAAGAAGCCAGCATCAGAGGAATGTCGGGGGGGGGGGCGTTTCCATTCTAGAATTAGTTAAAAGAGCCAATGAGATAAACACAAAGAGACAACAGGCAAAAGATGGCACCTCAGTCAAAGTGCATGACAGAGTTATAGGAGCAATGGTCAGAGATGGAAATCCTAGAAGATTCCAAAGCCAAGGGCAGGAGAAAATGGGTGGTGGAGAGGGACAGGCTCCTGCTGCTGTGCCTTGGTAAGGTCTGAGAACAGGGGACCAGTTTCTCCTAATGTATCCTTTAGGCCAGATGTTTGTTGACTCTCTGTGGGGGGTCATTGTGTGGGTGAGATGGCTGTGTTCCAGCCCCTCCCCATCAGCTCTCCAGTCCCTCTCTGTTCCTCTCCTTCTCCACGAAACCTTAGTTCTCCTGTATAGTAAATACTAAGTCATTATGTACTCCCTCCGAACTTAAGAACAGTCAGACATTGTCCAAGGCCAGAGGAACCCACTCTCTATAAGCACACTGCAGTGGAGCTAACCCAGGGCAAAACCAGTGGCTGGCAGCTAGCTGCTGGTATCCCTCTGGCCCTGTCCGCAAGCCCCTGAGATGCACCTCATCCCTAGCAAGTATGAGGTTCCTGATGGAGTGCAATCCCTGGGGGCACAAGGCTCTCCACCCTGGGCTTCCATCTACCCATTCACACCCTGGATTTGATCACACAGGGAGGACACGTGGGACATAAGCTGGAGGTCGCCTGTAGCAGCTGAGGGCTAGAGCTGCTCCTGCATAGTTGGCAGGTTAATGTGCTCACTTTCTGGAGCCTCCCAAACTGTCACCTCTGTCACCATAGCTACCCCTCTGAACTGCATCCTAAAGACATCGGGAGTTAGAGATCTCACTCTTAACCCTGCCAGCAATGGCTTTCCTGTAGCAGTGCCATGAAGGTATAGAGTCAGGCTGAGGCAGGATTTGGTGGTGGTGGGAGCAGTTATGATGGTTGGAGTCAGCACCTTTGATGGTCCTTGAAGTAGGATTCTGGAAACACAGCCCCCGTGCCACATACTTGCCTATTGTACCTCTTTCTACATTTGATGTATGTAACCTTTTCATCCTCTCCAAAAAACTGTCACACACACGAGGAAAGGGACCTTTAGGGAGGTGGAAACACTTAACCAAAGTTGTACAACCAAAGCCAGGATCCTCCTCAGAGCCTTGCCCACTTGTCTCCCCCAAGCCTTTTTCTGTGCACAGGTCTGAATGGCTATTGTGACAGTGGGTGGCTGTAGGGAGACCTGGCTGCTAGGAAGGGGCTAAAGTTGAACTTCCACTTGGATAACCAGATCTAAACCCTGGCAGGGGTGTGTGTGTGTGTGTGTGTGTGTGTGTGTGTGTGTGTGTGTGTGTGGAGCTGCCCCTCCTTCGAGGAAGAACCAGTATAGTTTGTCATATGTCTCTGGGGATGCTTCAAACCTCCTCAGGCCCCGCTGCATCTCCTCCTGCCGCCAAGTCATCTGTCCACTTGACTGGAAGCACTGCCCAGGGAAATAAGTGGAAATTAACCAAGACCCTGTACCTCCCGCCACCAGGCACACTGACAGTTGCCAGGCAAAGGTGAAGAAGAGGAGGCTGGAAGAGGCATCTACCAGGATGCTGCAGGCTCGTGCAGAGTGCCCTCCCTCTGGGAGGATCATGAGGCAGTTGGCAGGAGGAGGGGGAGAAGGGGACTCAGTGATGCTGGGAGGAGGCAAAGGGCCCCCCAATCCAGAACCTTTACTAACAGTTGTGTGGCTGGTGCTGTGTTGGGCCTGCTTCTTGGGATACGTTTGCCCTCTGCAATAGCTGGGCAACATTTTTACCTTCCCCAAAAGAGGGGGAATAAATGAGGGAATCTGCATGCATACCCCTGTGGTCCCCTGCACTCCTGACACACTGCGTCCTACTTACTGGTGGACGGAGAGGAGCATCCTCCTCCTAGGCACCAAAGATGACCTAGGAGGACCAAAGACAAAACCCATTCCTGTCTTAGCAAGAAAGCTCCAATGGAGCTCCTGACTTATGGAACCACAAACCCATCTGAGAGCCTATAGGGCTTTCTGGAACAGGACCCGGGCATGTGTGCAAACATTTGTGTAAGGCCGCACACTCTGTGGGCACTTCCTGTGTAGGACAGCCCAGAATCTTCCTGTGGACCCCGGTGGCCATTGGTACAACTCAAGAGGATCCTGCTTGGCAGGGCTTTGACCTCAGGAAGTCAGGGTATGTCTTCTTACTATCTAGCCATCATGAAGCCACGCCTCTATCTCTTTAGAGACACAGTTATTGAGTGCCTAGTGTATGCTAAGCAGTTAAGGTAAACTAGTTCAACTGAATCTACATAGAAAACATGGTAGGATATTTTAAATATCTTAGATATGAGCAATTTTAAATATAAGCCTATTTTAAATATGAGCAATTGTCTTAGTCAGGGTTTCTATTCCTGCACAAAACATCATGACCAAGAAGCAAGTTGGGGAGGAAAGGGTTTATTCAGTTTATACTTCCACATGCTGTTCATACCAAAGGAATCTCAAGCAGGTCAGGAAGCTGATGCAGAGGCCATGGAGGGATGTTACTTACTGGCTTGTTTCCCCTGGCTTGCTCAGCCTGCTTTCTTATAGAACCCAGTTCTACCAGCCCAGGGATGGCACCACCCACAATGGGCTGGGCCCTACCCCCTTGATCACTAGTTGAGAAAATGCCTTACAGCTAGATCTCATGGAGGCATTTCCTAAACTGAGGCTCCTTTTTCTGTGATAATGCCAGCTTGTGTCAAGTTGACACAAAACCAGCCAGTACAGCAATCTTCAAGTCCAGAGAGGTTAAGTCACTTGCCCAAGCTCACACAGCTTCTAGCCTACTGGACTGTAGACCTCAGTGTCTGCCCCGGTTCCACAGCTGATGGGAGTCTCTCTGATTGTCTCAGAAGGAAAGTGAGCCGGAGGTAGCTGTGTGTGTGTGTGTGTGTGTGTGTGTGTGTGTGTGTGTTCGAGCTTGCGCTTGCGCACACGCGTGTGTGTTTTGAGCAGAATCCTCAGCCCTGGAGGAAGGAGGCTGAGGAGGGGTAATGCTGTGTTTTCCTGCCCACTGCTCTTTGAGCTGAGATGGAGCCTGCTAATCCACTTATTTGATAACTCACTTGCTCTGCGTCTATTTGGAAGCATGCAAGCTCCCACGCACCAGCTCCAGCAAAAGCGAGGTGGCTTTGCTTAGAGGAACCTGATCTGCCTTTCTGGGGATGGAGTGGTGAAACCATACCCAGCAGTGGACAGTAATGGACCTAAAAATAGAGGGTGCAGGGAGCGTCAGGGGGCGGGGAGTGCTTCCGGGGCTGACTGTCTGGCACTGGGCAAGCCTGCACACCTAAGCTTCTGAGCCCAGTGCTTGGGATCCTCTCGGCCTGGAGAAAGGTATAAGAATAAGTGAGGGACAGATGGTCCCACTAAAGCCGCTGCCCGCCTCCAGATGGGAAGTCATCCCATCGTCTGAGGTCTGGAGACAGTTGCCCTGCCCTTGGCACTCTGGAACTTCCTAAATAGTTGTAAGCTGTCCATCACTCAGGAAAATCCTGAGATTTGTGCTGTGCTGTGGGTGTGGGGTGGGCCAGAGTGTCTGCGCTATGCTCCTGACCAAACCCAGTCACATGCATAGGTCTTCCTTTATCTGGTGGATTAGCTGCTTTTCTTTTCGATTTTTTTAAAAAAGATTTATTTATTTATTTATTATATAGATACACTGTAGCTGTCTTCAGACACACCAGAAGAGGGCAGCAGATCTCATTACTGATGGTTGTGAGCCACCATGTGGTTACTGGGATTTGAACTCAGGACCTCTGGAAGAGCAGTCGGTGCTCTAACTACTGAGCCACCTCTCCAGCCCTGCTGCTTTTCTTTTTACTGTGACAAAATAACTGACAAAAGAAACATATTGGGGATCACAGTTTGGGGTACAATCATCATGGTTGGAGAGCCATATGGCAAGAATGTGAAATGGCTGCTCATTCTGCCCCTTAGTCAGGAGCATAGAGAGAGGAAGGACAACTCAAGTCCCTGATCCACTGTGCAGCTGAAACCAACACTGGGACCCACACTCAGGGTGTGGTCGATGAACACGGGGCTTCCTTCTTCAGTTAAACTTTCCTGAAAACAGACATGCTCAGAAAGGTATATCCTAGGAAATTTCAAATCTTCTTAAATCCATGATGAAGATTAATTCTCACAGCTGTTTGGTTGGTTGGGTGACTGGTTTATTGGTTGGCTGGTTGGTTTAATTGGTTTGTTGGTTAGCTGGTTGGCTAATTGATTAGTTGGTTAATTGTTTTTTTTTTTTTTTTTTTTTGACTTGGTTTGGTTAGCTAGTTGGTTAGTTGATTAGTTGGCTAATTGGTTTATTGTTTAGCTGGTTAATTGACTGGCTGGCTAACTGATTTGTTGGTTGGCTGGCTATCTGGTTGTTTGGTTAGTTGGTTAGTTCCCTGCCCCACCCCCCAGAAGATCTCTGAACTTAAGAGACATGAACATTGTTACATATCCCTTCCTTTCATTAGATGCTGAAGCTGCTTCTGCAGAGTGACATTTGAATGGCTAACAATAGCTGATGAATGAATAGAAGAATAAGTCTGCACCTCTGGCCCAACCATACCCCAACCCGAGGCTTCACCTTCAGAGTCTACAGCTTTTCCCCGGGTGCGCCCCACATCTCTTAACTCCCCAAAGCCAAGTAGGAAACCACCCATGGCCCTTTGCAGGGGCCATTCCAATCTGTCTGAATGCTCTGTCACGCCTAAGACTTTTTTCTGGCTGCTGAGATCCCCAGAGAGGAGACCCACTGGAGAGGTTCTAGCTCTGCAGCCCAGAGTACGTTGCATGTGCCACACTCTGTCCTGTCTTCTCAGAGCACCCTGAGGATGTCACAAAGCTTTCTACTAACCAAAGATATCATTCTATGACACTGTGGTCAAGTGTACAAATCAGCAGCTGGGACAGAGCCAAGGAGGTGTCCTCAGGGAGAGGTCAGGGAAGTGCTCAAGGAGGGGTGCTTGTTCAGATACCTGCCACTGGGTGGCACCCTCAGATAGAAGTGCCCCAGTCTGAGAAAAGTGGAGAAGATAGTGAGGTGGCTCTGTCAGCAAAGCGCTTGACAAGGAAACTGAGGACTGAGTCAGTCCAGGAACTCCTTCACATGCTGGTGATCCTGGCTATGGGGACGCAGAGCTAGGTGGATCCCGAGACTCACCGGCCAGACTTAGGATCCGCTGGTAGCTGTATTTGTACAATTCAAGGCCAATGAGAGATTATTGGTTGTTCTCCAACCTCTACAACCTACACACATACACACACACACACACACACACACACACACACACACACACACACACACAAGATGGAAGAACCCTTTCCCTATCCCCCAAAAGGAAGCAGAGGCAAGCTGGAGAGAGGCTGGAGAGCCGAGAGATGAGCTGTGTTGGGAAAATGGGCAGGACTAGGGTTCAAGGCTCCTGAGAATCCCAAGCACTGAGGCTAAAGACAGCAAGGCATACACTTTACACAAGGAGCCTGATGTCAGATGGAGGATGGGCTGGGAAGAGGAAGCCAAGCGGCTGGTGGGGTCTCCTATGGGAGCAGGCCAAGGGCTGGGACAGAGTTACCAGCTAGTTAGTGATTGGGTATGTTGTCCCCGTGAGTGCCTTACCCTTCACTACCATGTCTGTCCCAGGCCCCAGCCTTATTGCCCTACTCTTCAGCAAGCAAACCCAGAGTAGCTGCCACCAGCAAGCAGAAGGAGCAGGGCTCTGAAGTCCCCAGGGCTTTCTGGAGGGGCCATGCTGCCCTGCCCTCACCCCACCCTGCGCTGGAATCCTCACAGCCTGCCTTTTCCCCTGGTGATGAAATATTCATCTCAGCAGAGTAGGCCCTCTCTGGAAAGGCTGCCTGCCTGAGTCTAGCTTACGCCTTGCACAAGCTTTTAAAGAACGGGATGCTTTTCCTACCCTCTAAGCATTTTCTAAGTCTCCAATCAATAATGCACTCTACCAGTGGCTTCCTCTTCTCCAAGCTCTATTCCCAGCCTACCCCTTCCTCCCTCTTCCTCTCTTTTCTCCTCCCACCCCCTCTCCTTTTCTTTCATTTACTTGTTAAGAAAAAAATTTAAGTAAATATCTCGAACTACTCAGGCACTGAGCGTAGACCCTAATGGGGGGATGAGGTGGGTAGGAAAGCAAAGCACCCAGAGTCTGAGCTCAGAGATGAGGTGTGCAGATGCTAGAGGGAAACCTTTAAGCCTGCCGAGATCCTGGTGAAGAAGGGGACAGGCTCAGATCTGGGATTCTATTCGTTGGTATACAGGTTGCGTAAGATGCACATGACCCTGGGTTCAATCCCCTGCACCGCATGAACTGGGCGTGCTGGCACACACCTGTCATCAGAAGTAGAGGCCAGAGAATCAGGAGTCAAAGGTCAACCTGAACTTTGTGTTTGTATAGGGTATTTGAGACCAGTTAGGATATGCAAGACCCTCTCTTAGAAAAAGTCAGGAGGGCCAAGCTTGGTCTCATGAGGCCCCTCTCTGACCTTCTTCTAATGAACTGGAAATTTTTGATGGCATAATGAGAGAAAATAGGACCATAAAAGGGGTCCTGGAACAGACA
This sequence comes from Micromys minutus, assembly GCF_963924665.1. NCBI lineage: Eukaryota > Metazoa > Chordata > Mammalia > Rodentia > Muridae > Micromys > Micromys minutus. The sequence continues at coordinate 5,382,519 of NC_137982.1, read as the reverse complement.
TTTTAGAGCATGTGCAAGATAGACAGCCAAAGTGTCTCTGAACAGAGCAATCCAGTCAGGAGGCCTGCCTCTGTGTGGTAGTGAGTACCTTGTGCCTACATATCTGTAAATGTAGAGGACCATCCTCTTCGGAGGCAGGGGCTCACATGCGTCTGCTTGGTAGGTGGTGCACTGAGGGCCTGAGCACATTCCTTGCATGTGGGGGCTGTACGGCTGGGTGCCAGGCACGCTTCAGAACTGGGAAAGTGTTTCCCATCCCAAACATTCCTGGAAGTCTGGCTGTGGGAAGGATTCACATATGCCCAGGGCAAAGCAGAATGGGGCATTTTTTTTTTTTTTTTAAGACAATTTTGAGTTCTTGGAGAGATTAACCTTCATGTAGTCACTGCTTTGGCAAAACTGTCGCCCCCACTCCCTGTGGCTGCTCTGTTGATGGAGGAAGCCAGCCATGCTGGGCTGTGTCCCAGCAGGCAGGCAGGGCAAGTCTGAACAGGGTTGGGCTTTCCACCTTGAGCCAGCAGACCTTCTTCTGGACGTCTCAGCCATATGCACAGCCCTGTGCCCTGAGGTCTGAAGGGTTGTTGATGGGGTCTTTAGGGAAGAGAAAGTGAAAACATTGCTAAAGCCAGCAACCCCAAACCGAATGAAGGTCTCTCGGGGTTGGCATCTCTTCAGCTGCCACTTAAGCCCACAACCCTACCTGGATACAACTCTCATGCACAAGAGGCCCTGGTTGGTTGTTCAAGAGCAACACACAAAGCCACTGCTGGATGGTGTCATAAGATGGGGCTACCTGGTCCCTGCTCTCCTGGACCTTTACTCTTGCACATAGAAGGTTCTAGAAGGAGGACAGTGGTGGGCAGTTTTAAAATGAAAGGGCTCCAGTTGTCTTCCTCCAAAGCTTCCCTGCATGGTGAAGGACCAAGAAGTGTTTTTGCTGACTTGGGCTGCAGCCAAAACAGGCTTGGGAGGTGGCCTGAAACTCTCGGTCCAAAACAGACCTCTGCATTGGACATGGCCACTGAGGTGGGTCTGAGAGAAGAGAACAATTACTAAGGCTCTGGATGGCACGCTGCTAGGATAAAGGGTTGAGGGTCAGGCCCAGCATGGATGGCTTGTCCTCCATGCCTGGAGAACTGATGGGACATGGGAGAATTGTCCCCAAAGAATAAGTCTCTCTGGATGGCTGTCACTCTGAGTGGGTTTCTGCTGATTTGTGAGAGTAAAGCAGGTGACCTTGCTGCTGACTGGGGCAGAGGAAGAAGATAGGATCAATCAATGAACCCGCAGAAAGATACGGAGAGTAGCCAGAGGAGGAGCTCAGCAAGGGAGGAGGGAGTTAGGGAGACAGGGCGATCCGAATCAGGACCAGCAGCGAACACAATCTCCTTTTCCATCTTGTTAATAATTCATCACCGCTGCAACTTTTCTTACCAAGAAATAGGAAATAATTTGTTAGGGCGAATTCCCTCAGCACTTGGCTTTCTCCCTGCCACTGGGGAGGAGGCCATGGCTCTGTTCCCTTCCTTCCAAGCCACCAGGAGAGTGAGGACTATGAAGAACTTGAAACTTTAGGATAGTGATTGCACAGCTGGTCTGTCTGTTCCTGCTCTGGCACTTTCTGAGTAAGGAGACTGAGGTTCAGAGAGCCAGGCTCAGCCCAAGACTGCACAGCACTGGTGCTGGGGGAAAGTCACCCAGGAAGCCAATGTGTTTATTGCCTTCCAGACTGTCCAGGCCAGGACAGTTTTTCCCCAAGTCCAGGAAGAAGGAAAAGACTGGCTTAACTGTACTGCCTTTGGGTTCTCCACCCCCCTGACCTTCACTTCACCCCTAAATCCCAAGTCTTATCCCAAGAACAGTAGCTGGTATTGTGTCCCCTGATCTCAACACCCCATATCCTGGGTTACTCTTTGGGAGTCTCCTGCCTCCCACCTGAGACACAGAAAGTATCTCCAGCCCCCCATTGAGGCTGACAGCTTAGCAGCTAAGTTCAAAAAGAATCTGTCAGCTGCTGAACTGTTCAGGGCCTGCCCACACACTCGGAGGCAAAAACATGGGCTGTCTGCCTCCTGGGTGCTGTATGCGTGGCATGGGCTGGGGGTGGCTGTGTCCTTTCCCTCTTGGCAAATGGCAGTTTCCTGACTTGTTTTAGAACTGGGTATTTGGCATTGGAGAATCTGATCCCTGGGAAGCAAACAGGTAATTGAGCCACTGGGTTGGGACAAGTGCATACATGGTGGCCCAAGAATGGACATCTTGTTTACATCCAGCATCTCTGAGCATACGTTACGCAGACTCTCATCTTGTGGTATACACACAGGGTCCTGGCTGGCTTGGGGTCCCTCAATGCCTTTTCCTCACTCACTCCGTGTTCCTGACTGAGACCCATACAATAAACAAAGATACAAGGCTGAAGAGGCAACTTCGGGCTTACAAGCACTGGCTGATTTTATAGAGGACTCAGGTTTGATTCTTGGCACCACACAGCAGCTCACAGCATCGGAAACTCCAATTCTAGGGTGTCGATGTGTTCTTCTGGCTTCCAACAGGCATGCCTAAGGTACACAGACATATATGTAGTCAGAACATTTATACACATAAACAAACAAAGAATTTTACAGAAAACATCAGGAGACTGGAGGTGTGGGTCAGAGTTAGAACACTTGCGTAGTGTACACAAGTCTCTAGGTTCATCCCCAGCACCAGGAAGAAGGAGCAGAGGAAGGAAGGGAGGTTAGAGGAAGGGAAAAAGTAAGAAAAACATAAGTTAAAAAGAGAAAAGATATGTTTAGCTTAGGTTTTATGTGACATATGAGCCTTCATAAAGACTAGAACAGGATGAATCTGTGTATTCTGGGGGCTGGGGGATGGGATGTGCTCTGTGGCGAGGTCAGAGAAGACCATCATGGAGTTACTCTCGCCTTAGGCCTTCACGTGGGTCCTGGAGCTTGAGTTCCACTCAGCAGGCTTGCACGACAAATGCCTTCTTGTGCTGGTGTTCCTTGTGTGAGAAAGAAGATGAGCCCATGGGCTCCTTATGTCCTGAGAGGCCTGTGAGGGGACTCACATGGCTGAACATTCCCAGTTGAGGGGATGCTCTGCTGGAAGACAGTTCACTTCCTGCTCCGTGATGCTTTTGACCTGGAGCTTGCCCGGCCTCTGACTCCTGCCCTGGAAATAATAACAGAGGAGCTTAATCATTAAAGAGACAAAAGTGCCTAAGTGTGCCACAGAACAGTCTCTCCACAGACTGTCCCACTTAGAGAGATCTGTCACGCCACCCTACCCCACCCTGGTACCTGTGCTCTGGTTCAGGGCTGCTGCACTGCCAGCTTTCCAGGTGACTGGCTTGGGGTGTGTGGCAACAGGACAACTGCAGAGATGCTGAGCTCAGCTTCCCCAGATTCTCCAAGGTCAGTCCCATCATATCCTGGGGAAGTGACATTGGGCTAGTATATCCTCAATGACCATAGCAACAGCATCTGCCCCTGGCCCCACCACTACTGCACTCCCCTGGGCTAGCTGTCACTAAAGCAGTCTGTGTTCAAGGTGCTCTGTGTCATGGAGTCCCTGGGTTCTCGGCATCTCCCAGCCTCTACCTTCCTCTCCTTGCCACTCCAGCCGACATGCACGGATCAGCCGTGTGCAGCTGTCACTGCTGTATGGTGACATCTCCCCAGCTTCTCAAACACTATCTCACAGAACACAGGACAGGGAAATAGAGGCTCAGAAAAGTCATGTGGCTTTCTCAAGGTCACAGAGCCTCTAGAAGGTAGAGCTGAGCTTAGGGCTTTTAGACCATAGAACCAGTTTCCTTAATGGCCCCAGACTTAAACAGGGAGTTCTAACCCTTGTCCAGAGAGGCCCCTAGGAATTATATTGGAAATGTATGTGGTGGGTGACTGCGGCGAGGGGAACGGTAACACCAAGGCCTTTTGTGTATGTGCGCATGTTTTTGTTTGCATATAGGAATGGAGGCCAGTGAGCCTTAGGCTTCATTCCTTAGGTACCATACATACACCTTGGTTTTGAGATAAGGTGTCTCACTGGCTAGGGTAATCCCTGTGAACATGTCTGCCTCAGACATCACAGTGTTAGAGTTGTAAGTGTGCCATCTCATCTGGCTGCTTTTTCTTTTTTAACTTTTTATTGATTGTGAATTTTACACCATGCACCCCAATCCCACTCATCTCCCTGTCCCTCCCCAACAAAAGATTCATTGCAATGAATCATTGATCTTGTTCAAGGCCTCTGGCCTCTGCTACGCCATCAGCACTGGATTCTCACAGGAACTCCTCTTGGACATCCTAATGTTGCCATGTGTCATGGAGATCCTGCAGCTTTGGATCTGCAGGAACAGCCCCTTCACACACTCCAGTAGATAGTAGATGGGGTAGATGTTGTGGTGGGACAGCTCAAAGCCCTGGTCAGGGTTTGGGAGGTGGCTGACTTGTAGCTCTCCAGTACTGTCCCAGGCTAGCTCACTCGGTGTCATAGTGAGCAAGGTCACCTGGCTTATGAGGCTCAAACTTAAGTCTCTGCAGCAAGCACTGAACCATGCTCCAAGAACCCGAGGCTTTTCCCCTCTAAGGCGTTTAAAATAAGAGTTATACGAACTCTTTTTGTTTGGGGTGCTAATCATTAAATGCTCAGAGAAGCAGTTGCTAGCTTTGACAGCACCAGCGCTTAGCTTGGGTTTCCTTCTGTAAGGTAGAAGTGTGCCCCACACTCCAGCACTGGCTGCCCTTGTCAGGCTACCTCATCTGGCTCTTTTCATTAACGTGTCATCTGCTCTGTAGTCTTGGGTGCTAGAGACCCAGAAGGCTGGCAAAGCCACTATTGCCTTCCGCTGTCCTCTTGGGTGGGGACAGTGCCGGCTGGAACTCCTCTGGAGGTCTCCCCAGTGCGGTATAAAGAGCAAGCCCGGGCCGGAGCTTGTTCATGTTCAGAAAGGAGCTTGCTCCGTGAGGACACACACAGTCCATGGCTCCTCGGTGGTGCAGAACTCCGAGATCTTGGGGTGGCTGTGTGTGTGCCAAGCTGGGATGACTGTGCTAGCCATGGCTTGGGATCATTTGCTGTGCTCGTGGCTGGCAAAGCCTCCTCCGCTGCAGGTATGAGGCTGGTCAATACACAGGCTCATTCATTACTGGTTCGCCGTCTGCTTCCCAGGGGCTGGGGTAGGGGCTGGCAGGGCCCTGCAAGTTGGGCAGCAAGGATCCTTAATCCGGCTGGAATCCCCAGCCCCTGGCAGAACCCCTGCACCCATATTCTCAACGATAAGAACCTGGGAATAGCTCATGGCTTTGAAGAACCATGTGTCCCCCACCCCCTAGCCAAAGGGCCAGTAGCAGGCAGGTAAGGCAGGGGGCTAGAAAAGGATCCAGCAAAAGGTGATATATGGTGACTCAGAGCTGCCGAGGTGGTGTGTGTGTGTATGTGTGTGTGTGTGTGTGTGTGTGTGTGTGTGTGTGTGACAGGAAAATTGACAGTCAATATATGATGGGCAAACATTAATAAAATTACCAGGGGACCGGAAGGCTTGGGAAAGGACATGGATTTTTGGAGGTAAGTGAGGTGTGTAAAAAAAAAAAAAACAAAAAACAAAAAACAAAAAAACAAAAAACAAACAAACAAAAACCCAAGTTTATGGAAGCGGTGTCTCTGAGAACACCCTGGAAAACCCAGGGTCAGGAACACCTCTCTAATCTGCCTCCCCTCCCTCTTAGCTCATTGGGGTAAGCCTGCCAGGAGCGAACATCTCCACTAAAGGCACAGATTCAAGACCAAGGTGTTGTGGGCGCGTGTGCACTCAGCACACTCGCGTGCACGTGCCCCTGGTGTTTTGGTGTGTACCCTTTTTCTGTCCTTATTTAGGAGCCTTTCTCAGAAGAAGGACCACCCAAGGGCCCCCTCCAACTCTGTAAAGACTGTCTTTAGAGGGTACTGAGGGTTAGGCATTAACATAGGAATTGGAGGGGACACGGTTGAGCCTCAGAGGCTCAGGGCAGAACAAAGTAAGCAGAGAGTACCCAGCCTGAGCCCAGCCGTCCTCCAGCTCCGCATTCATGCACAACTCTAAGGCTGTGTCTGCCGACCCAGAACACCAGCAGGAGCTCTCCTGCTACCTGGAGCTAAGGGTGGAGGGATGGTCTCCTGGTCAGCAGGCTGTTGCCTTCTGCCTGGCCTCTGCTTGTCATGGAGCCTACAGGGGTCAGGACTCTCCCCATTCAGAAGTCACTGGTGGCTCCAGTCACCAGTAAAAGTCACAAAAAGCTCCTCCTTTGTCATGGTGATTTGTAAGCTCGCCAGACACTGAGGCAGTCAGTGTAAGGTTAGGGGAAAGAAAGAAGCTGAGGAAAGGAGGAAAACAGATGGAGAGGACGGTGGGGAAGAAGGAGGGTGAGGAGGAAAAAAGAGAAGGGTATGGAGAGGGCTTTCTTCTTCTCAAAAGTACCTCCAAATCCTCTGAGGCCTGGTTTGTCTTGCCTTTCCTGGGCCTCAGTTTCCCACTCAGCAATTAGGTGCTATACTGGTGAGAAATTCCTTGTACCCCAAGGTTTCAGGCCTCACCCATCCTCAGGGACAGGCGGGTGGGGTGGACACTGACACCACAGGGTGCGAAGGACAGGGCTATTTTGGTGAGTCAGGGCTTTGTGAACCCTGCCTTAGTGAGCCCCTGGGCTAGCTGTGCCCAGGTGCCCACAGAGCAGCCCCTAGGCTGCCTGGACACCAGCTCTAGCCTGTGGAGGATCAAAGCCCATGACCAGTGGCTGACTGCAGTGTTGCTGGCTGTGGTGGCCAGGGGATGGTGGCAATGTGTCCACCCCCCTCAGGGGCCTCATGGATCATTAGAGAGTGAGAGGTTTTTAACTCAGATCCAAGCTACTTTGTCTCTGCACAGACACCTGAAATATTCATCAAAGTGGCCATGTGGCCTGAGGCACTGTGAGGCTGTCAGTGGTAAGGTCTGTTGTTTGTTAATTAATAGGCCTACCATCCAGAACAGTTATGGGCTTATAGAACAGGCAGTAGAAAGTGCAGAATACCTAAGACCCCCACCCCATGATCTTACAGTGCATCTGCTGTCTGTGCGGGACAGGTGCTTTCTACTCCTGCACCCAGGGCTTGGCGATGCCTAGCAGATGTCTAGCCTAGGCACAGGGCAAGCACACCACATGCCCTGTCCATTGATCAGCATCTACTTCCTGACAGACTCCCTTCCTCTGCAGGAGAACCCCTACCTGTGCAGTAACGAGTGTGACGCCTCCAACCCCGACCTGGCCCACCCACCCCGGCTTATGTTTGACAGGGAAGATGAGGGACTGGCCACCTACTGGCAAAGCGTCACATGGAGTCGCTACCCCAGTCCACTGGAGGCCAACATCACCCTCTCGTGGAACAAAAGCGTGGAGTTGACAGATGACGTGGTGATGACTTTCGAGTATGGCCGGCCCACGGTCATGGTCCTCGAGAAGTCCCTGGACAATGGCCGCACCTGGCAGCCCTACCAGTTCTATGCAGAGGACTGCATGGAGGCCTTCGGCATGTCTGCCCGTCGCGCCCGGGACATGTCACCCTCCAGCGCCCACCGGGTGCTCTGCACCGAGGAGTACTCACGCTGGGCAGGGTCCAAGAAAGAGAAGCATGTGCGCTTTGAGGTAAGGGACCGCTTCGCCATCTTTGCTGGCCCTGACCTGCGTAACATGGACAACCTGTACACGAGGATGGAGAGCGCCAAGGGCCTCAAGGAGTTCTTCACCTTCACTGACCTGCGCATGCGCCTGCTGCGTCCTGCGCTGGGCGGCACCTACGTGCAGCGAGAGAACCTCTACAAGTACTTCTATGCTATCTCCAATATCGAAGTCATCGGCAGGTAAGGCCCAGGGCCACTGGGATGTCACTAGGGATGTCAGCTGTCTCCTGGAATATTGTCACCTGGCACCTGGATGTCTCTAGGAATATCTGATTTTGAGGGGTATTATATGATATTTGAGATGTCACCTGGTTCTAGACATGTCACCTGTGACCTGCATGTCAGCTGGTTCTAGGGATGTCACCTGGTTCTTGAGAGTGTTATCTGATATCTGGGAAGTCACCTGGGTACCTAGAGATCACCTCTTTCCCGGGATGTCACCTGGTACCTGAATGTCTCCTGATACCTGGATTGTCACCTGATTTCTGTAATGTTTATGTGAACCTGGTACCTAGGTAGCACCTTGTTCTCAGGATGTCACCTGGCTTCAAGAAGTCACCTGCTTCAGATTTTACCTGGTGCTACATCAAAGGACTGCCTGTGCAGTCAAGATACCCAAGCTTTGTGGGGAGCTTGTGTGGGTGTTAAATGTCTGAAAGGACAAGTTCTGCACCATTAATAGACACCATTCGGGCTTTACAAGAGGTGCTTATTCCCAAGCCACCTGTGGAACAGGGAGGCTGAATCTGCTTCCCTTTGGACCTCGGGGTGCTAAGATGAGTCCGATTTCTCGAAGAGCTCACAGCAATGCCCAGCATGCAATAAATGTTTTCTTAAAAAGTATTGAATAAAAATGAATGCTGGCCAAAGGAATGGCACCAGAGGGCTGGAGCAGACTGGCAGGGGCAGTGTGAGGCCTGGGGGTGTTGGGGGGCCTTTGTGTGCCTCTCCATTGCAGGCTGTGCTGCCTAGGGTGTAGCTCCCGACATGGGGGGAAAGGCATTAGCTGCCCCATGTGTCTGATTAGGGTGGTTTTTCTTTCTGCTATTGTTTTGAGTTTGTGGGTTTTTTTTTTTTTTTTTTTTTTTTTTTTTTTTTTTTTTTTTTGAGAAATTTTATACACGGAGACTGTATTTGCAGCATTTCTGCCCCATTTATCTCTCCCCATATCCCACTTTTATAAAAGACACAACATGCAAAACATGTATTTTCATATTCGACCAGGATTGGGAAGGGTGCTGAGGTGTGGAGTGAGGCAGCCTGGAGCCAGTTCCCTCCCTCTGCCTGGATTGTTGATGGCCCAATGGGGTGGGGTGAGGTGGGGTGGGGTGAGGTGGGGTGGGGTGAGGTGGACTGGGGTGGGGTGGGTGAGGTGGGGTGGGGTGGGGTAGGGTGTGCTGGGGTGAGGTGGGTGGGGTGGGGTAGGGTGGGGTAGGGTGTGCTGGGGTGAGGTGGGTGGGGTGGGGTGGGGTGGGGTGGGGTGAGGTAGGGTGTGCTGGGGTGAGGTGGGGTGGGGTGTGCTGGAGTAAGGTGGGGTAAGATGGGTGTGCTGAAGTAAGTAGGGTGGGGTAAGGCCAGGTGTGATGGGGTGGGTGGCACTCTGTTGAGGCTGTGTCTTTAAGTCCTTTTTGTTAATACCATATGTGGATTCCAGGGATGGAAACAGAGGTGATCCAGTCAAGAAGTAGAGTTGGGTTCAAAACTGCAGAAAGACAGAGACAGGTGGGAATTTGCAGCCTGTACTGTGGCTGCCTGTAATTCATGGTTTTTACATACTTGGGACAGAGCATTTCAAATCTAGAATGTGCTGGAAGCTACTGAAAGATGGCTTTCTCCAGCCCCATTACTGTGATTAAAAAAAAAAAAAAAAAAAAAAAACCCTGAAAAGGGCTGGAGAGGTGGCTCAGGAGTTAAGAACACATGCTGCTCTTGCAAGGGGTCTTAGGTTTGGTTCTCAGCATTCACACAATGACTCATGATCACCCCTAACTCCAGTTCTAGGGGATCTGATGCCCTCTTCTGACCTACATGAACACATACATATAAACAGGCAAAGCATTTGTATGCATAAAAATAAATAAACCTAAAAAAAATTAAAAAAAATAAAACCCTGACAAAAGCAACTTAAGGTTTACTTTGGTTCTAAGCACAGTTCATCACGATGGAAAGAGTAAAGGTAGATCAACCTTTTCAGCCTTCCTAATGCTGTGACTCTCCAATATAGTTCCTCCTATTGTGGTGAACCCCAACCATAAATGTATTTTCTTTGCTACTTCATAACTGTATTTTTGCTATTGTTATGACTCATGGTGTAAACATCTATGTTTTCCAGTAGTCTTGGGTGACCCCTGTAAAAGAGTTCGACCCCCAAAGGGATCGCCATCCACAGAGTAAGCACCAATGCTGTCTGTATGTCATGCCCCAGTTAGAGACCCATTGCAGAAAGCAATGGATGCAGGCTACCTCTCAGCTCCTTTTCTCCACTTACACTGTCCAGCATCTCAGTCAAGGAGTGGCTGTCACTCATAATGACATCTCAATTGACATGAACAAGATAATTCCTCTAGGTGTTCATGGTGACACACACCTTGAATCCCAGCACTCAGGAGGCAGAGACAGACGGGTCTCCATGAGTCTGAGTCCAGCCTCGTCTGTACATAGAGAGACCTTGTCTTAAACAACAAAACAAAAAGATAATTCACACCAGCGATTCTAGATGTTGTCAAGCTGTCACTGAACACATCAAAGCCATTGTAGTAGGAAGCACAGGCCCACACATTTTAGCACTATTGTAGCAGCCATGTCCCCAGGTCCTCAGGACCCTGGCCTGCTTTCTTTGTCCACTGCTACAAGCGACCCTCATGTCCAGTATATCCAAGACTCTGCCTTAGAGGGCTGTGATGGTGCCAGTCAGGACGGGAATACACCTAGAGTCCCAGCAGGGTAGCAGCCATGTCTCTTATAACCTGAGGTTCAAGCCCTGCCCCTCCACACTCCTCTCTAGTCCTCTCTCTTCCATCTGTGACAAGACCACTGGAAGCCACTGGCATGGTGGCAGGGAGGTGAGGTGACAGGGCAGCCCTGGCATTCTTTTGGCATGCAGTCTTTGTGGCGCAGGGATTCTCTGTCACGGTGGTAAGAGCGTGGCAATCAATTGACAGGGAGAATAAGTACTCTTCAGGTGGCTGGTTGGCAGGGAAGCTGCAGCTTGGTTATTGATTAATTAGTTAGATGCCATGAGGCAAGTGTGTGAGCCAACAGAGGGAGCCCCTGAAGTTTCCAGTGGTCTCAGGCTCTAGGGTTTTCTCACCCCATGGCACCTGCCTTCCTTCCCCAACCTGCCAACACAATAACAATAAATTATCTGCAAGTTGGTATTGAGGTTAGAGCATCCAGCAAGCTGCACTTGATCCTGGCCCATGGTGCTCAGCCTGTGCTCTCTGCCTCCTGTTTTCTCAGCTGAGCTAAATGTCAGCCAGCAAGGATCCCAGTCCAGACTAGTCCAAGGTCAAGCAAGCCTCACATAGCTTTCTCTAGTGAGGCCCTAGCCTCATGGTCTCCTGGGTTCCCATCCTAGCTCTGATGTCATCCCTGGGTGCTGAAGCAGTATACACCACAATGTCCCCACCTCCTCTCCCAAGTCTAGAGTTTTTTTGTTTTGCGGGTGGTCCCATGCTCTGCACATGTCAGCAATCACATCTCCAAGGAGGGCCCAGATGGCCAGGAGGGCGGGATCAGGAGGCAGAGGCACCCAGCAGTGTGGTCTCAGGGTATAAAGAGCTAATGCAGATGGGCACAAGAGGAGCTCCAGAGCTGCAAAGGAAGAATTGCATGGGTAGCTAAGAGTGAAATCCATCCACCAGCACCCTGGGGTTCTACCTCCCTGCTGCCCTGTCTCCAGGGGCCCATTCCTGGAAGGCTAGAAGGCTGGAAGGAGGTGGGAGCTATTTTCTCCTGCATGTGGGGGAGCTCAGGTACAGAGTCTGGGCAGGAGAGGCTGGCTTGAAACTGCAGGAAATGTGGGCCAAAAACCCCGCACTGGAGGAGGATATACAGCCTGTCCAAGCAACCCAAGCCTCATCTTAAATTTCCAGGGGAGTTTTATATGATAAGGCCCACCACGAGTTGGCTGTCACCTGGCAGGTATCAGAGCAGTTCTTGCAAAGTCCCTTCAGTGAACTGGGGAGAGGGGAGTCTCCAGGAAAATGGAAACTTGCCTGAGCCCCAGGTTTTGTACCTTTGGACCATCAGGGTTTGCAAGCCAAATGGCCCCCAGGGAGAAGCATTGGGAGAGAGGGGCAGTGTCTTCAGAAGCAGTAGGGAAGAGAGGAGCCTGTGGAGAAATACAGTCAGGCCCTTGCAACCCAGCAGCAAAAGAGCGAACAGACGCATGGCAGGCACGTGTGTGAGATCTCTTGAACTTTAAGATACCAGCATTGCCTCCCAAAGTCTTTGATTCCCTGCAGTCCAGCACTGACAGCCCCCCAGGGCCTCCTTGTAGTTGTGACAGCAGCCACACGGGCCTTTGGCGGGGCTGAGACACTGGGGGTTGCTACCCACCAAGTCTGAGAGTCAAAAGGAAGCAGGGGACCACCCAATTTCCACTACCAGGACCTATCTTGGAGACAGATTTTTCAACCCAGAAACCTCTTCAAGGCTCCAAAGAAAATGCCACACTGGGCCCTCAAATACCAGAAGCAGAAAGGGAGAGGGCTCCTGACTCAGCGATCATAGTGCCAGGTTGTTGGCTGGGTTCTGTCCTCTTCTGCCCTAAAGGGGGCCAAAACCCTTGAGGAGGGGACCTGCTTGATCCCAGGGTCCTCACTAAACCTGTGGGCAGGTCTCTCTGTGGGCTCTGGGCCACAGCCACCCTGGTCTTCTCCTCCCTTGACCCCGCCCCTTCTCTTGCCTCACTGTCTTTTTCATAAACCTCCTGTCCCTATTGATTGCCAGTAACTGGAGATGCAGTCACAGGACAAGAATAGCAATGTCCGAGAGAAGCAAACCTCTGTTGGGGGCAGGCGGTGTGGGGGTGGGGAGGGAAGGCGCCTTTCCACTCACCCCATGCCTCTGTCCCCCTTGACTCCCCACTGCAAAGCTGATGGGAAGAGTATCCTGGGAGGCTGTGGAGGGTGGAGCAATAGTGACCATCACTTACAGAGCAAGTCTCCAAGGGTGGTGGCCCCCCTGACACTTTCTAGGGTTTCTTCATTGAGCCTGCCCCAGGAAAATCCTTGTCCCCATTACATAAATGGGAAACTGAGCCTTAGATGTTAAGAAATGGATGGGGCTGGGTGTGATAGTTCACACCTTTAGTCCCAACACTCAGGAGGTAGAACAGGTCAATCCCTGAATTCCAGGCTAGCGTGGGATGCATGAGTTCCAGAACGGCCAGAGCTATATAGAGAGACTTTGTATAAAAAAAAAAAAAGTAAGAAATACAAAGAAATGTTGCATGTACCCATCAAAGGGTTTGGATACGGGAAATAGAAACTCCTAAGTGTTTGGCGAAGACAGAACAATCTGCATTGCTGATGGGAATGGGAATGCCAACTCTGCTGAGAACAGTATGGTGGCACCTGAAAATGTGGAATACAGAATTAACGTGTGAGCCAGTGGTTCTCCTGCTGATCCACCAAAAAAACTTATAGCCTAACAGGTGCCTATACACCATGGTACAACAGCAGGTTCACCAGAGCCAGTGATGCAAACAGCCCAAGGGTCTTTTGGAAAATAGATAAATGCCAGGCAGTCTAGACATGTGATGGACTATTGCACAGTCCTATAAAAGGCAAGGGCAGCGTGTAGTGGAGCAGCTCTACACACTGAGTTAGGGGATAAAAGAAGGATTCTGAGTTTAAGGCCAACCTGGGCTCTGTAGTGGGACCCTCTCTCTCTTTCTCTAAGTGTGTGTGTGTGTGTGTGTGTGTGTGTGTGTGTGTGTGTGTGTGTGTAGGCTGGAATCTCAGCTTGGTGATGGAACACTTGCCTACCACCAGAATTCTATCCTCAGAACATTACAAAAATGAAAATGGATAGGTGGATGGATGGATGGATGGATGGGTGGATGGATGGATGGATAGATGGTGGACAGATGGGTAGATGGATGGACAGATGGATTGATGGTAGATGGATAGATAGATGGAAAGATGGAGAGCTGGGTAGATGGATGGATGGGAGGACAGATGGATGTGGATGGATGGATAAATGGATAGATGGATGGAAAGGTGGACAGATGGGTAGATGGATGGGTGAGTGGGCAGATGACAGATGGGTAAATGGAGACAAATGGATGGGTGGGTAAATGGACAGATGGATGGGCAGGTAGGTAGGTAGACAGATGGGTGAGTGAGTGGATGGATAGAGAGAGGTAGGTGGGTAGATATCTGTGCATATAGACAGATGGTGGGTGAGTGGATGGATAGAGAGAGGTAGGTGGGTAGATATCTGTGCATATAGACAGATGGGTGGGTGAGTGGATGGATAGCTGGCTTCCATATTGCACTATACAGGTGAACATCTAGTGTCTGGTATGACCCGTTAGAACGCCCTCTTCCCACCTCTGTAGAATGGAGACAGGAGATGAGGCTTAGATGAGCTTGTCCATGAAGGGAGTGTAGAAGTGGGCGGGAGTCAAAACCAGCTGCCATGGGCAACTAGGAGGAGTCCTGGGTTGCAGGGAGTCGAAAGGTTTTCTACCTGGATCTGTGGGCTCTTAGGAGGGTAGAGCATCTGAAGACTCCAAACAGAGTTTGCATGTGATGTCTGCTCAGGAGAGGGCCCACATGGAACCCATATTAAAAGGACCCATGGCCCCCAAACCTCTGGTCCATCTCTGGACAGACAATCTGACTTCTGCTTCACATTCTCCACTTATTTATTTATGCACTTGGTGTGCATGTGGTTCGATAAAAGACCCTGATAAAAGTAGCGTGAGAGAGAAGGGTTTATTTTAGCCCACAGATCAAGGTTACAGCCTACCTTAGTGGGAAGTCCACAGAAGCTCAGTCACCGGCACCAAAGTCAGGACGCAGAGAAAGATGAACTCATGCTGTTTATGTAGTCCAAAATCCCTGCCCAGAGTGGTCCTGCCTGCAATCGAGAACGGTCTTCCCCCATTAACGATAATCCCTCACAAGCAACCTTGAAGCTATTGAGAGTCTTGGTAATCCATAGGTGCCTAGAGTCTCGTGTCATGGGTGATTCTTCATTCTGTCAAGTTGACAGCACTCAACAGGCAGTCATTTATCTTCAACTGTCTCTCGAACACCCTCCTTGATGTGTATAAGAGTTGGGTAGCAGAGCCAGACTGAGTCGTGTGTACAGGACCTGAAGGCCCCGAGGCCCTCTAGTTGGTGGGTTCTGCGGGGGAGAACTGGAAGCCTGGCTTTTGGCTGAGATATCAGGACATCTGAGAGCCTCACAGTTGCTCTGAGGATGGGCCTCTTGGGCTGTGTACATTGTAACTGTCGGCTCCCTGGTCCCTTGTTTCTGGAGTTCCCCTCTGACCTTTCTCACTCCTTGTTAATTAACTGGCAGATTCTCAGGCACAGCATTGCCATCCATTGCTGTGTCAAAGTGCCACACCCTGGGACCTTGACACCCCAAGAAGTCTTCCATCTTACTTCCAACTTACCTTTCCATCTTTCACTTCTATCTTACCTTTCCAACCAGACACTTGAGGTGCCAGCTTCTCTGGGGCAGCCTTGGCAGTCTGTATGCCATTTCAGCCCCCTCCTTCTACCTTGCTTCTCTCTGAGTCTTGCCTGGTTTTTCCCTCTGTCCTGTCAAAGATATCCTGAGCATGGGACTTAGGGCTCAGGCCAACCCTATCCAAAATGGCAGTGTCTTAATTAGTTAAGATGACCACATGTCCATGGAAGTCACATATCTGTGGGGTAATGGTGGTAGGATCTAACCCACATTCTCACCTACAACCTGCAGTATATGAGCAGGAACTGCAGGTGGTGCTGACACCCTAAAAGGACGAGTGTTGGGGGCAACCAAAGCTGAACCAACAAAGACACAGGACAACGCTGGGATCAAGGTAGTCAGAGAGTGGCCTCCAAGTATCAACTGGAGGCTAAATGGGGGAGGGGGGCTTCTCCCAGCAAAAGAGGTAGGTGCAGAGACCTTGTCTAAGACGGTGCAGGAGGCTGCTCTAAGAACTCAAGGATTCAGTGACAGTGGCTGAGATGTGGTGAGGGAGCACAAGAGGGTAGCACTGTCGACAGAGCTGGGTGGCTGTGGTCCCTGCAGCTACAGGGAGCAGTGGTTTTAGTCTGAGGAGAGGTAGGATGGGGCTGTGAGCAGGCCTGACCTGGCTTCTGATCTTAGTGAAAGGCAGAGGATGACTCAGAGAGCCTGTGAGACCAAGCCTCATGGCAGCTCTGACCGAGTCCGATGGTAGAAGATGGTCATTATGACCGAGTCCGATGGTAGAAGACGGTCATTATGACCGAGTCCAATGGTAGAAGATGGTCATGGAGGTCAGGTAACAGGACAGCTTCTGTTGGGTTCAAAGAGTGGGAGTGAGCTAAGAAAGGGGGTTCCCAGACTCCTGGGTTTTTGACTTGAGGTGCTGTGTGGATGAAGAAGATTTTACCTAGTCAAACAAGAACAGTTGAAGGAAGAAGTTCCTGGAGGGAATTTTAAAAATGTATGTGTGCACGCATCTGCAGGTGTGTGTGTGAACGTGTGTGTGAGTATGCACAAATGTACACTGTATGGATATGGCCTTGTGTTAAAGAGGGGAGACACATGAGTATGGGAAGGAAGGAAATGAGATGTTTAAGGGGAAGGTAAAACACAGAGGTGTGGAGGTAGTTAGGGGGTCCCAGAGGGAACCGGACCAAGGTAGGTTCACCATCTGAGAGCCTGAAGGTTAGCCCTCATTGGTGCCGATCATGCTGGGCTCCAGGGAAGGAGTCCTGGCAGCTGCAGGAACTGTCATCTGAGCATGGGAGGCTTTGAATGGCTTCCTAATGGGTAACAGGATTTATCAGTGGGCCTGCAGAGGTGATGTATATCAGGGCACTTAATAGAAAAGGGCTTGCACAGAAGCCCAAATTTGATTTAGCCAATTAACTCAATTGCTGGCCATCAGCTCCAGGAGGAGTTGCAGCCCACATCTGTCCCCATTACCTTGGCATCATCCAGCCTGTCTGCTCACGGCAACCCCTCATCCTGCGCTGTAACTTCCCCTCCTCCACGAGAGCTCAGGTCTTGATTGGCAGTGTGCTTAGGACCCAGTCTCAAGTCCCCCAGCCCTGAGACTTCTGCCTGGTTCTTTATCTCCCTGTAATCATGGTCACAGATGTGTTATGTCCTCTGGACACTTGGTCCTTCAGCTTCTCTCCTGACTTTTCTCTTGCGTTTTGTGCAGGTGGCCTGTCCCCAATATTACAGAGCCCACCAAATATTCAGACTCTCACCCACAAACAGCCCAAGGCCACAGGTCATGGCTCTCATTATCCTGGAATCAAATGGGGCCTCGGTAGGAATTAACACACACCTTGAGGCCTACCCCACCCTCTACGCAGCCGTACCCCCTGTTCAGGAAGGAAGGGTCCTGATGACCACTCTTCCTTTATCACTCAGAGCTGATACCTAGCCAGCCAATGCAGAGTTGGAGTCTGCCCTGTGGTAACCAAAGGCTCATCAAGATTTTCCCAAATAGAAGAGGAAAGTTCCTCTCGGTGATAGAGAGGAAGGCATGGCTAGCTGCCGTAAAGAACTAGCTTTGTTTCCAACTTTATTATCCAAAGGGTCAGAACCCGTAACTGTGGCCTTGGCTGGCCTACTGTGTGACAACAGGTGGTCATTTGGGGGAGATAACAGGTTTTGGAGGCCAGTTATGCAGAACCCTTTCTGTAGTGAGTTGCTTCAGAAGGAGACAGGATGGGCTCCCCCTGCTTCCCACATAGGTACCCCACTTTAGATGTAGTTGTGCGTGACTCCCTTGGGGCTCAGTCTTTGTGGGGAGCCAGACCTGGGTCTCCATCCTGCCTATCTCCAGCACCTCTTGTTTCATGCTCACCCAAGCTCCTGCAGCCTCCTCTTTGCCCCAAGGAGCAGGTGACATCACTCACTGGCTTGGGAGCTGACCTACATTTCACAGCCCTCCTGTCTGGGAGTTGCTCCAACACCCGCTTCTCTTGCCCAGAGGAGAGAAGGGCCGGCTCACGATTTTTGTGGCACACTGATGCCAGGCTGAGGCCCAGATGGTGCCCCTACTGGTAACTCCTGGGCATCGCCTGCCCCTCCCTGCTGGGCAGGGCACGCTCCAGCCTGGCACAAGCTAGAGCCCCTACGGTCCTCCATGTGGCTGTCAGACACCCAGCTGGGCCTGCCACGTGTCCTGAGAGCTAGGCTTGTCTGGTGTGAGCCTTCCCTGGGAGGTGAACCTTGCCCTGTCTTGGAAATGTTATGTTCTCCAGGGACTGACTTAGGACTGTCAGCTCCAGAAAAAGGATGAGGTAGGTAAGACCACAGAGACCCTGCAGCCTATGGGAGACATGAAGCTAGATTTAGCAGATAAGTGGGTGCACCACACAGGAAGCTGGGGGGGTGGGCACAGCTGAGCAGAGGGCATGTCTTGGCCACATGGTAAGCAAGGGTGGCAGGTGAATTACAAGACATCTCAGGTTCAAGCTTTAGATGAACAGGAATTAGTGCTTAGTTTCATGGCACATAATTATGTAAACAAAAAGCATTCATTATTTATGTGAAATTCAAATACAACCTGGAATCCTGTATTTTTGTTGTTTTTGCCGAGGCTGGCCTCAAACCTTTGACTGAAGCGACCTCTTGCCTCTTGGATGGCAAGAACAGGCATGCCTCGGCTCCCAGCCAGTAACCAGTGCCTTTCACTCGCTGTCTTAAGGCTCCATGTGGAAGTGATTTCAAGAGGTTAGAGGCTATGTCCTCCACCCCATAGGGGACCCTAGAGGCCTCAAGCCAGTCACATTTGTTCTGTTGTCAGCTAGCCACTGAGACATGGGGCTGTCCCTTAGGACCACTAGGAAAGACTGGAAAGTACAGCTTTCTCACCCCACTGGCCTTTGTGCTTGAAGGCTGTCAACCACAGGAAGTGTTTCTTTTCTGAGCCTCCATCCTCCTCCCTCTCCACTCCATCCTCCTCCCTCTCCACTCCCATCCTCCTCCCTCTCCACTCCCATTCTCCTCCCTCTCCACTCCCATTCTCCTCCCTCTCCACTCCCATCCTCCTCCCTCTCCACTCTCATCCTCCTCCCTCTCCACTCCTATAATCCTCCCTCTCCACTCCATCCTCCTCCCTCTCCACTCCCATCCTCCTCCCTCTCCACTCCCATCCTCCTCCCTCTCCACTCCCATCCTTCTCCCTCTCCACTCCATCCTTCTCCCTCTCCACTCCATCCTTCTCCCTCTCCACTCCCATCCTCCTCCCTCTCCACTCCCATCCTCTTCTCTCTCCACTCCCATCCTCCTCCCTCTCCACTCCTATAATCCTCCCTCTCCACTCCATCCTCCTCCCTCTCCACTCCCATCCTCCTCCCTCTCCACTCCCATCCTCCTCCCTCTCCACTCCCATCCTTCTTTCTCTCCACTCCATCCTTCTCCCTCTCCACTCCCATCCTCCTCCCTCTCCACTCCCATCCTCCTCCCTCTCCACTCCATCCTTCTCCCTCTCCACTCCCATCTTCCTCCCTCTCCACTCCCATCCTCTTCCCTCTCCACTCCCATCCTCCTCCCTCTCCACTCCTATACTCCACCCTCTCCACTCCCATCCTCCTCCTTCTCCACTCCTATACTCTTCCCTCTCCACTCCATCCTCCTCCCTCTCCACTCCCATCCTCCTCCCTCTCCACTCCATCCTCCTCCCTCTCCACTCCATCTTCCTCTCTCTCCACTCCATCCTCCTCCCTCTCCACTCCCATCCTCCTCCTTCTCCACTTCCATCCTCCTCCTTCTCCACTCCCATCCTCCTCCCTCTCCACTCCTATACTCCTCCATCTCTCCTCCAACCCTCTTCCTTCTTCCCCTCCCACCCTCCTCCCTTTCCTTCCACCCTTCTCCCTCTCCCGAGTAGCTAGACAGTGTGTTAGGCACTTAGTAAAATTTAATGACAAGACTGAAAATCCAAGGTTTTATCTAACCATTCCTTTCATAACTGAGACCCAGAGAAATAACTCTTCAAGGTCATGCAGCAAATCAACCCCAAGATCTGGGCCAGAAGGTAGCTGCTGAGTCAGCACTGAGAGAGCTGCCCTCCTCCCCCTAATCTCTGCCATCCTAGTGGAGAAGATGAGAATGCTGTGCCCATCTGCCCCTGGCAGTGTGGGCTGGTCCACCCCACACTGCCCCTTTCTTCATGATTAAATAATGTATTCTGATGGCTAAGCTGAGAAGAACTTAGTAGTAGGGGAAAGCAGCCTGGGCCAGAGTTTTCTGGTGAACTGATTTTCAAGGTCAAAATCAGGGAAGAGACCCTTGGGAGAAATGATTCCTCCATGAAGGAGAGACATCTGAGTGTAACCAGGGGCCCAGGGCCACCCACAAGGCCTAGACTTGAGCCCTTCCTGGAGGTCCAGCTCAGAGAGGCCAGGACTCACAACTCCTCCACAGGCCTCTGCTGCCCCCCAGAGACCTGAGTTATGGCCTTGACCTATGGAGTTCCTGTCTTCTCACACAGGAGAGGGGAGGAGTGGGGCCTTGTGGGTATTCTCCAGATTCGGTTAATAATTCAGGTGCTGGTGGGTAGCAAGGCTTCAAGTTACTCACACGCTTGCTTGTTTACTTCAGGGTCTTCTAGATTAGAAAAGGAAAATCACAGGACAGAGGCCTGAGCTAGGGAAAGATTGTGTCTGTGTCTGGGGTGAGGCGGGCACTTCTGGGAGCTTGTGTCTGTCTGAGAGCCAATTAGACCCTGGGCCACAGCCCAGATGTCAGAAATGGAATCAATCTCCATTGTACACGTCTTAAAATTACTCCCTCCCATGTCTTCTTTTGAGGCAGGGTCTTATGTAGACCAGGCTGGCCTCCAACTCTGTGTGTAGCTGAGGATGAAGTTCTGATCATCCTGCCTCCACGCCCTCAGGGCTGGGATTACTCTCCACCACCTTCTGCAGAGCCTAACAGATTAGGAAACTGAGGCAGAGTAAAGGTGCATTCTTTCCTATGGCCATAACAGTAAGTGGCTAGTAGGACCCAGGGGTCAGGGCCACCAGTTCCCAGGCTCTGTGAAAGGAAGAGAAAGAAACTAGCCCCGATGTATGGGCACCTACTGTGTGCAAAGGGCTTTGTGTCATACCAGCGTTTCCAATGTGTGCATGTACCACAGGACAGACACCTGCTTCCTGCCCATCACTGTGTCATTTATTCCCTCAAGAGTGGTCTCCTGACAACCCAAACATAAAGCAGATTTGTATTCCCATCATACAGATGAGCAAATAGAGACTCAGATGGACTGGTAACCTGCACCTGTGCTGGGCAGAAGCCCTGCCCACTGCCGTGCTCCCCGTGTCTACCTTGCCTCTAAGGTACTGGGAGATCAGCCATGAGGAGCTCTGTGGGTGTGGCTGATGTTCGTACTCCAGCCTGGTACCATCTTTGTCCCACTGTGGGCGAGCCCTCAGAGCTTCTGTGGCTTTCCCAGGCCTCAGTTTCCCCATCTGCATATTTGGGTGGGGGCAGGTTGCAAGAGCTTATAGGATGGTTCTCACACAAAGTGGGAGCTTCAGGACCAGCTGTCTTTGCCCAAAACTTTGAAGGCTGGGGAGAATGAAGCAGACATTGCCAGTGAGCCTATTCTGGGGCTGCCGCCACACCCCGACCCACCCATGTACGCGTTGTTCATTCACTGGCCTGAGCTCTGTGAATGGAGCTCACCTACATGCAGGTGCCCATTTAAAGTGGGCGTCAGTGCCCCTTAAGATTCGTAGAAGTCTAGGAAAAAAGTAGAAGAAAAGAAGAGGAAAAACAGGTTTAAGATAGCTTAGCAGTTAAGAGCAGACTACTCTTCCAGAGGTCCTAAGTTCAGTTCCCAGCACCACATGATGGCTCACAACCATCTGTAACAGGATCTGATGCTCTCTTCTGGGGTGTCTGAAGACAGCTACAGTGTACTACATTAAGTAAATAAATCTGACAAAGAAGTAAATTCATACAGGGCTGGTGAGATGGCACTTGCCACTAAGCCTAACAGCGTGAGTTTGATCCCAGGGTTGCACATGGTGAAAAGAGAAAACCGGCTTTTAAAAGCTGTTCTCTGACCTCCACACATGCTCTGTGACCTCCACATATATTCCATAGTGTTTGCACATACACAAAATAAATGTAATTTTAAGCCTTTCAGCCTCAGCAACATAGGGAGTTTGAGGCTAACCTGGGTTATATGAAACCCTCAAAAAGAACACTCAGCCAGGCAGTGGGGGTACGTGTCTCTGATCCCAGGACTCAGGAAGCAGAGGCAGGCTTCAAACTCTGAGTTTGAAGCCAACCTGTCTACAGAGCAAATTCGAGGAGAGCCAAGGGCTACACAGAGAAACCCTGTCTGGAGAAACAACAAAGAAAAAAAAGAAACACTTCCCCACCACCCCTGAGGTCTCTACTTAGCCCAGACTGGACTGAAACTTGCTGTGTAACTATGTAGCCCAGGCTGACCTAGAGCTCACAATGTGACAACTTTAGGACATCTTCACCACCTAGGAAGAAATACCACTGCCCAACAGGCTCCCCTTTCCCCATCAGCCCAGCAACTCCCACTATTTTGCTTTCTGACTGCCCAGGCTGGCTGATAAGGACAGTTGGTGGCAATTGGCTTATACATTGTTTTTGGCTTATTTTGCTTAGTATCTTGTTCTTAAGGCCCACAACTTTGGGGTACAGAAATTCAAAAGTAGGCTCAATTTCTCTTGCACGGGTATCCTTGAGCAAAGAGGCCTTATGCATTATCTCCCTGAATTGACTCATGCACACAACCATAGGAAAGGACTCTGTGTTTTGGAGAATGTGATTGAGAGGCATAACAGGCTGATAGGAAACATGGCTGCCAGGCACCTCATTGAAGAAGTGACATTGTTGCTCAACTTGCCACCTCTGCCTCAAAGAATCAGCTTTGGAAAAGGTACAAGAGCCTTTCAGCAGGGGCCAGGAAGAGGGAAGAGCATGCACAAAAGCCCAGAGGATAGCTAGGTCAGATCTTAGGCTAGATAAAGGTAGAGAGAATGTGTTTTAGGGTTTTACTGCTGTGAACAGACACCATGACCAAGGCAACTCTTATAAGAACAACGTTTAATTGGAGCTGGCTTACAGGTTCAGAGGCTCAGTCTATTATCATCAAGGCAGGAGCATGGCAGAGTCCAGGCAGGCATGGTGCAGGAGGAGCTGAGGGTTCTACATCTTCATCTAAAGGCTGCTAGGAGAAGACTGGGTCTTAAAGCCCATGTCCACAATGACACACTTCCTCCAACAAGACCACACCTACTGCAACAAGGCCACACCTCCTAATAGTGCCACTCCCTGGGCCAAACATATACAAACCACCACAGAGAATGAAGAAAAAGAGGAGCCAGTGAAGTTCCCCCACTGCACCCCCACACAGAGAGGCAATGTCATCCAGAAGTACTTGCAAAGTCAAGAGAATAAAAAACCTCTGCCATTAGCTGGGATGGTGTGGGCCACTAGTCCTTGGGGAGCCTCCCTTCCACCAGCCAAGGTTCTCCAGTCCTTCATGGAACTGACAAGACCTAGATGCTTTCCATGTTCTGGCAGAAGATAGGGAAAGGTTGGGACTGCCTGAGCAGAGCCAAGGTCAGGGAAGGACCCACTGCATGGCCCTAGACAACTCACTCCCCTCCAGGCCACCGGGCTCTAACAGCCACCCTTCCTGTTAGCATGGACACAATCTGTTTCTCAGATCCAGCTGATCTCTTATGCATTTTTAATAAGCCAAGGTCAATGTTGTCACCCAAAGTTGATGGCAGTCTTTTCTCTACATGGCTGATGTCTAAAAATATCCGCTCCTCAGGCCAGAGGTGTGGAATATACTCCTGGCTTTCTACAACTGGGTGTTCCTTTCCAGCTAGCTCAGCAGGGTGTTAAATAAAAATTCACAAGAATTTTAAAAAGAAACAAAAGAAAGCTTTGGAAGACAGATACACTTTGCAAACAAATTTCTGCCAAAGTCAAACAGATTTCTCTCCTGGAGGACTTGTAGGAGACTTTGGTACACTTGTGTGCACTGTGAGTTGGGTTGTTTAGGGTATCAGGGCACCATTGCATGTTTGGCCAAAGAGGCTCAGGCATAAGACCTTCCTTTACGTGGATTTCCTAGGGCTCAGTGTCCCCAAGAAGAATCTACAATGCCAGCTAATGCCTGCCATCCACCTCTGTGCCTTTGGAGGGGTGAACTGGCTTCTTCTAACTCGACCCTATAGCTCAGAGCTACAGTGAGAACCCACAGGGCCAAGCTAGCTGCAGGACAGTATGAGTAATGACATCTGTCCATGTGCCTTTTCTGCTGCCCTGAAAGCACACTGACAAGAGCAACTTGAGGAAGGGAAGGCTGATCCTGATCGGCAGGGAAGTCAGGCAACCGGTCACATGACATCCAGTCAGGAAGCGGAGAGAAATAATATGAAAGCATGCTGCAGCTCAGCTTCCTCTCACCAGGATCCCAGCCAGGGAATGACGCCACCCACAGTGGGCAGGTCCTCTCATTTTAATTAATGCAATCAAGATCAACCCCGCAGGAATTCCCAGAGCCCCCAGGTGATTCTAGATCCTGTCAAGTTGACAGTTAACTTTACTATCACAGTGTCTTGTCCTGGTTTCCTCTCCGTGACTGTGATAAAGCACTGAGACCCAAAGCCTCTTGGGGAGAAAAAGATTTATTTGGCTTGCACTTTCAGGTCACAGTTCATCATTAAGAGAGTCCAAGCTTTGTTATTTCACACAACATTACCTCTAGCCAGGACTCACACACAGTAACAGGAGTTCAGCAGAAACCACGGAGGAGGATGCTTGCTGGCTCAAACACCTTACACTTAGCTAGTTTCCTTATATAGCTTAGGACTGCCTGGCCAGGGAATGGTGCTGTCCGCCATAGATGGAGCCTTCTGCATCCATTAACATTTAAGACAATCCCCACTCCATGTTATAAACCAGTCTCGACCTTGGAAGGAGTTAGACCTATGTGTCACGTGTGATTCATGTTGTATGATCATTTGGAAAGCCATTACCATACCACCCCCCAAATCCTCTGCTCTGCCAAAGAGTGTGTCAGTGTGAACCTAGGGACCCTAAAAGCTGGGATGTGACCCAGTGAGTATAGTGCTCAACTGTTGCTCCCATTCCCCACACTGCACAGACCAGGTGCTGGTGCTGTCCTGTGATCCCAGCGCTCCAGAGGTGGAGGGAGGTAGAGGCAGGAGGATAAAAATTCAGGGACATATTTAAAGAGTTGGAGGCTTGGGATGCACAGGACTGTGTCAGGAAAAAGATCTGACACAGAAAAAGGTAAAAATCATTTGTAATGCTACCCATCTCTCTACCACTTGCCTTTCTTTAGGGTACCGGTGTGTGTGTGTGTGTGTGTGTGTGTGTGTGTGTATAATTTGGGAGAAGGTGGACAGCGTCTCACAGTGTAGTGCAGGCTGACCTGAAACTCACTTCATAGCCCAGGTTGACCTCAAACTTGTGGCAATCCTCCTGACTCAGTGCTGATTACAGGTGTGAGCTCCCCACTGGGCTATAGAACTGAGGGCTTCACTGTGTCCACTCGGGTATCTTCCTTTGTCATTCTCCATGCTCGACATGCTGTGTGAGCCTTGTGACCTCAGAGGTTGGAGTCTGGACCCATGTTCTAATCTCTGAAGAGAACATTCGGGAACTGTGGCTTTTGGGCCCCACATTCAAAATGTTCCTGGCAGCTGGAAGCATTCCTTGGCATGTGCGTTCATGACTGAGTGATTGGATGTACAGCACTTTAATTTACAATGGATCCTCATCTACCAATCACAGCCTACCTTAAGCACTTCCCTAACATTCCCACTGACTAGCCTGTGGCTCGATAGACTTGCCACACTTAGTGGCTTATCTTCTAGAAAACCCCAGCTGGTGTAGTTTATTTTGTTCTGTATGAGAGTAAAAAGAATGGCTACCTAGGTATGCTTCTACACCATCATAAAGTCAAAAGATGGTGAGGAAAGACTATAAGTGGGGTGTTTTGTCCCTTAATTTCCTTTATGTATCAGGAAAACAAGGAGGAGGCCGTGGAGGGCAGACAACCTGGCCAATCCAGCAATGGTGGATATTTGGTGGGGTTTGCCTCCCATATTCCTGCCCCAAAAGGGGTCCCCTGCTGAGACTGTTTCTAGTGAGGGGACACAGGCACAGGAAGAGAGAGGCAGAGACAAGACATAATGAAAGGTGACAGGGGTGTTAGCTATGCATGATGTGAGCATGAGGAGGCAAGTAGCGATTTACCTTCTGGGAGGATAGAAGGAGCGTGCTGTGGGAACACAGAACATCACCCAGCAGTTTGGTCGGGGAGCCATGGGGGTGGAAAAGGAGTCAGTAAACATATTCCTCAACCCCATGCTGGGGGTAGAACCTCGGGCCTGGCAGGCTACTCCCCAGATCCCAGCAATAGTCTTTTGGGGACAATGTTGTTCTCCAGGTATGACAGGGATTCCAGATATCTGCTGGTACCCTGCCTGGGCTTTGTCCCCAGACAAGCCCATGTGCTCAGAGAAACCACGCTGTTGTAAAATGTCAACCAACCCATTGTGTCCCAGCAGGGTGCTGCCAGCTGCCACCATCTGAGCCTCCTTTGTATCGCAGGAACCTCCTCACACTCCTGCTCTTTCTAGAAGGTTCCCTGCTTCTAGGCTGTCTTGCAGATCTGGGTTTGGAGAAGTTCTCCCTGGAGCTCCATGAGAGCAGAGCTCTGCCCATCTTCTTCGCCAACCATTAAACTTACCTAATTCATTAAACCTCCAGCTCAAAGCCTGCTACAATACCGGTGCCCTATAAAGATTTTCCTTGCATATTTTAATAAAAATAAGATTTCACTCAGCATACCAGTCACAATTTGCTTTTTGCAAATATTGACAATATAACTTGGGAGTCTGCCCATCTCAGAATGAGGCAAAGTCACACACAGTGGCTTGCCTCCCCCACTCCCTACTAATTTTGTGAATTTGGTTTCGTTTTCTGGACAGGGACTTTCTATAGCCCTGGATGACCTGGGACTTGAGATTCTCCTGTCTCAGCCTCCTGAACACTAGGCCTTGCAGGTGTAGGCAATTGTGTCCAGGTCTTTCCCCCAACTTTGGACTGCTCTGAACTTCACATTCTCCCCACACACAAACACACACAAAGAGTGCCTCCTGTTCCAACTACCATCTGGGGTCCTCTTTTCCTTAGTGTCATTGCTGTGTGGTCCTGTCTCACCAAAAAGCACCTCTCAACTGTCCCATAAGTGCACTTAAAAATATTTCTGGATTTTCCTAAGAGCCAGTTTGCAACAGCGTCGAGACAGCTGGCTGCACTAATGTGATAAACACCTTAGTATCAAGGGCCATGGGACAGCTGGCTTTCTTGGGTGTGTTTCCACCAAGGCCCAGCCAAGTGTACACTTGGCCCTGGATTGACACACCTTTGAGGTCCACTGGGGTCCCCCCCACCTTTGCAGCAATTGGCACCCTCCGGCATCCACCTCTGAGCAGCCAGGTGCCCCCCAGCACCGCACGGGCTGCATCCCACTTGGTACTACTCAGTGTTTGCTCCGACCTCTGCGTTTGGTGGCCCAGATTTGGTCTAATTCAAGTCCCATGCCAGCGTGAGCGATCTAGAAAGGCCCCGCTCTGGTTGTGTTATCTCTGATCTTCCAGGCTGTCAGGGCTCAGTGCCTGGAGCCCTCCAGTCTTAGGGGTCCCCAACTCTACCATGAAATGCTTCTATTAAATGTGCCCTCATCGATCTTGGGTTTCCACAAGGTAGAACTTGTGCAAGACAGGTGGGACCTGTGCAAGTTCCTTTCCCTTTATTTACCAGCTTGCACAATGATGAATAATGCATGTGTGGGTGAACTGACAGGACGAGAAGCTGGGGTTTCCTCTGTCACCCCAGTGCCTGGGTCTGCAGCTCTCAGCCAGGACTCTGAAGGTACAGTACACGCAAGGGCATGGCTCACGACCCATCACCTGTCTGCCCACCTCAGTTAAGAGAGAAGTGTGGGGGTGTAGCTCAGTGGGTCAAGAGTTTACATAGTGTGCACAGAGCCTTGGGTTCAATCTCCAACACACACACACACACACACACACACACACACACACCGACACACACACACACACACACACACACACACACACACACACACA
This sequence comes from Micromys minutus, assembly GCF_963924665.1. NCBI lineage: Eukaryota > Metazoa > Chordata > Mammalia > Rodentia > Muridae > Micromys > Micromys minutus. The sequence goes on along the minus strand of NC_137982.1, from coordinate 5,354,454 downwards.
AACTTTCTAAAATGCATGTGATAACCAATACCTGTACTCCTAGCACTCGGGAAGTAGATGTGGGAAGATCAGAAGTTGAAGGTCATCCTTGGCTATGTAGCTAATTCAAAGCCAGCCCAGGCTTTGTGAGATCTCTTTTAAAATAAAAATAAAAATAAAAATAAGAAGGAATTAAGGTGGTCAGGTTGCTGAAACATCTGAGATCAGAGAGTCTCTCCTAGCAGAAGTCTAGGAATCCAGCTAGACGACAGCCAGAATCAACCTCAGGGGGCGTCCAGAGCTCCCATGGCTGGGAAGGGTCTCCAAACCATGGGAGAGGGAGTCTGAACTCGTTGTGCAGAAGGAGAGTCTAAGTGTGCAACGAACCACTGGCCTCCAGACTCACTCATAGGACATGCCAGCACAGACCTGCCCATTCCTGCCCTGAAGCTTGCTGACCTCCTCCTCAACACCCCCGTCCTCTGCTCTCCTCAGGTGCAAGTGCAACCTGCATGCCAATCTGTGCACCGTGCGTGAGGGCAGCCTGCAGTGTGAGTGTGAACACAACACCACAGGTCCCGACTGTGGCAAGTGCAAGAAGAACTTCCGCACACGCGCCTGGCGAGCTGGCTCCTACCTGCCGTTGCCCCATGGTTCTCCCAACGCCTGTACGTATGTAGCCTGGCCGGCTGCAGTCCTCCTTCTGTTCCCCAGCACGGCAGCTCACATGTGCACGTGCGCACACCACACACACACACAGAGGAGGGGAGGGGACAGCTGGCATAGATACATACACGTTTCCCCTCCAGTTCTCCTCCTCCATGTCTCTAGGCTGTACTCAGCCCTAGTTGCAGGCAGACCAACCTCTCTCAGCATCTTGTCTGCCACCCTTCTTTGTTCTGGGGGTAGGGCAAGGACCCCGTGGAGATGCAGAAGAGGGGGTATGGTGAATGCACCCTAAGGATGAGTTTTATAGGGTGTATGCCACATGTCACATCTGGCACTGTGTCCCCAGCCCAGCTGCCAGCTCTCAGTGTAATCTTCACATTTTGTAGATATGTCCTTTGAGACTCTTGGTCTGAGCCCCTGCTCCCAGCCCAGTCTTGTTCCCCTTTGCTCGTGTTTTGTCCACACATGTCTGCATCGTGAGCACCCTTTGAGAGACTCCCCTCCTCAGAACATGCTTCATGAAGTCACCGCTCCCACAAGTCTCTAGGCTGTGAGCAGAGGAGAGCCTAGGCTAGCACATGAAACACACCAAACGACCTGTTCCAGGCTGAGGCTGCACCAGATGCCATATGTCGCTTCCCTAAGTCCTTACAATACCACAGGAGTGTTATGACAAACCCACCCTCCAGATGAGCACCCTGAGGCCCAGACAGCACAGTGCCCTCCTGGCTCCAGGACCCAGTGACAAAACCAGGGCCCACATATTTCCTAAACCACCTGTCCCATCTGGCACCCTCCCTTACCCCTAAAAGATTCATGAGGCTTTAGACTGATCAAAGCTAAAAGCTCTAGCAAGGCAGACAGTGACAGGCATGGTGTGCGTGGGCTACAGCCAGCAGTGTGACAAGCCTTTGAAGAGGTGGCTTGCCTGGCACCTCCAGGCACTCAAGGGTCTTCAAAGGCACAGAAGGGGCTTGGCGGGCTGCTGGCCTGCCCCCTGTTTAGCTCTCTCATCCTGGGTGACTCTACATCTCTTTGTATCCTGAATCTTCCTTTAGTCCTTGTGGCTGTCTCTCACTGGTGGGCTTGTCTCCCTTCCCTCCGTCCTAAGGCCAGACCCAACTGCCAGCACTTCTGCCTGGCTCCGTCCTCAGCTTCCTGACTGTCACCTCCACCATCACAGACCAAGACTCCAACCTGCAGAACACCTAGGGCTCTGTAAAATGGACTTATTGCAGCCTCCAGGTCCCCAGGCCCTGCCTAAACAGCAGACAAGTGGCTTTTATGTGTCTTGTCTCCCCCCTGCCGTGAGAGCCTGCCCCCCCTACTTCACCGCCACTTCCCTCTACCCACCTCCTCTCAGGGACCTCTGCTTCATAATCACAGGGGCACCCCCTCCTAGTGCCCACTACCGAAAGCCTTGGGGATGAAACCCTAAGTTGTCAGCCCCCCTCCCCCAAGTACAAGGCCTCTGTGAGATCACCCTACCTGTTCCCTCCATGTTCCCCATCCCCAAAGCCAAAATCCTCTATGCCCTGTCTCTTGAGGGGGCAGACTCTGAGAGAGTCTTGCCTCTGCGTGGCACTCCCAGCATCTATGAGTCCTTGCTCTCAGTGCTCACACTCCCTAGTTCTTGTCCATGTCACATGCGTACCTGCTGAGGTGTGTAAGACCAGAATAGATGTAAGGAAGCCATGTTACCACCCAGCCCACTGTCCCCTCCTATTATAGTAAAGCCTTTCTCAGAACCATCTAGAGTGAAGCCATGACCTTCCTTCACCCCTTCCTTCCGTGACTGTGACTCTGGGACGGTGACATCCTTGGTCAAAACACAACCCAGGCTCCCTGTCCCACAGAGGCCCAGAACACCTAGAGACTTGAACTCAGCCTCCCCATCACCATATCTCCCAGCAGGCCACACCCCAACTCCATGCTGATGACCCTGTCCATGAGGGCGTTTTACTGCCCTAAGGAGCCTGAGGGTTGAGGTTAAACAGGAGGGAGGGGGGAGGGCTTGTCACAGTGTCCTGGGGGAAGAGACAGTTTACTGTATCCCATCCGTAAAATGGACTAAAAGCAGCCTTCAGGCACTCAGCGGTGAGAGTTCCCATAGGTATGGTCCCATTGCCCCTGTGACCAGTCTCCGGCCCTCCTTCTCTTTAGCGAGGCTGGAGGACACCTCTGTGGCTCCCCCTTCCTTGTGCACTGCCTGTGCTGGGTGGAGGCAGCCAGGCCTCGTGTCTAACACTGTAACCCTCTTGTGATCCTACAGGTGCAGCTGCGGGCTCCGCCTTTGGCAGTAAGTACCTCGCTCGGAAAAGACTGCGGCCAGGCCTGGAGATAGGGCATAAAGGGGCTGCTATCTCTTGGGACCATCTCTCTATCTCTCTGTCTCTCTCCGTGTTCCCTAAGTGCACGCATCGGCCTCTCCACCTCATCTCAGGTCTCCTGGGAGCTTTCTTACGCTGCTTTGAAAGATGGACGGGGCTTTTTGTGTGATTTGGGTTCCCTGACCATGTGAACAGACTCCCCTGTCCCATCACACTCTGTTCTGTCCTTTGTACACAGCCAGGGCCTTTTCTACTAGAGCAATGTCTGCCCCCTGAGTTTGACCATTTGGTATCTCCTCCAGGCAGCCTCCAAAGTCGGTCTGCTCTGCTGTAAGGCTGGAGGGGACAAACTCTGATGCCTACCCTCTGGACGTCTAGGGCATGTCAGGCTGGGGAGGGGCATCTGCAAGAGTGTAGGTGTCATAGAAATCCTGAGGATGGTGTCTGATGTGGGTGCCCGTTGACTCCCATCCACTTGGTCCTCCCAAGCATGGAGAGGGGCCAGGTGGCTGTGCAGGGCATGCATGGTAGCATCTCGTCTAAACATGTAAACTCAGCCCCTACCCCAAAGGATCTTCTACTCCCAAGAGTCAGCAGGAAGGGGCCCGTCAGTGTCAAACTGTGGCAGACCCCAACCCTTAAGGATGCTTCCAGGGACTTCATCATGTTGTCTCGGCCAGGCTGACTCCTGTCTGGGATGCTAGTGGGCAGAAGGAAACTGGACTTCGTAAGCAACACTGGCCCCAACATCAGAGTAAGGGAAGGATTCTCTGGGATGCTCCACCCTACTCTTTCTTGCTTTCTCCATGTCTTGCCAGGTATCAGCAGGTCCAGAAAAAACCCTGCCCCCAAGGCCCCTATGGTCACTGAGGCCACAAGGAGGGGTCCTATCACTTCTATCCCCTTCACGTCCACCATCCAAGTCCCTACAGCCCTAAGCACCCCACAGCCCACAGGTAGGTATGCCTGTCCCTTCCCCTCTTGCCTTCCTTACCCAGGGAGAGCAGATGCTTGCCTCTTAGAGTAGAAACTGCTAGCAGCAAGCCCTATAAGTTGAGGGGGTCCCCAGGCCATAAGAAACCATTCCATCAGGAATCCTAGCCAAGGATGAAGCTCCCAGAATTGTCTCCAGCTGTCCCTCCAAGCATTGTAAAGAAGGGTCTGGAGGCCAGTGTAGCCAAGGATACAGGGGACCTTGTAGGAAGGGTGCCCATGACAGCCAGTGCACACAGACATTCAGCCAGAGATGGTGCCGTGTCACTCAGACATGGTTTGTTGTTCGTCCATGGAGCTGGCTCAGGATCTGTCCCCAGATGGTCACCTACTGGGATCTCTGTCCAGGTGCTGGCCAGTGGGAAGACAGGGCTGGATTCATGGAGATCATGACGAGAGACAGGCCCAGGCAAACTCCTGCCTTACAGAAGGACTACATGTGTAGATACACACAGGCCTACAGACTTGACTGGCTGTTTGCCTTCCTGAAAGAGGATTTGTGCTTCCAAGTGGTGTGGGCTCCTGATGTGGCCCTCTGGGACTCACCTGGGAAAGTCTTGCCAGGGCCTGCTCCACTGCAGATGTTGGGAATCTAAAAAGATTCTTCCTGCCAGAGGGTACTAGGAAGATGGTGGCCAAGTAACTTGCTACTGGCTCCAGCAGCCTATTCCTCCCCAACCTTCTCAGGGGACATGTGGCTGAGGCTCCTTATTCCTTGGATAGTCCTGACCTTTCTTCCCGTTCATTCATTGTCCCTGCCCAGACACTCCTTGCCCCATAGTGGGTGACATCTGAGGCTAAAGATCCCTCTAGCAGTTGGGGAAGAGATCAACTCCACACTCTATCCTATCTCTGCTTCACAGGGTAACCTCTCCAGGTCAATGGACAGCCTTGAGAAAGTCACCTTCCCAGGGCCACACCACAGGGACTCTCCATGACCTCTCTGTGGGGAATTGTGTAGGGAGCTGGACCAGGAGATGAAGACTTTTAGGGGAAACTTCTGTGTATGGGGCCCCATTTGAGGTGGAGGAATCTGGGCTTGAGGCTTAGCATCCTGGGCCTCCTTCAGAGACCTTTGGACTTTACTGAACCTGTGATGGGCAGAGGGGAGCAGAAATAAGCAGGAGAGGTGGGGTCTTCCACCTGCCACTGACCAGTGGTCCATCAGGGTGGGAGACAGGCTCTGACTGTCAGGTACTGAGGAACTTTGGACCCACTTGGAAGCTGTCTTTGTATAAGTGTGTAAGTGCCTCAGAGAAGGCAGAGGAAGTCCAGAGAGCTCTCTCCGGAAATGGGGGTCTGTAGTCTGAAACTCCCCCTGGGGTACAGGACTGGCTGACTCCAGGACTTTGCTAGTGAGCAGGAGGCATGCTCATCTTCCAGGCAGCAACAACAAACTTACAGTGACATTCAGATCTGCAGTTCTGAGCCCTGTGCTGGATGGCTGAGCATTAAGGGAAGGAGGTGGCTTCAAAGTAACAGCCAGCAGCTTGCATCTTTGCATCTAGGACATCCTTAGCTCCTGTGTGGCCTGTGCCCAGAGTCTCCGGGACACTTGGCATACCTCTGGTCAGATCCCAGTTGCATGCAAGTGTTCAGCTGGCTGGACAGTGTTATCTTCCTAGTCTTACTGGGGAGGGGATGAAGGCTTAGGAAGAAGCTGCTGCATGTATGGTATGTGAATTATACCACAATAAAGCAGTTGTTTAAGAAGGGGAGAGGGAGGGAGACAGACAGACAGAGAGACAGCTTCCTAAGTTTCCCAGGAAACCCAAAGTCCAAGAGCTGACTTGCTCCATTCACTCCCTGCCCCCTCTGCCATTCAGGGATCCTGTCCTGAAGTATTAGTGCTTAGAGGTGGTCCCACCATTAAAACCTAGCTAGCATGGCTTCTTGGTTCCAAAAGACCCTCCGTGTCTGGTCTTGGCACACAACACAGGACACCCAAGCATGTCCTAGCAAACCACAGCCAGCAGCTTTCTCTTCCTGGACCCAGTGCCTTCTACCAGGTTCTCGGGCCTTTTTACCCACAGCTCAGCTGGGCCTTGAAACCGCAGCCCCAGATGCTGTCTGGAAGGCAGTGCTTTCCTGAAAGCCAGGCTAGAGAGCCTAATCCTTCCCAGCCTCCTCAAGGGGGTGGGGGGGTGGGGGAAGCAAGCTCAGAAGCAAGATGCCTTGGGGGTGGTTTTACCAGGGCTCTAATTAAGCCCTTGCCAATTTGGGTCCTTCGGTCTTGTCTCTTCGCTGAATACCATATTAGTATCAATTTGATGTCCAAAGGCTTCAGCTGGGAATCTCCTGCCATTTTTTACCTGGTAGAATTTCTATTTCTTTTTCCATCAACCACCACGAATAATCCCTTTCCAGAGGGGAAGACATCAACTTCCCGACCCCCACCCCCACAATCCCCTCCCAGTTCTGTCCTTTGAATTTGGCACAGCAATTGCTGCCTGTGCGTCTTGCTTGTGTCAAGCTCTGGGAACTGAATGTTGGGAATGAGGCAGTTGGTGACTCAAGCCAAGGACCAGGAGGTGGAAGGGCAGTGATCAAAAAGGAGAATTAATTAGACTTCCGAGAACACGCTGGGGAGCCTTCTAGAACTTTTCTCAATGTGTCTGGCATCCTGGCCAGGGCATCATCCCCCAGTACAGCATTAGCCTGAGGCTTCACACACAGGACCTGTTCTGGCTGGCTCTTAAACTGGAACAAAAACCACACGAGGGAAGGGTTTTTGAAAGCAGTGCCGGATAAAGGAAGAAATGTCCAAAGCCCACAGAGCCTCCGGCAGGGGGCCCCCTCTCCTCAGGCTTCAAGTGTGTGCATATCCGCTGCAGCTGCTGTGGTAGTATAGATGCTGCCTCTGTAGTGAGCTTGGACCCTGGTTCAAGGCCAGTGTAGACAGAGCCTGTAGTGTTGCTTCTTACAGGAGCCTCTGAAGGGTAGGGACATCAACCCTCAAATGATTTGATTTCTTCTCTTCTTCTTCCCAAGGACAGACCAAACCACCTACTGTGGCCCCACTTGGGGACAGCTCCGTCTGGCCCCAGGTGTCCTCCAGTGCAGAAGGTATGGGGGCAGGGCCAACGCCAGGCCTGAGACTCCAGGAGCTCCATTTTAGACCTTCCCCCTCTAGTAGATGTAGCAGGGCTTATATGGCACGGGGACCCAAGAACTGAATGGAGTGGGGAGGCAGAAGTTAGGGTCAAAGCAATGAGGTGAAGGACCTGTAGCTAGCCTCACCTTCTCCCAACTCTGCCCCTACTGGAAGCCTATAGGTCACACCTCTAAACCTTCTCTGGGTCACACATGGGATACCTAGGCAGCTGATGGAGCCCAGAGAGGGTCTATGAGTAAATGAAGGTGGCAGAGGAAGCCTGAGGTAAAGACTTGTCAGCCTAACCACTTAAGTGAGGGTGTGAGCCATGTAGAAGCCCCCCAGGACCGGATCGAGAGAAGTAATTATTCTCCCACTGTGGGGAAACACCCAGGATGTAGTAGCCATAGATGGATGTGGATGTACCTGGGATAGTTTAACTCCTCAGAGAGGAAGATTGTCCTAAGTTGTCCCCAGTTGACCTGTTCTCTGTCCTATTGTCCTTGCCCCACCCCATCCAACACCAAAAGCTCCCCTTCAAACCCTTCCCCATGGATGAGCATCGAGCCAGGCTTTGAGCGCCCTCTACTGGCAAATGATTGAACAACTAGTGGGGTCAGAAGTTCTTTTAGCATCCTAGAGGCTCCTCAATCAACAACACATCCTCTCTAGAGACGAGTACACGAGTCATCTCCTGCCCTGAGCCTGCTGAAGAGCCAAGAGTCCTAGAGGGAAGCCTGTTTTCTCTATGATAATAGCGAGCTTGCCTTAAAGAATGGAGCTGGGCCTTGGCAGGATTCCAGGCAGGGAAGGGTACTGCTGATACATTCTTGGCTTGATAGCACTTCAAGGATAGCAAAAGACCATCATAGCTAGAGCAAAAGGATGTCCTCTGAAGGGAAGAGCTGCAGTCTTAAAAATATTTAACATATTTATGAGTATGTTTTGCTCACACGTATGTTTGTGTACTACATGTGTGCCTGGTGCCCACGGAGGTCAGAACAACACTGGAACTGTCCGTGATGAGCCAACACATGGGTGCTGGGAACTGAATCCATGTCCTCTCTAAGAACAAGCGCTCTTCACCACTGAACCATCCATCTTTCCAGCCCCAAGATGCAGTCTTTAATGCCAGGCTCAAACTGGGAGTTTGACCAGGGGAGACTGGGAGATGGAAAGGGCAGAAGTGTGGTGTCATTTGCTTTCAAACAGCCACATATCTCTCAGTGTCAGCAAATGTTTTGGCAGCAGGTAGAGGGTGTTAGGAGATAGAGAAAGTACCTGGAAATTGTACCAGAGGATGTGTAGGTGTCCTTGGGGGACCAGAGGCAGTACGTGCCCACTGTCATGGCTACAAGGTGCTTCACTGGGACTCTGAGAAGAGCCACACCCTACACCTGAGGGCCATGTAGTCCCTCCCTACCTCAGATGTGAACAGGTAACAGGTCACTCTCAAACCTTGGTCTAGCTTCTCCCTTAGTACAAATGGCTTCCCTGGTAGCTGGACTGTGGCAGGTATAAGAACTAGTTTCTCATCTCTCTAAGCTGTGGCTATCTCTGTCGCCGTCCCTTCCCAAGCCAAGGACTCTACACTTTTCCAGCTCAAACCCAGATCTCCTCAGGTGATACCCATTGAAGAATTTCAAGGTAAGGAGATGGCCTGAGTCAGCCTCCCTCCTCCTCCCCAGTTCACTGGAGAAAGAGGATGCAGGACAGAGCTAGCTAGTCGGAACCCACTCAGAAAACCCTCCCAGAATAGCTGGGTCAAGGTTAAGCTGAGTTTCTCCAGCCCCAAGGGAGCTAAAAGCTGGAATGAGTCAGAAGCCAACTCAGGCACAGTGGGCAGGCACATGGCAGGAGAAGCAGCTGCCACAAATAGCCTGTCCTGGCTCCCCTGGGAGGTGTGGCCCAGGGGCTTGTCTTGGTTGGAATGGAATCTAGGACACCCGGGTCACTAGCAATGCTCTTTGGGGGCATTTGGAGGATGCTTCCTGGTGTCTCTGGAGGGCCAAGGTAAAGAGTCGAGTCATGCAGACCCATGAGTGGATCCACCAGCTCTCCCAGATGTGTCGCAAAGGTATTTCTCTAGCTCTCTTGTGTCTTTGAACATATGGAGACCAGGTCAGCACCACCCTGCTCATCACGAGAAAGAGAGCTGAAGGGATAGTTGCTCAGAGGGTGACCAGCCTTCATGTGCAATGGCAAGGGGGTATAGAGTCCCTTAGAAGGGACACAATGATGGTCCATCCTGCTGAAGGAAAAGTGACCCTCCACATTGACCTCTGCTACTGCAGATCCTTGACTTAGGCAGTCATGGGAGTTGACAGAGTCGTTCGAAAGGTCAGCCTGAGAACCATGTGTGGCGGGTTGAATATGTGGCTTGGTTGGTAAAGTGCTTGTCTGACACACAGAAAGAAACTGTGCCAGAGTCTCCGAACAGCATTAACTGGGTGAGGACTTGCATGATTGTAATTCCAGGAGGTAGAGGTGGGAAGACCAGAAGTTCAAGGTCATTCTTGGCCAATTATTGAGTCCAAGGTCAGCCTGAGCTACCTGAAACTTCCTTTGGTTTGTTTTAAAGCAACAAAAGCAAAAACATTTGTGGGAAGGAGAGTAAAAGGTCCCACAATGGCCCAGGGATGGCTTTCCTTGGTTTCAACTGAACAATGAGATTCAAAAGCTGGGCTGAGACCAGAGGAAACCAGGAGATAGGTGCCCAGAGTCTTACCGAAACTAGCAATTCAATGCCACTCAAATTTGGGAGACGTTCAGCTGGTAAGAAGGGTCTTATAGGGACTTGCAGAGACAGTAGCCAGTTTCCCTCTTCCAAAGCAGCATGGGAGGAAGGTTCTGCTCCATTCCATCATGTCCCCTTCTGTATGTGACTCCATTCATCACAAGCCCTTGAGACCACTATAGCAAGCATGGGTCCCTTGCACCGCCCCCCCCGCCCGTAAATGCAGGCTGTAGCACGACCCTGCCCGCCTAATCAGCCCCAGCATGTGGGCATCCTTCAGACAGCACCTCGCCCTGTGACCCAGTCAGAAGCTAGCATGTCCTGGCCTCCCTCCCTGATCGTCGGCCCACAGGCCTCCCGGGGACTCAAAGCTGACAGGGTGAGCCTTATCCACATGCTACAGAAGTGTCCCTGACCTGAAGCCCCTTCCAGATCCTCCTCCAAAGATGCTTCCTGTCACCTTCCCTTTATATTCTTGGGTATGTCCTTCTCTGTATCCCACCACACACACGCTCACTGACCACGGGTGTTTGTTTCTCCCACTTGGCTGGTCCAGACTGTGAGTGTTACGGCCATTCCAACCGCTGCAGCTACATTGACTTCCTGAACGTGGTGACCTGTGTCAGCTGCAAACACAACACTCGAGGCCAGCACTGTCAGCACTGTCGCCTGGGCTACTATCGCAACGGCTCTGCTGAGCTGGATGACGAGAACGTCTGCATTGGTGAGCACAGGAGCAGGGGTGGGCCTCAGACCCACAGAGTCAGCTGGGGACACCCACAGGGAGGCCTCTCCATCTGAGCATCTCAAGGGGACAGAAGCCCTCTGATCCACGCAGTGACCTCCAACTGTGCAGACACTGGAAACATAGGTGCTAGGTAGAGCTGAAGGCTTGCTCTGGGAAGTTGGCCCGTCCCTTGCCCTCTCTGGGCTCATAGAAAGCTTGGCAGAAGACTAGGTGAGCAGTTTCTCTCTCTCCTCGGTTGTTAAAGCTGTCCTTCAAAGCTTCAGAGCCAGCCGGCTAAAGCTCTCATAGGCACCCACTCTTCAGTGTTCTGGTCCAGCGTTGGCTTTTTTCTGTAGAGACACCCCATGGCACCTCCTTGGGCCTGGAAAGGGGACAAGTGCCAGGCAGGTCTCAGGTCTTAGCCGGCAGTCAGCAGAACCACCGCCCACCCCACCCCCCACCTGACCGGTTGCAAAGCTGGAGCTGTCACTCTGGATCACAGCTGAGGCCTTCAGATAATTCCATCAACTCTAAAGTGATCAAGCAGAATTGTGCTGCCAGTGTGACACAGGGCCAGCTGCAGTGACAGGGCAGGGCCAATGGATCTGATTAGACGTGCCCCTTCTTGTCTGTCTGTGCCTCCATCTTAGGTCAAGCACTGGGCTTCAAGGACTGGGGGCCAAGGACACTCGCATACCCACGCGCACACGCGCGCACACACACACACTATAGTCTCCTGGTCAGACATCCGTCACCTATCACACTCATAGCTTTGTATTGGTAGCCAGAAAGAAGAATGGGGCTGGCCCAGCCCTCACAGCGGAACTAGAAAAAGTGTTGGATGCCAAGAGAGGAAAAGCTATACAGAGCCTTCTCTTGCCCTGTGAATGTGCCAGCAGTCCCCAGTACAGCCAACCTTGTGGGGAGCATCTTCAGGGAGGGCAAGATACCCAGCTGAAAAGGATATAAAGGCGGGTTCTAGAAGCTGGGCCTGGGGCAGGACCCACTTGGAGGTGTTCATGGTCACTCTGGCTGCACCATGCTCTTGTTTTCTCCCAGAATGTAACTGTAACCAGATCGGCTCCGTGCACGATCGCTGCAACGAGACAGGCTTCTGCGAGTGCAGGGAGGGCGCGGTGGGGCCCAAGTGCGACGACTGCCTTCCCACGCACTACTGGCGCCAAGGATGCTACCGTGAGTAGACTCGCCCTGATGGCAGAACCTTTAGGCTGGGGGCGTGGTCCAGCATGGTGGGAGGGACCTACGTGGGCCTGTTGCTGCCTGGGCGTGGGCTTTGAACACGTGACTGCAGTGAGAACGATCTGATTGGTTGTGTGTGTGGGGTGGGAAGTATTGCCGGGTCTTCAGTGAATGGAGTCCGTGGCAAGTGGGAGCCAGGGAGGAGGGGAGCTAGGGCTTCAAAGGGAGCTGACTAAAGTTGGCTAGGAACGCTGTAGACTATGCTCAAGAAATGGAGGCTTGGGGAGATCCGAAGAGCTCCAGGTAGCCGCAGCAGAGTATGCAGAACTCTGGGGGCAGATAGCAGATGCTTCTGGAGAGCCGCGCCACTGCCGGGGAGGGACGGAAGAGAATGGGGGTCAATGGCGGGGGACAAGCCGGGGACAGGTCCTTGCAGGGATGTTTCTCACGGTATACGTCCTAAGTACCGCCCCCACCCGGGGGTGGGGAGTGTCCCTGCTCCCTAAGGCAGAAACTCAGTCCATCCCCACAGCTGCCTCAACTGCCCCCTCCGGCCCGCAGCCAACGTGTGCGACGATGACCAACTGCTCTGCCAGAACGGCGGCACCTGCCAGCAGAACCAGCGCTGCGCCTGCCCGCCCGGCTACATCGGCACACGCTGTGAGCAGCCCCGCTGTGACCTCGACGACGCTGGTCCGGATTGTGACCGCGCGCCAGGCACCGTCCCGCGCCCCGACACCCTGCTCGGATGCCTGCTGCTGCTCGGGCTGGCCGCCCGTCTGGCCTGCTGAGTCCGTTCTAGGGGTCCGGGGGTCCCGGGCCCGGCGGCGACACGGGTGCGGCCGAGCTGCTCCCAGGTGCTACTCGCAGAGTCCTCCCGCCCTCCCTGCTCCGCCCGCGCACACCAGCCCCGCCCGGCACTGCCCTCGCCGGCCACAGGGGGCGCTGTGGAGCCCTGGCCCGGCGGACTGCGATTTTCGTTTTTAATGACCTAATGTCTCCATCATTTTTCCATTTTCCCACGTTTCTTTCTTTGCTCTCCACTTTTTTCTTCTTCTCCCTCTTCCCCCCTCCCGCTCCTCCCTTCTCCTCTCCGTCCTCCTTTCTTTTGCTGGCGGTGAGACAGGGACTGGGGAGAAACGCTGCTCATCCCAACACCCGCAGGTCCTGCCACACACAAACACACACATACACAGAGAACTCTTGCGCACACCCCAGCGCCTGTTCCTGGCTGCCACCACTAGCCAGCGGACCCGGAACACTCCAGTTGCCTACAACTCTAGTCGCTGACTTGATTCTCTTTTGTATCTTTTTTTTTTTTTTTTTTTTTTGCACTCACCAGACCCCAGGCCCCCAAGGAGGCCTGGAGACAGAGGAACTCACTGTCTGGGGGAGGGGTAGGACAAAGGGCGGGGAGGGGTGGAAACCTTGTTTTCTAGAGAACTATTTTGTTTGTATCCATTGTCCCTTGTGAGGACGGACTGGTTGGGAGCTGGTCGCCGAGCGTGGCTGATGGTGTACAAGCCCACAGTAAAGCGACTTCACAGCTGCCTCTGCCTGTGTGCTTTCTGCTTTGATAGACACGCCAAAGGTTTGGATAAAAAACGGAGCCCACAAAAAAGCTTGAAAGACTTTCTATTGGGACCACTCTTCCCAGTCTGGTAGGTTGTTCTCCAAACAGAGGTGTCCCACACTTTCCCACAGCTCCTCCAAATCCAGAGTATCTGCTGAGGAAGCCCCAGGAAGATAATTCAGGGAGAATTCTTAGAGTTCTCTGCTGAACTCCATGCTGATTTGTAACCTGCTTCCGTGGCTGTCTGGGATAAATGTGTTGGCTCAGGAGCCTCAGGCCCAATGTGAGTTACTTAGAACTCCCAGCTGCTGCCCGCCTGGCCAGTGCCTCCTGAGGTTGGCACTACACCTGCTTGCCTTGGTATGTGAGGACCCAACAAGTCACTGAAGCCGGCCCAGCGTCTGCAGCTCAGCATCTTCCCCGCTCACCCTGCAGGGGGTCCGTTACCTCCTCCTATCTCCAAGCACCCCTCGGCTCCTTGTCCTGGTTCCTATTGCCCCTCTGCCCCCAACAGAGTCACCCCCTTGTATCTGCCAACTGCTCTTTCTAGCCTGGGCTGTCCCCGGGCCTTTGCTCAAGTTTCTGATGCAAAGCTAAGTGCTGAATGTGGGCTGGGCATGGTGGCACACGCCTTTGATTCCAACACTCTGGAGGCAGAGACAAGTGGATCTTTGTGAGTTTGAGGCCAGCCTGGTCTATAGCCAGAACAGCCAGTGTTAGATAGAGAAACCCTGTCTGGGGATTGTGGGGGTGGGGTGGGGGGAGGGGGAGGACAGAAAATGGAATGTTGGCTGACTGAGGCCAGATGCTGCTCTTACTGGCCACTCTCTGCCCTTAGAACTTAGGCTTCCAGAGTCAGTTCCAAGTTCTAAGGGCGGCTTCTGTCAGGTCCCTGGCTCCATACACGAACTCCAACATGCATAAGATATAAGTGGAAATGAAAGACAGGACTTCCAGAAAGTTACTAAAAGCCCTTCCGCCTACCCTGGCCACACTGGCCCCAGCCCCTCTCTCCCTGGTGCTTGGCCTGAAGGGTGGAGGCGGGAGCCAGCAGGCTGAGCATGAGTAAGTGTAGCGCCCCCTAGGATGGTGATGGTGAAGCGGAAGCGGACGTTGCCTCTGTGAAGACCCAGCCAGGCTAAAACCCAGACTTCTAAAACTGGGGCATAAACATCCACGCGAGGCTGTGAGATCCAAGGTCTCTGTTTCAGGCAAAATTGCCAGTCGCTAAATCTCTGGCCCTTCAGTCTTGACATCTAGACCCCAGAGTCCACTGAGTTCAGACACCCAGTTCATTACACAAAAGCAACACCCAAGCCTGGAACATCTCTCCCCGGAGCTGGGTGGGCTTCCACCTTCAGTAGGGGTACAGAGGGTGAGCCAAGGCAAGCCCACCTCCCTGCAGATGGCTGGGATGCTTGGAGTGTGGAGGAGGATGGTGCAGTAGTTAGAGCCACAGTGACTGAAGCCCCTGCCCTGCAAGCAGAGGAACAAGGAAGTATATACAGATTAGCAAAGGCGGGGGGGGGGGTCCTCAGGGACTCTAATAAGAAAAGAGGGATTGGGTGGGGCTGTGGAGCAGACATGCTCTCCTGGCAGGGCTCTTGTCTTGAGCAAGGGTGTTGTGGTGCAGAAGGAGGCTGCTGGGTCTGTTAAAGGGCTATGGTAACGGTGGGACCGAGCCTCCTTCCTGAAAGAGGCTGTGAACCCAAAAACACTAGTACTGCATAGACTTACCCCTTTACGTCACTGGGAGTCTCCTAGGACACTGGAGGAGCCTGGGAGGAGAGGAAGACCTACTCTGTCCTTCCTGACCTCTCAGTCGGCCTTGCTGTGTCAGCATCCCTAGGACTAGCCAATCATCTCCAGAGGGAAAGGCTCACAGTAAATCAGAACAGCATTCCCAGTCCCTACAGACTGCTCAGGCCCTGACCGCGCTCGGCTGGAGGTCAGAGTGGAGGGAACTGTGCCAGTAGCCATTTGGGAAACTCTGACATCTTCCAGACCATGAAGCAAAGGAAAAAACAAAGTCACCCAAGCCAGAGTCCATGGTTCAGCTTTTGATGTCTGGTTCCCCAAGACACAGGCAGAGGGGGTGGCATCCTTGGTTCAGCTGGGCTCATAGCTGCACCCACCTGAGACACTGTGTGGGTGTTAGAATGTTAGCCCTGCCCTTATCCCAGGGCCAGGTTTTCACCTTGGCTCTGCAGCTCTTAGTGTGAGAGGTGTGGAAGCCCTAAGCACCAGGGCTCCAGTGACCCCAGCAGCACCCCTTCCCCAAGTGGTGTTATCCACAGGTATGCCCAAGCCGAGGTGGGCTTGCCCTAGTTTGAGAATCACTGTTAGAAGGATGAATGGCTCATTTTACAGAGAGGCAAGTAGAGGCTAGGAAGAAGGACGTGACTGGCCTGAAATCATGAAGCATGAATGGGTGAAATCGCCCCTAAACCCTGTGTGCCTCTGCAAGCCTCAGTCCCCCAATGGCTCCTCTCTGCCCACCTCCCACTTCTACTCTGAGTCGGGGATCCCTGGGGAGCCTGGCTTCATCTCATTGACTGCTGGGAGCCAGGAGAGTGCTCCCTCTACACAAAGGCTGCCATGGCCCTGCTCCCTAAATAAACAGAACTGCTGTGTCGGCAATCTTGCCTCTGACCATGCTTCACAGTTATGAGGCATTTATGGGCATCTGGGGAACAGCTCGCATCTCTTAAAGGTCTGGGAGAAATGGGGTGTGTGGGAGGATCTGGCTAGCAAGCCCCCCTCCAGAGTGAGGTACCTAGCTCATCTTAGGTGGGGATTGTAAAGGGATGGGCCTGGAAAACAAAAGCTTAACCAATGCATTTTTCCTGTTGAAAGCACACATTGCAATGTATAGGGAAGTTGGGAAGCATGAGAAAGCTAAGAAAACGTGTGTATACTCTGAGACAGGCCTTGCTATGCAGTCCAGGCTGGCAGAGGACTCCTGATCCTCCTGCCTCCTCCGCCTTTGTGCCAGGATGACAGACATGCCAACTTCACCCAGATAGTAATGTTTATGTTAAAATTACCCACAAGTCTCTACTCAGAGATAATAACTATCAATATCTCTTTTTTTAAAAGATGTTATTTATTTTATGTAAGTGAGTGTACTGTCACTGTCTTCAGACACACCAGAAGAGGGCACTGGATCCCATTACAGATGGTTGTGAGCCACCATGCGGTTGTAGGGATTTGAACTCAGGACCTCTGGAAGAGCAGTCAGTGCTTTTAACTACTGAGCCAGCTCTCCAGCCCACTATAAATATTTCTAATAGATATTTCTAGTGTTTTCTATAACAAGCACCCCTATGGGATTTAATCTTTCCTTTCCTTCCAGTCCCACAGGAGGCTGGGATTACAAAGGCACCCACCCTAGCTAGCTTCTGTAAATATTCTGAAGATCCAAATTCAGGTCTTTACACCTTCGTAACAAGCGCTTTACCCACTGAAACATTGTTTTTTGAGACAGGTCCCTCATTAAATCTGGGGCTTACCAATCAACTGGTCAGGCTGTATGGCAAACTCCAGGGACCCACTCTTCCACAGCTGTGCTGACCGGGGACACCATTGCACTCCAGTGATGTAAGCCCTTTCTAATGGGGCCACCTCTATAGCCCTGTAAAGGTGTAAAGGAAAGGTTAGCACAGCCTTTCGCCTTGCTCCTGACCCGTTTCCTCTTCCCTCCCAGCCTCAGCTGTTGGCAGAAGGACTCCAGACCCCAACAGGGAATTGCTATATGTTTTTCTGTGAGGACAGGGACTGGTCATGCCTGTGTCCATCACCCCCTCACCACCACCATCACATGGCTGTGTTTCTGATGACAAAGAAGACCTTGCTGTCCTGAAGTGCAGGCAGGCCAGAGGCAGAAGTCCCGCAGGCTGCCAGGTGGTTTCCAACCTTAGCAGGTGGCTCTTGAGACACAGCCAGGAGCTGAGATGGGCATTTTCCTTCGCTGACCAGTACTTACATGGCTGGCCAAAACAGGGTAGCTACAAAAGCAGAGAAGATGGCAGCCCAGGGCAAGGGCCTGGAGCTTGCCATCTGCATTTAGGTGACTCAGTCACTCGTTGTCATGTCTTCTCATCTGTGAAAAGAGCCACCGACAAGAATGCTGGTCTCCCAGGGAAATCTCTGAGTCAGTGAGTTCACGCTGATGGGCTTGAGAACATCCCTGGCCTAAAGCCAGTTGTCAGCCAATGTCTACCGATTTATGGATTGGTTACCTGTCCTGTCACCTCCACACCTGTCATTCATGTGACACAACTTCACCCCTGCTCTCTTTCTTCCTCTTTTCTCTCATATGCCAGTGTGTCAGACTCACAAGCACAATACACAAGCATCCTTGGATGCCACGGTCCAGCTTCTGCATGAGGAGGGTCCCAGGAAAGGGGTGAGTGGGAGCGGTGCTGGTTAAGTGGTGGGTTCCCTCTGGTCAGAGAGACTGAACCCACTCTTTTGTTTACTAAAATTACATTAATCAGATCTTTTGATTATTGTTAATCATTTTCGAAAACAACAACAACAAAATCCATGGTTACATAGATTCTAAAATCCCAGCTCATTACCCACATCTTCCAATTCTTTGAAATAAAAACCAAACACAAAGCCAAAGTACATTTCCTTATTGCTTGACCACGGTGAGCAATTCGCATGCAGCAGGGGCACAGCTCTCGCGGTCTCCAGGGCAGACAGTAGTCGTTACAGTGGCTGTTTTCCTGTGAGAACAGAGACTGAGGTTAAAAGTATTCCTTACGAAGCTTTTAGAATTTATGAAGTAAACCAGCCAGCTCTTTCCGATCTCTAGGCACTGGCCTCTCCAGTCCTTCAAGTAACGGGGAGAACCAGGCACTAACTTTTTATCTGCATGTACATCATCCTTTAATTCTCTAGCCTTATCCTAGAAATTCCATGGCTTCATGTCCAAAATCAACAGCCTCTCGGTGAACTTGCGTTCACCAGCCCAGTATCCTTTTCCATTAAACCTTACTCCTTCTAATACTGTTTTGAGATCATACACACAACTTCCTCCTAGAAGATAAAGCCACTCATCTTTTCTTTTAATAGTACCTCCTTTTCCTATCTATGCCTTTTCTTCTCTATTCTTGAAGTCCCCAAGTTCACCTTGGCTAAGTAATACAGCAGCTACTAGACTGGAGGGTACATGTGTCTCCCCATATAATTCCAAGTTCAAGGCCAAGTCACATAGCGAGCGGTTTTTACAAAGGGCCATGCAGGTTTTTATGGCCTCTGTAGTTAGGTTTTCTAGGTCCTTTCCCATGACTTCAAGGCCAAGCAGAAGGAAGGCCTGTTCCTCATCCCCCACAGCCTCATGACCACCTCCATCCCTCAGTCCTGAGAACTGCATGTTTCATTTGTTATGGTGTGATTAGCTCTGAGTAATGGGGGAGTATATTCCCCAGGAAGAGAGATGGAAATTAAAACACAGAGATGAGACAGATCAGCTTCAGGGCAACAGCAGACACCAGCACACTCCAGGATCCACAGCCTGGTAACGAATGCTTCAGTGGCAGGAACTGTGCCACCCCACTCCTTCCACAGCCATGCTGGACCTGGCACTTGGGAGTTAATAAGGCCCAGCCCTTCCACCCTCCCTACTCCTTCCCAAAGTTAGGCAGCTGCCCGGTATTCATGCCACCCAGGACCAGAAAGGCTCTGCAGGCCTCTGCCCACCATGCCCAAGGGATCCCCCTGATCCAGGACTGCTCTATGTGTAGCAGCCAGAAGCATCCGGGTAGGAACCTTTCTGCTTACTTCTTTATGGATGCCCTGGAACCCATCAAACCTCCTTCCCCAACCTTGAGTGCCAGGACTGCAGACGTGAGGCTTGCTTCTTCTGTTTGCTCTCCTGCACGTGTTGGGTAGACTGGAGTTAGGCAGGAGACATTAGCAGGACTGCAGAGAAAGGTGTGAATGGGACATTGGGGGACCAGGAAATGAAGGTCATAGGACAGGAACTCCCAGTGGCTTTTCTGGAAGGTGCAGATTGTCATGTGGCTGTTCTGGACTTCCCAAGTTCAGGGAAGCCCTCTGGCTTCTTGTATGGCCCACCTGCCTCTGCTGACCCTCCCCTGCCCTGTCCCAAAGAGGTATAGAGAGGTTGGAGGAAGAATATGAAGGCCAGGCAGGGCTGGCTCTAAAGAGGTCCCAGGGCCTGGCTAAGATCTAGAACCTGGTGGCAGTGGATAGGACTGGTCCAGGAACAGGTGATGGGGCTTCTAGAGAAGGCCAGGTTGACATGCTGGAATTGCAGACTTGGAGGTAGCTTTGTTTGGGAAGTACCTTTGATTTCAAGAGACTGGGAGACCAGCTTCCAGGATCTCTGTGCATCCAGGAGAGAAATGAGATCACAGAGGCCCATGTCCATATGTCCATTTAACATCCCCCAGCATGCCAGATATAAGTGGCGTAGGACTTAATCCCAGCACTTGGAAAGCAGAGGCAGGCCAATCTTTATGAGTTCGAGGCCAGCGTGGCCTACAGGCCAGCTAGGGCTATATAGTGAGACCTTGTCTTAAATAAAATTTCCCCTCATGATATGAGTTCAAAACAGTCAATGCATGCTGAGCAATCAAAACCATGTTTGGATTAATGTCTTGGGACTGTTCCAGGGGTAGTGGCCTGAGTTCTCACATTAACCTATGATCTAGAAGGGATGCAGGCAAACAGCACACCATGTGTCAAGGAGACTGGAAGGATGATAGGGGAAGGGGAGGGAGGGAACTACACCCCTAGGGCCTTTCCCACAATACTTCCCGTTGCCCCACCTGACCCCCAATTCTACTTACTCCTCTCCTGACCTCGGTTCTAGAAAGCTCCAGCAGAACAGGAAAGTTTGAAGTGTCAGGGCTTAGATCTTAGCTTGTAAACATTTTTCTCTAGGAAGAGGGGGGCTTTGGACAGTGAAGTCGGATACCACAGCTAGCGGATGAAAAGCCCAGAGGCTGGGGTGGGGCCCCTGGACCAGCAGGGTCAGAGGAGTCTTTATTAGAAAACTGACAGCCATGGACTCTTACCTAACATGGGTTATTTTTTTTAAAGCAATACTCAGAAATTATCATTGTGGCATGGAAAGGGTGATGGGAGGGTGGGTGCCGGCACAGGCCCAGGGGGACAGGAGAAAGCTTTTCATATTGCACAGCATGACAAGCAACCAGCTGACACTCACTGAATGCTTCCGAAGAACTTGGGGAGAGCAGGAAAGGCTCCTAACAAGCAGGCATCCCAAGGGATGAATGTGCCTGTCACCCTGACATGGTCACTGCACACTGTGTACCTGTACTGAAAGGTCATACAGATGTCATCAAGGAGCCCAGGCTCCTTTTGAGTCACTAAGGGTCAAGAGATGGCTCAGCAGGTAACAGCGGCTGCTGCTAAGTCTGACTGCCTCAGTTCAGTCTCCAGAGCTTTCTGTGAGAACAGACAGAAACAACTCCTACAAATTGTCCCCTGAGAGGCAACAAGTACTGTGGTGTGTGTGCATGCACACGCAAAATACATAAAATGCAAATTAAGGGCTAGGGAAGTGGGTCAATGGTTGAGAACACTTGTTGCTCTTGCAGAGAATCTGGGTTCGATTCCCAGCCACCACACGGCAGCTCACAACTCCTCCAAGGGATTCAAGCTCTCTACAATCACACAGACATGTGGACATACCCACTGCCCCCACCCCCACATTCACATACTTTTGAAAAACAAAAGGTTTGAATTTCTAAATAAAAAAGTTTTTCAGTTTTTAGATGGATATATTAAATGACATTGAGCAAATCCTTTGTCAGGCGGTGGTGGTGGTGCCCGCCTTTAATCCCCGCACTCAGAGGCAGGGGCAGGCAGATCTATAGAAGGCCAGCCTGGTCTACAGAGGGAATTCTAGGGCTACAGAGAAACCTGTCTCCAAAAAACTGGAAAGAAAAGGAGGAAGAGAAGGAGGAAGAGGAAGAGGAGAAGGAAGAGGAGGGGAGGAAGAAGAGGAGGGTGAGAAAAGGAGGAGGGGATGGGGAGGAGGAAAAGAAGCAAATCCTCCTATATAACCAAAATGAAAACCAAGAATGAAAAGGCACAAAACACTGCAGAACACAGGGAGTGGACAGGATCTATGAGTCACACCAGAAACACTGCTTCTAAAAGCAAAAAGGACAAAGAGCACAGGAGAAAATGAGCTGAGAATGTGAGCCCCACTTCTGGGGGGGGGGGTGTACTCTCAACAGAAGGCTAGCCCTGCCAGCTTTAGGAGGGGCCTAGGGAGAGACCGAGCATCCTCAGGCTTCACTGGTACTAACCTGGAAGACTGCAGCACCTCACATTCACACAGCTACAGGCAGAGTCCCTGTGGACAGTGGGGCTGGGGAACTGCATCCTCCGGACTAGGGGTGCTGAAATCTTCTCTACACCCCAACTCCTTACAGTAGAAAGTTTTTCAAGGCTACCGATAACATAAACCAAACAGATTGCTGGTGAGATAGATCAGTGAAAGGCATTCAACACCACACAACTATAATGTTTTAAACCAAGACTGGTTAGAGCTCTTTATTCTCATTGTGAAGGGTCACCAGTTCACGCAAAGGGCCTGCACAAAGCACCCATCTGACAGCTTACAAACTGCCTGTAACTTCAGCTCCAAGAATATCTTTATCAGATGCTTCTAAGGTCTGCACGCACGCACCTGCACTCACCTGCTTGTCTCCCAGAAGCACACGTATACACCCAATTAAAAGTATTTTTAAAGTCTTAATAAAGGCAATGACCTTTACCACTAAAAAGTACAGTTTGTTAGCCAGGTGTTGTAGGGATGCCTTAAATCCCAGCACTCGGGAGGCAGAGGCAGGTGGATCTCTTAGTTCAGCCTGATCTACACAGAGTTCCAGGCCATATAGGGAGATCCTGTCTTTAAAGGGGGAGGAAAATCTATGGAGTGCTGGCCTAGCATGTGTCAGGTCCTGGGTTCAATCCCTAGCACTGGAGTTAAAAAGAGCGAGAGAAGCAGGTGGTGAATAAAATGACTATCTAGAACATGTGCACACACGGCTTTGGAAATGGTAGAAACCTGTCTCCGTGGTTTTATACGCATGTCCAAGCCCAGAGCGTCCACACCCAAGAGCAAACCCTCAGGAAAATCAAAGGTTTAGAAATGTGGGCTCCTTGTAACTAATAAACTCTGGTGGGAGGATGGGTTGAGCCATTTTAGTTTCCTCCCTTGGCCCTGCTGCACTGCCCTAGGGAACCTCCCATCTGAACAGAAACTGGTGTCCCATTTACTTTTCTTGGAGGGCTACATCCAGAACCTTAGATATACTGACCCCTATGGGACCCTTATTCTGCTGACGCCACAGGACCTAGACTCCAAGGCTCTGCTATACAAACACTCGAGAGCTCAATCTTCAAGAGCTGTATCCAAATCCATTAGATCAGAAATTGTGGGGTAGGCTTTTTAAAAGGTTCCTTGCTGACTTCCAAGCCAAAGGCTCCCACTTGTAGCAAAAAAAAAAAAAAAAAAAAAAAAAAAGGCAGCTGTGCTTCGGATGCCATTGGAGAACTCCACTCACATCCCACAGCAGAAGCTGGTGATAACTCAGGTTCCTTGTGTGCAGAAACTGCCTCTATGCTGCTCACAACACTGTATATTCTCTTAAGTTCAAGCTAAATCTTATGTTGTTCCCTGAATTATTTATTCCTCAATGAATAGTGAAACGCAGGGAGTAGAGTGACTGCGTGCAATTGTAGATTTGTACGGAGGGATGGCTGGCCACGTCAATCACTGACAGCTACTCTGCCAACAAATTCCACAGATGAAGTGACCATGGCACAGCACTCATCCCATCGGGCAAGTTTATTATCACCCTCCCTTCGACCCTGTGATCTGAGTGCACCCTTGGGTACAGCAAGATGTGGAGAGATTAAGTGCCCTTTAAGTGACTTCATTTTATAAGCCACTGTCTGTGTTCTGAGCATCTGTGACCACTGGCAATTACCCAACTTGGACACGGATGTGCCGTGCCTCCACGGGTATTTCCAGGAATGCCTGTCCCAAGTCATTATTCATGTGTGTTCCCTATCTCCTAGCCCCAAGCCTAACAAACTTGCTGTGATCTAATCTGCAGGATGTCCATGAGGCAATGGGGACACTCATAACCATACCCAAACTCTAAAGGGACCCGGGGATGAGGAGAGTGGGTGGGACTGGGCACGGAGGGAACGAACAGGCAGCTTTACCCCAGCAGCACCAAACACTTCTAACCCAGGCCAGTTTTCTTGTTTGTTTTTATTTCTGCCATTTTCTCTTACATTTTAGGTTTTAACAAAGATAGCAGGTTTACTATTTGCCAAAATCCAGTTATGAATCCAGAGCATACAAAACACAAAGCTACAGAAAAAAAATCCCAAAGTGCACAAGTAATTTTAGAAAATAGTTTAGCACACTCTTGTTATATAAAACACATTTACAGGAGGTTATTCACATGTTTATGTTCAAATTTACTCCTGATAATTCATAAAAACATAACTGAACAAACTGTGGTAAATCAAAAGAGATGCAAAATAAGACAGTTATAATACATTCACCTTGAATAACATTTGAAAGTAGTCAGGGCATGTTCTTGTCACCACAGCAAGGACAAAGCGAAATTCCCATCTTGTCAGGGTTAACCGTTTCTGACAGCACTGTCAGGTAAGGCCACTTGACACAGCAAACACTTTCTGCAAATACCTTTACCAACTGGAATAAATAAGGTTTCAAATCTAATGTTACACAACCATATTCTGCTGAGAAACAGTTCTAAGGCAAGGTTTGCTCTCCCCCCTGGCCAGAGTCTAATCCCAACAGCCCTTACACTCACAAAGTAAGCAGGGTACAAGACAAATTCCAATAATCTGATGTGGTTATCCATGAGCCAGTAGATGTTTGTCCTACACAACATACTCAGCAGATAGCAGCCAACTACATGTTTTGGAAAAACTTCTTTTTACAAACATCTTTAGAATTGAGTGGGAAATGTCCTAGCTGTTGCTGATTTGCTATGCTCCCCTCAGAACATATTTTTGGCTTTAGCTGGTTACCTTTACAGGTCTCTGCTAAACTGAGAACTTCCCACAGACACTAGGAAAAACATTTTAAGTGACTGTGAGGTTTCCTGCCAATGTTACATGTATGAACTTACTGAACCCCTACCCTAGCCAGAGCAGGATTTACTTCCCACCTAGCTGTGTAAGCCAGGAGGCTGAAGTGCTCTGAGAAGGCGCCTACACCCCAGTTTCACAAGTGTTCAGCAGGTATTAGGGTTCGTGTCTGGGTACCAGTGGAAAGAGATCAGGAAACTCAAGTGTTGAAACTAGGCAAAACTCAGTTTTTTCAAAGCTCTTAAAACCTGCCTCATCAAAGCTCTTAAACAAAACCTGTTTCAGCAGAACTTCTAACAAAAACCCTTGTTTAAGGGCAGATGCCAAAAAAAAAAAAAAAAACAAACCCTCCAAACAGCCAACACTAATTTTTAGGGCTGTCTTCCTGCCCCAAGGCAGCTAGTGCCTTCAGTGACCCAACACAAACTGCACTTTCATCTACTGGATGATCCTACAGTCCAGGATCTGTTCTTCTTTCTCAGTTTCCCTTCTGCCTGAGATATGCTATCTGCTTTGCCCCTGTGTAACTCTCATGGAATCCCTTGAAATCCATCCTTCTTAATTTTTCTGGCCACTTTCAAGCCTTCGCAATCATCCTAAATGAACTCTTCCAGGCCAGGCCAAACCAGCACAAATCCTCCAGTTGATAAGCCTGTCTGTCTACAATTCACCAGTTACAACAACTTCATAAAACATTGGAAACATGAATGACAGTTCAAAAGTTGTTCTTCCATTTTGAGAAGAAAAAAAAATTAGCCAGAAAACTAAACCAGTATAGGTAAATGAAGTTGTCACAGCAAAGCCCTGTGCCAAGCTCCTTGTCTTAAAGTGTACCTATGAGCACAAATCCCAGTGTGCTGTATTCTAAAGGCCCAGGAAAGTCCAGCTTGAAACACTGGCCACTGGTTCAAACTGGCTAACTCCCAGTACTGAGGCTGTTAAACTTGTCTACCACACAAAGGTTGAAAAAACCTCTTTAAATACAGTTTGTTCTGTTGGAAAAAGACCAAGGTTTCAGGCCGAGGAAGGAAATGTGGTCTACCAGTTTACATTTTAAAAGCGTTTTCCATTTGCTATAGACATTTACAGTTTAACCTTTACAGTACTCACAGATCTGACCTTTTCTACAGAACAAAAGCTCCCAACGTTTTGAATTTTTGATCTCAAGAACAAGATTATAGACATACAAATGCCCTCTCTAAGTGTATACAACTGGCAAAAAGTACTGAAAACAAGACAAATAAACAGACCAAGAATTAGAAGGTATTTCCATCTTCTAACAGAGGCTCAAGGGAAACAAAAACAAAACCCAGCTTTTCTGTAAGGTGCTATTAACTGCCCTATAGTGACACTCTCATCCCAGGCGCTACTATAGAAACCGTCTCCTCTTGGCACCGCTGTCATCCAGCCTCCTCCTGTCCCAGTCAGTGCTTCTCAGCACATGATGAGGCACAGAGCCATGCCTCCCCTGCTCTCCACCGAAGGCCCTGGGCTCTCTTCTGTGGCTGAGTCCAGCACCTGTGTCACTGTCCTTCCTCCTACTTGTGGAGGCTGCAGCAGCAGGGTGAGCAGGTGGTGGCTCTGCTTGCATAGGTGACCTGTGGCTGCCCAGAGGAGCAACGATGGCAGTGGATGGTGGCACAACATGACCTACGTCCTGGAAAATCACAGGAAAGCTAGGTTCTCCCAAGACATGGACTGCCCCAGGGAGTTGGGAGCTCACAGGCTGTGGATTCTTCAGGAATGTTCCCTTGTCTTTAGGATCCAATCTCCTGAGCAGCCGTGGATCTCGGAGTCGGTCTTGAAGAAGTGGCCTCTCAGGTTCCTTTGAAGCGACAGTATCAGAGGGTGTGTGATACAAAGAAGCAGCAAAAGATGTTGTGGCAAGTCCACTGTCCAGCCTGTTGCTAGGCAAGCCACCCTGAGGTCTGGGTGCCTCTGGGGCAGTGGCTGGGGGATGGGTCAGACTCCTCTGTAGCACAGGCTTGAGTTTCAGAATCTTCATTGCATCATGTCTATAGTTTGGGTCACAGGTCTTAATAATGGCCCCACGCCTCTGAGCATCCTGAATCAGTTCATACCAATGTTGGTTTTCCTGAAACACAGAGGAGAAACAATCACAGCCTACAGAAGCACTCATTTTGCTGAAAAAGCATGGGGGCCCAACTTCTGTTTCTGAAGGAATAAACATAAACATAGTCTGATTAAAAAGACTCAAAAATTTACCACTCAGAAGAGTGAAGGAGGCGTTTAAAGGAGCAGCCATAAGGAGGCAAAATAAAAGCCAGGGCTAGTGACAGCTGTAAGGAAACTTCACTCCATCCCTGCCATCCTTACAACACAGTAAGAGGCCCCCCTGCAGCTGTAGCTCTGATGGGCTATTTAAATTTATGACAATTAAAATTAAATAAAATTAAAACTACAATCTGTACGCTGAATCAACCACACAAGTACAAAATTACTACATTCCTCTAGCGGCTACTGCAGTAAGCATCCTGCTGATCTAGACTGCCACCAGCCCCTGGGCATGGCTGACATTTTAACAGTTAAGACTTGGTTTTAGAAAGCAAATTCATGACCATTATGCGATTGTTCTTGAAGAAAATGCACAGCATTTATTAACTTCCCAAAGGCCTCTCAAGCCCCAAAGTGCTATCTACTGAGGGAAGATTAGAAGATCTCTTAACCCATGAATATCTCTCCAGCCCTTGAATCTTTCTATTATTTTACCCTTTTCTTGCTTAAGTTAATGCATGCTGCTGGGGATGGACTTATACCTGCTATGTCCCCAGCCCATCAGTAAGGGTTTAATTTATGTCTATGTGTTTGTTTATGGCAGTGCAGTTGCTTTCAGAAACCCTGAGTTCCAGGCAATTGTGAGCCATCCAACATGGGTGCTGAGACCCAAACTCCTACCCTCTAGAAAGGCAGCAAATGCTTTTAACCACTAAGCCATATCTCCAGCCCCCAAGACTTTATTTTAAAATGTCAACATTTATGTTAGAAACAATCTTTTAACAATATTTATGATAAAATTTCAGTTTTCCTTAAAATGAGCTTTTACAGCTTCCTTTAAAGGGTATACAAACAACACAAGCTAAAAACCACAGATGTAGGTAAGAGATGGGAAGGAGATGCATTTGAATGCTCTTGGCATTCATATAAAACAGGGAATTAAAACAAGCCAGAGTTGGCTCCTCTCCTTAGAGGACCACTTTTCTTAACAGCTGAGCCATTTCTCTAACCCCCAGAGGACCACTTTTCAAAACACCAAAAAGTTACTGGGCCAGCAAGAGAGCTCAGACAGCTCAGACATTAAAGATAAGGTTCACAGCTAAAATTTCAAAAGCTCCAATACACTGTAAGCCCCAGATGAGCTGAGCAGCAAGCGCATACTGCCCTGCTGCCTGCCACTGGCTTCACTCGCCATCTACCCACTGAAAATACAGAACATTATGCTTCATTCCCAGAACCCCTGCAACAGCTTGGGGCAGACCACTCCTTGCAACCCACGTGCCCAAAGAAGGCAGTCCCACTTGTCCCTGCACTCACACACCCACACCACTGTTTGCTAAACTCTGTCCTAGCACTTTCCATGTAGATTTACACACCCTCTTTGGTCTTGTCACTGATACATACCAAGTCTTAGACAGGTCACCTTGAAATCCTAGTGTACACACCTGAGCTTTGAGCTAAGAAAGAACAGTTTGCACATATACAAAAGTTCACAGCCAAGTTGCTGAAAGTCCTAACAACCTTTATTTTGTAACAAAGAAACTGTTTCCATTTTGATGAAAAACAAACAAACACACAAACCCATAATAGCCAACAACAGATAAATTGAAAACTCACTGTAGCCTCTACAGAGTGTACCTACCATCAGAGTCCTCAAATGTCCAAGGATAAAGAGGCTGTACTTGGCTCGTGTAATGGTGACATTCAATCTCTGCAAACTTGCCAGGAATCTACACAACAAAAAGAAAGTTACTTCTGTGAGCTCCCAGGGTGTGCCTATCTCTGGCCCAGATCACAGATTATAAGACGTGCACCATTATGCATGGCTTTGACATGGGTACTGGACAGTCACACTCAAGTCCTTAAGCTTGTATGGGAAACACTTTACCAAACAAAGCCATCTCAATGGCCAAGCTATTACATAGGTTTAAACCAGTGGGTCCTAAACCTTCCTAATGCTGTGACTTCTATACAGCTCTTCATGTTGTAGTGAAACCCCCCCCCCCCACACACAAAATTATTTTTGTTGCTACTTCATACTACTGTTGTGAATCATAACGTAAATTATCTGATATGATGGATATCTAATATGTGACTCTGTGAAGGGTCATTTGACATCCGAGGTTGAGAACCACTATTTTAAACATAGATGATAGGGCTCTAAGAGCAGTCACTGGTAGAGCTAGATGACAGCTGCTTCTTAACAAGTGACAAAGCAATGTGAGCTACTTACCCTATTGAGCCTTGCATAGCACTTGCCCTGACGCAGGTAACGATAATACAGTCTTTCTGCCGGCCCTGGAAAGCATCTACTGTATCAACTTCTGCAGGTCTGTTTACAAAAGGCATGGGTTTACTAAAAAAATTTAAATTATGAAATACATGCACACACAGACAGTTTTTAAAACTCTGCATTGAATGTCAGGCAGTGGTGGTGAACACCTTTGATCCCAGCACTTGGGAGGCAGAGGCAGACGGATCTCTGAGTTTGAGGCCAGCCTGGTCTACAGAGTGCATTCCAGGACAGACAGGGATACCTAGAGAAACCCTGTCATAAAAAAAAAAAAAAAAAAAAAAAAAAAAAAGTACTCAGTTGAAAGGTTTGAAAGGTTCGTTGTATGTTCCAGATAGGATAGTCTTTTCAGATATGCTTCTGAGGTCAGCACAACATCCTTTCTTCATTCTTTTCATGACATCTTTTGAAACACATTTCTTAGAGTTTATGAAATCTATTAAGAAACCATCTCCTAGTCTAAGGCTATACATATTTATATGTATGTTTCCTTAAGCCTTTGAGTCTTCCATAGCCTCATCAGTTTGATGACTTCTGTCCGAGACAGGTTGAATTCTGGCAGAGAAAGCATCAGTCTTCTTGAGTTCAGCCATTGGGACTGCATCTTCTTATCCACTTCTTTCTGTGTCCTGGGTAGTAAACTTTTTCTTGTAACATGCTATATAGCTTTCAGTAGATGTATCTTATACTACTAGTCTTATTTACTCCTAAGTATTTTATTACTTTTGGTGCCATTATAAATAGAATGTCTTTACTTCTTGAGCAGACTATTCACTGACAACCATTTTTATATATTGATCCTGTATTCTACACATCTCTTAAACTCAAGTGTTTATTAATCCTAAGAGTTTCTTTATGCAGTTTCATTACTGAATCTATAAATATAACTATGCTGAGTTATTTATAGACTTACACAAGAAAACTCTTGCTTTGGCTAGAACGTCTATTGCAATGGAAACAGAAGTAGTAATAAGAACAAACCTTCATGGTCTACAGGAAAGACTGCTGAACCATCACAGAACAATGTTACCTGTGTTTTCTATAGACAAGATATTTTCTCTGTACACTTAATGGTGTTTTCTGTTGTGAAAGATAATAGGTTCTGCTAGGTCTTCTCTGTCATCTGTTAGTACGGCACGTGGGTCACTTCCTCAATCTAACTTATTGTTCTTTTAAGGAC
The DNA here is from genome assembly GCF_963924665.1 of Micromys minutus. NCBI lineage: Eukaryota > Metazoa > Chordata > Mammalia > Rodentia > Muridae > Micromys > Micromys minutus. The sequence goes on along the minus strand of NC_137982.1, from coordinate 5,324,296 downwards.
ACCATCTCTATTCACAAACACAGGGTGGCCTCAGGCTCACTGTTTATCTTGCCTTGGCTTCCCAAGTGTGGCGGTTCTGGGAGTGAACTGCCAAGTCTTGTTTCCTTCTCTTATTCCATCATTATACTGAGCCAACCCTGCACTCTGGAATAAATGCACTGGATTGAGTCTGCAGCTGTCCATTTAGTATTCTTAAGTCTGTAATCATTAGTGTTATCAGTCCTGTAGCTCTTGTTAACACCTTCCCTGGTCTGGTGTCATTTAAAAAAAAAAAAAAAAAAAAAAAAAATTGATGTCCTTGGAGCTGGCAACATGGTTCATCACATAAGGCAGCTTGTCACCAAGCCTGATGATTTGAGTTCTATCCAAAACCAATTACTGGAAGTTGTTCTCTGACCACATGCACACCATGGTGTGCCTGCCTTACATAAATTTAAAAAAGAAAACCAGGAAGTGTTCTTAGGCATTTGTCAAGTCCTAAGTATTACTGGGTTTTCTGTTGTTTTCACATAGGGTATTACCTATGTAGCCCAGGTTGGTCTAAAACTCTAGATCCTCCTGCCTCAGACTCCAGAGTGCAAGGACTGCAAACACACAGCTGTGTTAGCGCTGACTATGGATTGACATTTGGTGGAACTCAGCAGTCAAGTCTAACCTGTTTCTCAGGTTTTGGTTACAACACTGAGAGGTATAATATGTAGAGACACTCCAGATTTTATTTTCTCTAAAGTCAGTTTTGTATGTTCTAGAAATTAAGACTAATTAACACTTAAAATGCTGTTAGTTTTGGTATTTTAGGAGATATCTGTGTATGTCTTTGGAGATAACAGTGCATGTGAGGAAAGGCCACAAGAAGAAGCTTGAAAGCACATGCTTTCTCAGACAGGCTAGAAGCCAGCAAACCCCAAAATCTCCCCCTCCCTGCCTGCTTTGGAGCTGTGGTTACAAAGAAGCATACTGGACTCTTAGCATGGTGTCTAAGTACTGGGATCTGAACTCTGATCTTCATGACTGCAATACAAGTGCTCTTAACCACTAAGCAAGCCATCTCTCCAGACTGTTTCACACAACCCAGGGTAGCCTTGAATTCACTATGTACCAGAATATGATGATTAGTGTTAATAGACAACTTGGTAAAAGCTGCACTAGCCTAGAAACTGGTTGGGAGACATGCATTTGGGGGATTATTTATTGATGGTGTTAGTTGAGCTGGGAAGACCCACCCAGTGTGGGTGGCACCATTCTCTAGGCTGGCGATCCCGGACTGTGTAACTGTGGAGGAATCGAGCTCATCACTAGCATGCATACATTCACTGCTCTTCTGCTGCTGCTTGGATGCTTCAGAATCTTGTTGCCTTGATTCCCCCATCGTGATGGGCTGTAATAAACTGTGAGGTGAAATAAACCCTTTAATGCTTTTGTCAGAATATCTTGTCACAGTAACGGGAAAAGAAACTATGGTACCAAGAATGACCTTGACTGATCGTCCTGCCTCCACCTTCCAAGTGCTGGAGTTACACGTTTCTCACCACACACCTGACACTGACTTCCAGATCGTAATCTTTAAATTTTAGCATAGAGGAAAGGAGACAAAACCACAATCTTAGCAGGGCCTGGTGGCTGAGGCAGGAGGACAGCAAATGGGAAGCTTACAGACACAGTCACAAAAATAAATAAATAAATAAAAAGACTGGGCAATATAACTTAGAGATGTTAGAGCACTTGCCTAATATACAAAGACCCAGATTCAACCCCAGTACTGTTAAAAAACAAACAAACAAACAAAACAAAACAAAACCCTAATTCAACCTAAACACTAGAAATACATGTAAAAAATACGTCACCCTTTCTTATCAAATTCTTTCTCCAAATCCTTCTGGATCTTTGTCTTCTGAGCCTTGTAATGGGTTATTATGCCAATATTTCGGAAGGAAATATCTTTTCTTTTCTCTTTAATAAGTTTAATTATTTCCATCACCAACTTTATTTCTTGAACATTTATATATGAACTAGAAAAAGATGAAAAAGAGAAGACAAGGTGTCAAATCTCACAGCAGTCTAATTGCTCACTAGTTCTGGTTGGTTTATTTCCCATTAGAGTAAAGAACACAGAGATAGGTGTTTTCCCCTCTAGTCAGGCAGCAGGGTTAAGAGGATATAATAGTGACTGTTCATTCATTCATATGTGTGTGTGTGTGTGTGTGTGTGTGTGTGTGTGTGTGTGTGTAACTATATAACAGTCGTCCAATCCAGGAAGCAGTTGTTAAAAAGGTGTTTGTAGTCAGCTAAGTTTAAACCAATAAACTACAAAGCTGAAAAGATGTCACCCAGACAGCTAAACATGAACAGCATGGCTCACCAGGGCTGGATGACATAAAAGCCACCTCATTATTTTCTCTGCTGGCTCCATATCCTGTTCTCCCAGTCCTTACTCCAAGTTATTACCAGAGTTGATCCAACTACTGGCCCTTGTTCTCCTGAGTCTTAAACACCCAGTGACTACTGCCACGCTGTTAGCTGTGCTAAACACATCCCAGGAAGATGGCTCCCTCTCCTAGACCTTGGTTATCCTCAGGTTAAGACTCTAACAAGGTCTTTGTTGCTTTCTGGCCCTGTAATGTGCTTAGGGGTTCAGCTCTTCTTCTGCTCTACTCTTGAAGATGCCACATGAACCTTTCTGCTGCAACCCCTCTGCTGTTGACTCCTCTTTAGTTTTCACTTCAAGGAATGTTCCTCTCCATTTCCTAGTCTCATTTTAGAATCTGGGGGGTTTTGGGTTATTTTTGTTTGTTTTTTTTTTTTCCCACATTTTCCCCATAGCAGGGTAGTGTCTATGCTCATGTTCATAAACAATACCCCCATGTTAACTCCTCTATTCAGAGCAATCCTTGGCTCTTCTGATTTATTTGCTACCTAGCAACATACCACCCACCTCCACTTTTCTATCATATTATAGGTACCCAACACATTCCTTCACAACTCAAAATTTTAAGGACTATCTAGCTCATGCCTGCTTTCCCATAAGATGATCACAATCATCTTTTGATGGGGTCTTTCATGATTATGACCATTCAAGAACTTACTGGTCACTTGGGAGTACTGCCCAATGATACAGAAAAGAGGAAGCTATCAACACAGATACCAAAAATGACTACGCCTTGGTATTGGAAAGACATGTATAGGAAAAGCTTATAACCTAATAATTCTGAGACCATTACTGGAGAATGAAGGAAGACAAAAACATACTCATTATCCCGTCGTTCTGAACCATCTCCAACATCAAACACGAGGTAGGGCTGAAATGGCCACTCTGATGAACATCGAATGGTTTCAGTCAATCTATAGAAAAGCAATCATATTCAGAAAATACGCTCTAAAGCACACATTTTATCAATATCTTCTTCTTTTATTTTCTGTGTGAGACAGAACCAGGAGAAAGTTGAGAGATTAAGAAGTCTTCTTTCACAAATGCATAGTAATGAAAAGTTTAAACTGGATTTTATTTCCATTCTGGTACCAAGGAAAATGATCTGTACAACCATAACTCAAGAACAGCTCATAACACAGTACAGGACATATACATACAAAGCTAGAGAAACAAGGTGCAGTGTCCCAGGAAGAACAAATGCACAAAACAAGGCTAAGAGCCTGGCTTCAATCCCTAGCACCACAAGATAGGTCATGAAGTCACCAGTGATTATATATGAGTTATATGAAACATGGTGATCCCCCTCCCCACTTTTTTGAGACAGTGTTCTCCTGAGATCCTACTGCCTCTCTGCCTCCCTAGTGCTCGGATTAAAGGTGTGCACCACCCTGCCCCCTCCCACACTTTCCCCAATCTATCTGCATTTCATATAGTCAACATAGAACAATGACTTAAGGTAAGTACTCTCCATCCCCCTACCCCAAATTAGGTCTTACTCTATAGCCTTGACTGGCCTCTTAACTCTCAACAATCTTCCTGCTTCCGCTTCCCAAGTAATGGGATCACCTGCACTGGCTAACACAACTAGTCTGCTTTATGCCTTTTATGACAAGACATCTTCATAAGCAGCTAAAGCTTCACAAAGGACAAGCTTACAAGCACTACAGGACACCCACCTATTTGTCTTCAGGTTTTTGTTATAAACGTAATTAGAAGGGAAAAGACATATGTCTGGATGCATCCTGTATTGAACAGTAAGCTGTAACACTGGCAGCCTGCCAATCATGTTCTGCTCCACATTCTCTTCCAGCAGCTTGCAGAATCGCGCCATCATCGACTGGTCATAGCCATACTCCTGTGCTTTCTGAGAAGAAAAAAGTAATTCTTAAGAGTTTATACCTAGGGGGGAAAAACAAAACTTGAGGCAGTGGTGACACACACCTTTTATCCCAGCACTCAGGAGGCAGAGACAGGTAGATCTCAGTTCAAGGCCAGCCTGGTCTAGAGAGTAAGTTCCAGGACAGCCAGGTTACACAGAGAAACCCTGTCTTGAAAACAACTATGACTTTTTGTTTTTGTTTTTACAAGTCCCCACTATTGTAACCGATATTCCAAAGCAAATGTGTTTCAAAGTTCAGGTGGCATAAGACCACAATCAGCATAAGATCACTATCAGTCAGATACAGGGAGCTGTGACCCTTCACTGTAAGGTCACAATTAAGATGAGATGTTCTCTCTTTAGAAATTCTACAAAGTGCTATGAAAGAGGTGAGGGAGTGAATGACCACACCCAAAGCTCTTCTGATAGGACCAAGAGGCCACCAGAAAAAACAACAACAACAAAAAAACGGTAACATAGATTTTAACAAATCTTTTCGCCTTCACAAACTTAAGTGCTGTGTGTTACTACAAGGAAGCCTTTGCACAGTGATTTCTTCACAGTACTGACACTGCTAAGTCAGTTAAGATCAAACCTAAACTACTGAATTGATTTTACAAGCCAAGTAATGAGTTATAATGCTAGCAATGAAAAGCAGTGACCCACACAAATGATGAAAATTGCCCATGTTCTCAGAGTTGTGCTATATCATTTTCAATGACAGTATCAAAGATTCAAGTCACATAACCTATAAGCTTAAATGTGCTCTAAAACCTGTACATGGGAATATAATCATGCTAATGACGATACTCTGAAGACATGTGTACAAGTACGAATAAACCTTTTACACAAACTTTCATAATCAAAGTAAAGCATCCTGTACCCTAATATTTTTATGTAAAAGTCTGCATACATATTATCTATACAAGCTTGTGTAACTAAATTGTCGTTAAGAGATATCTGGCAATTTCATCTATATTTCCCAAAGTTTACTCAATTTAGCACCAAATTCAATTTTAAATCTCTGGGAAAATAGAAAAAGAATGTGTACAACATAATAGACCTACTTAAGAAGACAAAGTGAGTCCAACTTACAAATTTTTAGTTGATGACATTAAAAGGCTGTCCCTGAGGTAGCTGGAAAAAAGCCAATTCCATATGGAATACCTCTGCTCTTTTAAACAATACAAAACCCCACATATATACATAGGCATCTATCATCTATCTATCTATCTATCTATCTATCTATCTATCTATCTATCTATCTATCTATCTGTCTATCTTAAAACCACTCCTTACCTCATTCTACAACTCAATACTGTCTGCCACTCAATAAGCCAGAAGCACCAGAAGTGTAAGAACCTCCACATCTATAACAGCGCCTGCCTGAACTGGCTGTGGTAGTATATACTTACAATCCTAGCACTCCAGCAGCTGAAACAGGAGGATCATTGAATTCAAGTCAAGCCTGGGCTACAGAACAAGTCCACACCAGCTCAGGCTAAATAAGCAAAACTATCTCCACAGAAATTATCTCCAGAAAATAGATAGTTTAAAAAACAGACAAATGCACTAGAAAGTTGGCTCAGGGGTTAACAGCACTTCTTGTTCTTACAAAGGTGCTTTGTAATCTTACATTTGATTCCCAGCACCCACATGAAAACTCATCACCTCCATGTGGTAGAAAACAAATAATTTATATAATACATATGTACATATACATAGATACACTGTGAAAGTCAACTTTCTAATCATTTTAAAGTTTTTCTTCAGTAAGCTTCTTTTATTTTATTCCTCACAAGCAGGGCTCCTGCTGCAGTCTCCCACAGTGGCTGTGCACCTGTGCTTGCATCCACAAAACTGTACCATCATTCTTAATAAATCCAAAATCAAAAACAAATGGCAACAACAAAATACACACTCATTGAATAACTGGACAGAGATGTTTTCAAAATGATCTTTTTTTTCCCTGAGATTATGAGGCCACCACTCTGTATAAAAGATGTTAGTAAAAAAACAATTTTATTAAATTTCAGAACCATGTTATAAGCCTATTTATAGACTGGCCCAAAAAAATTACTGGGTTTAATTTCTGATATGCATTTGCAGGAGAAAAGTCTAGTGTGGAGGTGAAATCCAAACAAAAAAGGCAGACTGGCCAGGCAGTGTTGGCATATGCCTTCAATCCCAGCACTTGGGAGGCAGAGGCAGGTGGCTCTCTGAATTCAAGGCTAGCCTGGTCTACAACAGGCTATATAGAAAAACCTGTCTCAAAAAAGCAAAAGGCAGCCTGGGCCACGTCAGTCCTCCCTCTTCTACAGCACCGTTCACACTGAGTGCACCTTCTTCTGTTATCCTCAGCACTTTCAGGTGTGAAGGGCAGACTGTTTTTTAACCCCCCTGAAGAAAAAAAAAATGCCCAAACTGAACATGTATTTCCAAACCTTGCTCCTTATGTTTTCCTTAGCTTTAGGAACACTTAATGTAAAGCATGCAATGTGTGTGTGTGTGTGTGTGTGGGGGGGGTGATCATACTTACATTTAAAGCTGTCTTATGTGTTTTGTGTTCTTCTCAAATCAGACATAGCCCCTCTTCCGAAGAAAAAGCCTGAAGCACTGCAACGTGAACTAAGATTTCCATGTCTAAAAACCTCCTGCCTGTGCTAAAAATCTGTGCTACACTCAAGCACAACTGTGAACAAAGTGGACATTTGCAAAAACGTTCACTCTGTTTTGAAATAAGGTCTCACAGTGTATCTCTGGCAAGCCTCAGCTGAGAACCTGCTCAGCCTCCTGAATGCTGGGACAGCAGGCATGCCTGGCTACAATTTTTCTTACAAAACTTCAAATAACACTTCTCTCTTTTTTTTTTCTGTCATTTCTGAATGTTCCCCTCAGTAAGAAATGACAATTTAAAACAGAACCATTCTTTCAAAATAAAAATGAATCCTCCGACACCAACAGAAGCACTCACCATAGAGATGACTGTGGGAGGAAGTTGTTTAGGGTCTCCTACTAGGATAAGTTTATTGCAGCGGTGGATGAGTGGAGAAAGCGTCTCAACTTCACAAGACTGCCCAGCCTTGTTAAGGAAGGATAAAAGGAGACAAAGCCTTAATTAAGTTCTAATCATCCAAAACAGTGCCAAACTTCTCCTATATTATAGCTAAACCTTTATTATTATATTTTTTTAAAGAATGCAGGACCTCATACATGCTGGGCAATTGCTTTATTACTGAGTTATATCTCAGCCTCCTCTACACCAAGTATCAAAAATAAGCATTTTTGAAAATGATCAAAGTTAGCATACTTGTAGGAAAATGTCTTTATGTAAGACATTATACCATGTACAATGAAGGTATAGCAAGAAAAAATATACACATATAAAAGATTTCATCACAAGAAAAAACAAATTATCTAAACACAATTATTGGTTTAACAGCTGAGCTACCATTCCAGTTCCTAAACACAATTTTAAACACTCTAACAAGTATTGTGAATTCAACCACCACAGATGGAATTAGATAGCCATGGAAGCCTGTGGACATCTTAAGTGCTTGCTTCATTCCTGCTGAGCTGGAGCCTGGGAAGCTTTAGAGACTATCTTTGAAATTCCGATGTTACTGGAGGTGCGACTGTCTCCTGACTTTCTAATTCAGTAATGTCGTTAGTTTTATTTCCTCATTTCCACTCTTTCTGGTCTTTCGTTTTATCACATAATTTACAAAGCTACAACAGGGTACGGGATCTCCTAGAATGATTCTCAGTATCTAATGATCCTTTCCTTCTGTCTTCTGACTTTTTACTCCAGCCAACAATGTACACAATTAGTGCTCAGTAAATGGACAAGAAATAAAAGATGTCAGCTAAAAATGCAACAGCCAAAGCTGTCCCAAGTCGTAAATTTGTATTTCAAAGTTAGCTGCAGCTCAGGAGGAACAGTGCTGGAGACAACCGAGCCCAGAAGACTCTAGTCCTCACTCTGTAGCAGGCTGTCAGCACGGGAACATGTGCAAATCAAATAAAGGCTGGGGATGCAAGTAGTAGTCACTAAATAAAAACCCCATTTCATCCACACTTCAGCACCCACAGTATACCCACAACTTTTTTTTATGATCCTAGTCACACCTAGACACTTGATTGTCTACTGACCTCATCTACGATAACACAACTGAAGGGGACACCCCCTTGCCCTCGAAATGCAGACTCAAGTAATAAACCACCGCTAGTGCTCAATGTGCAGCAGATGACATGGGACTCCAAGATGATGTTATTCTGTACTCTCTGTGGACGGCCCTGAACCTAAAATGACAAAGGATAACTATATTTAGTTATATGCAAATCCTCTAAAACTCCTATTTTTACTATAAAATATCTACCTTTTTTGTTCATGTAACATAAGAATATTCAGTAAAGGGGAAAGCCTTAGCTCTAGAAAATGAGAAATCCCTCTGCACAAATCTATCCTCAACTTCAAGGCAATATGTCTGAGTTTTAGAAGAGGTGGTAATCTGGCTCCAGTACTAAAGCATAGCCAGGGTCTCTTCTCTTAGCCATAACTGTAATGAGTATTCCCCCAAATATAATAAATAGCCCCTACAAGACACAATGAGAAACAAAACTCACAATGTGGATGAACCTCCAAGTATGAAACACTAATTTAGAGGTTATTTACACTGTTAATGAAAACATAAATTAAATTCAACTGGTTTTGTCTCTGGTCAAAAGACACAAACTACCTGTTGCTCTTCAACTAACTGTTCTACTAAACTTACTTTGGACTGTGGGTGGGTGTCCCAGAACTGGGACCAGCTGTACAAGATACAGGATTCAAACACAAGCACAAAATGTGTATGCTCTAAGCCAAGAATAGAAAAAAAGGGAGTAGTATGTTCTTATGCCTAAGTGCACCCCACTGTCACTCAACTTACATTCATAATACATAAAGCACACGATAGCCCATAGCTGCTACCTTCTTACTAAATCACAAACGTGGTTCATTCCTGTTTTTCTCTCTCAACATCTACAAACCTAGTCTCATGAACTACTCATGGTAGCAATTTTCTATTTGCAGTTGGTGAAGAAAGAAACTGTTTAACACTGACCTATACCTAAGAGAAAAAACACTCATGTCTCTACTTTGGCAGGTGTCGTTTTTATGTTAAATAGTTTTAAAAACAAACCTCAGCCCTTATGCCCTCTGAACTGTTTCATAAAGAAAGTAACCTACTACAGGTAAACTGCTTACCTCTTTAATTTTTGAAGCAAGTTCTTGCCTTTCTTTTGAAACTATGGCAATGTGTTCATCTAATTCTTGTCTCTGAAAACAATTTTGAAATCATGAAAACCAAGCACTTTAGAAAGCTCTCAGACACTTCCCACCTTAGGAGAGTAATCTTACCCATGAATTCACTCAAACAGCGTGCTCCCTTCCCTACCAGTCAAGTCCCAACACTGCTCTATACACCTGATGGGCTCAATTCTGTCTCCCATGTGCATGTTTGCTGGCTGCCTAGTGTCTCAAACCTTGGAAGCTTCATTCCTCCATTCATGTCTACGCTGCTTCACACACAGTGACCCTGCCACAGTGATCAGCATGTAACATGATGCAGACATAGGAAATCATGGCACCCTTCCCCTAAATAAAACCAGGGATTAAATCTGCTTGGCAACCGGAGACTAATCAGAGTGTATCCTTGGAACAAACACATGGTATTTTAAGCCACAGTAGTGGTGCCCAGAAATACTGGCACCTGACTTCTCTTGGAAAAAAAAAGGCTGAGATACAGAGAAAAGAAAACCAAAGGGTGGCAAACTATTACTAGGTAAGTTTCTTGATCCAAACATTACTGAAAGCTAAGCCACTCTTGACTGAGTATATGAGCCAGTAATTTCTCTTTTGTCTCAAACTAATCAGAAATGTTGGTTATTTTTATTTCTGTCTACATGTGTTTTGTTTGCATTGCGTCTATCACATGTGTGCCCAGAATCTGAGGAAACCAGAAGACACCATCAGATCCTTGATACTGTAGTTATACTGTGAACTGCCATGTGGAGGTTAGGAACCAAACCTGGGTCCCCTGGAAGATCGACCAGTGTTCTTAACCACTGAGCTATTTCTCTAGCCCGTAAAAAACAGAAAAGTACGTAATAAATAAAATGTGCTATCTACCTTTATAAGTAAATTTTTACTGCAATACAATTGCATCTGTTTGTTTATATCGATCTCATGAGGCTTTAGAGTCATAATCAAGCTGTCACAGAGACTATATACTATGGTCTATAAAACACACAGTACTTAAACCCTGACATTAGCCACACTACTCCAGCCACCGTATCAGTAAGAGCAACATCACACACCCATTGATTAGTTCATGTCTAAGCCACTTCTGCAAGGTTCAAGTGAGGAGGTGTTCTTACCTGCATCTCCCGCCCACCTCGACACAGAGCTCGCTGACGAGAAAGCTCATCAAGTTGAGCATCTAGACTTTCTTTTCTTCTAAGCATTTCTTGAATATGAGTAGGCAAGTCTTTTTCTAATATAAATTTTAAAAATCACATGTTAATTCTAGCAAAATTCACATAGGCACACATACAAACACAATGTGAAAGAAACCAGACTAGTTGTGGGGTCCTCAAAATACCACTAGTGCCTCCATCATTACTTTGTCATAAAAATAGCAATGGAGCACCAATGCAAACAGGCCAGCACTTACTCATTCTATGGTTGACTTGGCTGTCTAAACTGAATTTTAGGACCTCCGTATTAATAGCCTTTTCTGGACCCAGCCGTACTAAGTTAATATCTCCGCAGTTTCCTGTTGATAAAAAGACATAAAATTAATAAGGACATTGCTAAGAAATCTCATCTCCATATTAACCAGAGAAGGGAAACAACTGTCAACTGCACGCCAGGAGCTATACTAAAGACTTCTCACACATTCTTTCAAGATATTCTGGATAACAAGTCTGTAAGACAAGTATTTACCATTTCCCTCAATACAAGCTAGGAAGGTCACATGGATAGTGCACATGGATGAAGAGCTCACACTGTTAGGCTGATGATTCTCAATTTCTTCTCTATACAGTGTTCCACGAGGAACACAGTTGAGGAATGAATAATAAATTTAGAATATAGACATGTCCCATGTCTGTGTAATTTGCAGTGAAAGGGAAATGAGGAGATGAAAACTAGTACATCTAGGAGCCCTCCTAAGGAGAAAACTCGTTTGTTCTCTCTGTCATCTCACCTCTCCTCATTCTTGGAGATATGACTTATACTGCAGGTGCAGCAGCTATCCCTGACCAAGAGGTACACTAAGGAATGGAGGTCACAATACAGTAAGGTACCAATACAGAAGGAATCTGGTTTTCCAAAGACTCTGCACAGCAGACTAGTGCCCAGACTAACAGCGCCCTAAGCTTTCTAACCTGGAAGCTAATGTCTGTTATCCTATACAGCGTTACTTGCAAGGGACTCTCATCTTAACTGAAAAAAGGCAGTGTCAGATATTCTCAAGAAAAATATAATGAAAAGAAAAATAAAAACAATTGAGTATCATACCCAAAGGATTCTTCTTGTCTTTACATTTTTCTTTGAATTCGAGGATAATTTTTTTCATAAGTTCATCAACCGCAGCATTGGAAGGTGCACACACGAGCACTCGGTTTTGTTTGATTTTGGCATTGAAATTTTCATCTGAACGGCCCTTCCTCTGGCTCTACAATTTGTGACACAACAGACAAACAATGAGCTGTCACAATGGTTTAAGGAAAGTATCTACTCCTTCCACAATATGAAAGTTACTGTGGCAAGCAGTGCAATGGGCACAGCACTTACGAGTACATACAAGATCCTAGCCTTCATTCCTACATAAACACATACACACGCATAAAGTCTTCTCTGCCATAAAGGTTATCACAACTGTTGGAATGCTCTAGGCCTTACATTTTTACCATTACTCAATCAATATTCAGTCCAACCAACATTTAGCTCAAGAATACATTCAAGAGGCTGGAGAGATGCCTCAGCAATAAAAGAACACTGGCTGCTCTTCAAGAGCACTCAGGTCCAATTCCCAGCACACACATCATGGCTTACAATTGTCTACAGCTCCAGTTCCAGGGAAATCTTGTCTTTGTCTGGTCTCTTTAAGTACTGTATGCAAGTTGTACACACACATACATGTGAGTCAAACACCCACTCAAATGAAATCAAAAGCAATAGTAGTAATAATAAATCTTTTTAAATACACAAGTAAAAGGGCAAAGGTACTTTAATACCTCCATGTCTTAATTGGGTCAAGTAGAGCCATGTCCAGGCTAACAGTATCACACCTACCTCTGTCAGTAAGCGGTACAAAAGACCAACAATAGTTTTTGATTTTCCTGTTCCAGGTGGTCCGTGAATCAGACAGATTTTGGCAACGGATGGTGAGTGCTTCACCATGGCATACGCAGTTTCTATGGCTTTCTTCTGGTCTTCATTAAAGTCTTTTAAGTAGGCAATCTATAGAAAAGATGTATGTAATGAATTCTTTCTGTGGTAACACATGGAAGAACAGCATCTGTTCAGCTTTCTTCCAGTCCATGTCGAACACAGAAAACATCTTACGTGACTGACCTTTCACAGCTACAGAAACCTAACTGGGTACTAATTACCAGTGTGCACCACAGCCATAGTCCACTTATAACTGTGTTTTAGTGCTTTTCATAAACACGATAATGAGTTTTCTTAAATAACTTTTCTTCAATTATTCTGGTATCTTCCACTTAACTCTCTGCTTAGTCAAAGTTCTAAGAATTCTTCTTTCCTAATACAACGTCACAAGGTAGAAGACAGTTTTCATTGCCAGACCTAGTCTAATTTAGTCTTTCAATTTAGATCACTATACTCCTAACCTCTCTAAATTAAGACAACCCCTTTGAAGTTGCACAATGACTAGATAATGAACACGAAAGCCTTAGTACACAATGAAGGTTAGAAGAACTGATTTTCTTTTACATTTTTTTAAATTTTCTGGACTATATGTACTTTTCTTAACAGTGAAAACTACAGGTTCATCTCTTCATGTGCAACGATCCCACAGCTCTCCACCAACTCTCTCTCTTCGAAACTCAATCCACAAAATCTGTGAACAACTTCTGAACAGTGACCACCCAGCAAACACTGAAGTAGATGCCAGAGAACAGCCGAATGGCTTCAACTCATCCTCTTTACTTTCTTATCTTTACCCTGAAATAGCTACTCTACTTGTCCACCTTGAAAAACTGAAAGGAACTAAACACTACTGTGCACAAGCACACAGGACCATGTAAGCAGCCAAAATGTCCTGACACAAAGTTCTCTTACTCTCCTGGCTTCATTCAGATCAGCACTCACAATTCTTTCAGAAGTTGTAGTTAGTAGGTCTTTGGTACAGAAGTCCATGGGGTTTGGATTTAGAACAGCTCTGGCCAACTGGTTCCGACTACTCAACAGTGACATTGCTTTCAATTTCCTCTGTGTAGTTACTAGAGAACTGATTACAATACATCTTGTAAGTTCTTTCACACTGGCTGGCAAGTTATCTTGTGTCTGGATGCATAAAGAACACTCAGCTTTTCCACTGCGCACTAAAATCAAAAAGGAGAAAAGCAAACATCAGTGTATTATCCAACAGAAAAGATCCGTAACAAGTGTTTAGAACTTGTATTTTACAATAATGTGTAAGTCACTTATATTTAGTAAATGTAAAATTATTCTGATTTTCCCCCCACTGTTCAGGAGTTGGTTTCAGGTTTTGTAGAATGATTTTTACACTTGAATGGCTAGTGGAAAACTGTGAAACTGCTGCAAATGAAACAAACCTGTAGTTTTCATGTTAAAAAAAAAACCCAAAAAACCAATCTGAGTTTGAGGCCAGCCTGGTCTACAGAACTAGTTCCAGGACAGCCAAAGCTACACAGAGAAACCCTATCCTGAAAGTCCAAGACAAACAAGAACGTTCCTGTCATCCAGAGGAAGGTACCAAATAAGTATGTCAGAAAGTAATGAGTCCCTTGGAGAAACAGAGACAGGATGAGGAAGGAATGAGGGCGCAGAGATGGACAAGCTGGTGTCTTTCTGACAAGATGATACTGAGTAGATGTGAAAGTTATGTCCTTCAAGGAGGAAAAGAGGGCAACAAGCAGACTCAGCAAGCACAGAGAAGGGTGTAGCACTGTGCTGGGAGGTTATTTCAGATAAAGTGGGGCAGGTGAAAGGAAAAATCAGAAGCATGTATTATAAGATCCAAAGAGCAAGATGGGGTGTGTATTTTTGTAGAGTTCTGACTCAGAATGCTACCCAGTTAGGAAGAAAGTCATATGGTATCTCTGTATAGGTAAACAGGCTCTGTCTTACACATTAAAAAAAATCAATCACTTCTTACTGCAAACCAAAAATTAAAAAAAAAAATGGTTTGAGGCTGGAGAGATGGTTCATTGGTTCCAGAGAACCTGAGCTGGTTTCCCAGTACTCATGTTGGGCAGCTCATAACTGCCTGTAACTCCAGCCCCAAGGGCACTCAGCACATCTGGCCTCAGCAGGCACCTGCACTTGCGAAATTAAAAACAAAGCTTTTAAATAGTAAGCAATAAACTCAGGATCTGAGGTAAGAAAACAAAAATAATGCTAAATGGAAAGTGATTAACCTGGCATATAACAAAATATGGGGCTAAGAAAGCACAATGTAAGCAAATGAGATCATCTTGTCGACCCCTTATTTACTTACTGACTGAAGTTCGTCGAAACTTATGAACATAGCCACAGTAATAGTGACTGCGATCTTGCATGCCATGCCTGTCCACATGTTTCTTCTCAGGAACCAAAAACACCAGATCATTTTCCTTCGGGTGAAGCTGCTTAGCTAGTTCAGATTCCTCCAAGTAAACTATGAAACAAAAATTAGCATTTATGCAATTCCTTAACAGATTTCAAAACCAATTTACAAGAAAGTAAACCTTTGTATGTACTAAGTTCCAAAATATAAAGTCCTGATGAATTCTCTCTATATATTAAAGGGGTGACCTAAGCCAATAAAAAGAATCTGATGTAGACCCTAACAATGGCAGCTGTGGTTGCCTATACATGACCTGCCCAGTATCAAGTCTGTTCAAAAGTCCCAACCTGGAAAGCAGAAGGACTCCACAGGTCCCACCACTAGCTGAGGAGTGACTGGCAATTGATGGTTATAAGGGAGGAAAGGTCACTTTTCTTTAGGAGGACGGACAATTGATAAGATTCCACAGGTTCCAGTGGATGACTGCACATCAAGGCACAGAATGAAAGCACCATCTGGGCTCAGTGGACTTTAAAGGATTTAGCTGGGTGGTGGTGGTGCACGCCTTTATTTCAGGCAGATCTCTTGAGTCCTAGCCAGCCTGATTTACAGAAGTCCAGGACAGCCAGGGAAATCCCATCTCAAACCCCACTCTACCCTCAGTCCCCCCAAATACAAAGTAACACGCATTGGCTGCTCTTCTAGAGAACCTGAGTTCAATTCCCCACACCCACATGACAGCTCACAAAGACATTTAACTCACTTTCAAAAATCTAAATGTAATTGTTTGCTCATTATAGGATTCCATAAAGTTTAAAAAACAAGGTCGGTGGTGGTGATGGAAGTCTTTAATCCCAGCACTTGGAGGACAGAGGCAGGAGAATCTCTGTGAATTGGAGGTCAGCCTCATTTACAAAATGAGTTCTAGGACAGCCAGGGCTATGCATAGAAACCCTGTCTTGAAAAACAAAAACTATATTCCAAAAGAAAGCTATGAAGGAGAGTTGTAATATAGGGTTCTTTGGGGAGCTGGAGGGAGGAGAGTAAGAATGAATATAATCATTTTAAATGAAAGTTAAAAGAAAATTTCTACAAAGCAAAATAGAATACTGAAAAGTAGCAGACACATTCTTTACATAAGATTCATTCTAGCTTTTATTAGTTGTGACAGTCTTACTATGTAGTCCTGACTTACATTTTTAAGTGACTTTATGTCCTACTCCTTTTAACATAACTAGCCATTTTTAGCTCAATCTCCATTTTGCTTATAAGGTGAAATTAATTCAGGTTCTCGGACTTCGCTTCCTAGAAGTGATTATTCAAAGCTGACACTGGACACTTCTCTAACGGTCCTAACGCTAGGACTCTGAACTCCTGCTCACCGCTCGACCACCAGCCCTCTTACCTCACACTTAGGACCAATCAGCTTGAAAGTCAACTGATATTGCTCTGTCTAGTTAGCTAAAATGTAGCACTGCCTCCACCCTTGCCTTCTGAACTTCTGACCTTGCTTGGTTTCTCCTATAAAAAAACCTGCCATAAGAACAGACTAGTACCACAATTGGGCTCCTGAGTCCTGATAGAACAGTCTTGGGGTGTGCATTCAATAAACTATTCTTGCTTAACTGAGATCAGTGTTTGTATGGTTTGTGTGCCATTCCTGAACCCCAACATTTTATGTATACAAATGTTTGGCCTACATGATGTATGTACATGCACCACCTGCATACTTACTGGATCTTAGAACGAGTTATGGATTGTGAGCTACCACATAGGTACTAGGGATAGAATCTGGGTTGTCTTCAAAAGCAACAAGTACTTTTTAACTGAGTATCTCTCCTTCCCCCTGACACTGAACCCTTAACCCTCTTACCTTCACCTCTCAAGTGCTAGGATTATAGCATGTGCCATAAGGCCTGACTTTTTACTGGATTTACTTTTTGTTTGTTTGTTTTTAATATTAAGTTTCTCTGTGTAGTCCTGACTGTCCTAGAACTCATTCTGCAGACTAGGCTATCCTTATTCAGAGATCCTCCTGCCTGGTCCCCTGTCCTCCACCACCCTTGCCCAGGCCTTTTAATTGGTTCTTTTGTTTTGATTTGTTTTTTAGGGTTTATTGTGTGTGTGTGTGTGTGTGTATGTGTGTGTGTGTACACTGTAAGCTGTCCTCAGACACTGGAAGAGGACATCAGATCTCATTACAGATGGTTGTGAGCCACCATGTGGTTTCTGGGAATTAAACTCAGGACCTCTGGAAGAGCAGGCAGTTCTCTTAACCACTGAGCCAGCTCTCCAGTCTCCCTTTTTACTGGTTCTTAACCAGAGTTCTCTCATGTGTTCTCTAGTTTAAAAAAATCACAGGCTCAGGAAATTCAGAAACAGATCTGAGTATACAATGATACTTTAAAGCTACTAATGGCATTCCACACAAGGGAGAAAAGATAGTTATAAAGTAAACAAGACTAGGAAAATAAAGCAAGCACTACAATAAAAAAAAAAAAAGGTTCATCATCAACTGAATTAGTTGAACACTAAGAAACTGATGTGAAGCACTAAAAATGGAGATGAGGGAGAAGGTGTAAATAAATCAATTAGAACTATGAACTATCTTAATATTCTTATGTTGATACAAGCAGTAAAAGACAAGTATAAAAAATGTAGAATTCTATTCATACAATCTTCTGACAAGAAGTGACAGCACACCAGTGACTCACAAGAACAAAACCAGGAGGAGAAGGGTAACTAAAAAAGCCTAAGTAAATACTTGGGGGGGGGGTGGAGGAAGCCCCTCTCTTCAGTGAGAGAGCTCAACTCCTAAAAAAAACAAAAAATAGTAATAACTTTAAAATGTCATAAAAAATAGGGACTGGGGAGGTAGGTAGCTCCATCAGTAAAGTGTTTATCTCACAACCACTGAGAACCCACATAAAAAGGCTGGGCATGTTACAAATGGGGTAATGAAGTTAGGATGGCTGATCTTCTACAGGACCTGGGTTCAACCCCCAATATTCACATGAGAGCTAATAACCATCTGTAACTCTAATCCTAGCAGTCCAACAACTTCTTCTGCCTTCCACACCCATACACAGGCAACCTTTATTTTAAAGACTGGTCATGGTGGTACACTCATATAATACAGTATGGCTAAGCAGAGGATACAGATCTCTGGCTCACTGGCCTGCCAGTCAGTCTAGCCTAACTGGTGAGCTCTAGGACAGTGAGATCCCATTTCAAAACCTAAGGCTGTTCTCTGGCCATCATAGGTGCTTGTGTACTCATGCACGCATGAGGAAAATACTGAAGAAAACTAGAGATAGCTGGGGTTGTGAAACTATTTTTAACAGGAAATTCTTAACTGTGTTATAATATGGCTCAGGGGTAGAATATAAAGGTCCTGGGTTCTAATCCCAGAACCCCAAAACAAATTATAAAAACAAAACAGGGAAGATAAAAGGGGCACAACAGATTATTGATTACAGGTGAAAAACTGTTAACTTCACAGAAGATGCTCAGCAATCAAGTGATCTGAGTCCGTTGCCACCACGAAAAGCTACGCTACTGTTCTTTTTTTTTTAACAAATGCATAAAGCCTCTAAAGTAGCGTGTAGGAAACAAAGTGTGTTCTACAAACTAACTGGACAGTACTCTTTAGCCATCAAAACATGCAGTAAAGACAGGCTAAGGACTGAGAAGACAGCACAACTAGAGATGTTTGGACTTCAGATTGGATCCCAGGACAGAAAACAGACATTACCGGGACCATAGCTATGACATGAATGAGGTCTCTCTCATACCCTGTACTATAGCAATGGTAACCCCTTGTTCCATATATGTGAGATGTTAACACATGAGAAGGCTTGCTGAAAACTGTATGTGGACTCTAGAAAAGTTTTACATTTTTTTAAACTTTAAACTTTGAATGTGAAAAGTTAGTTCTTCCAACCCAAATGCCAGGGTTCATCACCTAAGCCACTCTATTATACCCTATTCCCATGAAAGCTGTTTCATAACAGTATCAGTGTTTGCTTTATCCACAAGAGTTAGAGAACTACAAAGCCAGCTCTACCATTAATGTAACAGGACCTCTTATTTCTTTCTATTTATTTCTATTGTATTTGACTTCTTTGTCACTCTTTCCTGATTTAATAGTACAAGTCAGGTGTGTTGTGAGCAGTGCTCCTTGCATCTCAGCACTCAGGAGGTGGAGGCAAGCAGATCTCTGTGAAATAAAGGCAGCCTGATCTACTGAGTTCCAGGCCATCAGGGAGATACACACAGTAAGGTTCTGTCTCAAAAAAAGCCACATGTACATGAAAAGTTTACTTTTTATCTGTTCATATTTTCCTCTATATATCACACACACATGCACTAAAATTATAGAACCTGTTAATTGAACTTCTGACCATTTGTTCTTTTTATCTCAAATAATCTTTTCTGCCTTAATGTCTCATTGTAACAAGGGCTAAATGCGATGAGTTTACATGGCGGTCAGCATCTGATCACGGCTCTCTGTAGTACTGTTGGGAACTCTTAAGTGCTTGTCCCACTAGAGCCCTGTCATCTCTCAAGTAAAAATTTCCAGTTATCACATCATGTATTCCAAATTGCATATGAACTTACTTAGAAACTCCCAGTATTTTTTATAATCAGCTGGAAATTTTCGTAAATGCAACTGATAGAAATTCTCTTTATTTGGAGAATTCAACCATTCCTGTGCCACCTACACAAAGCAAAAAAGAAAATTAAGAAATAAAGAACATGTAAAAGCCACTACATACAACAAAATGTTCCAAAGTGGGTTAAAGGAAAAGCAGAACAGAATCCCAAGTGAGAACCTAAGTTTGTGAGGTTTATCAAGTTGTCCACAACTGTCCTGTTCAACTCAGCAGCCATTAGCCACATTTGGTTATATTTGTTAACTGAACTTCCAAAAGCTAAAAATAGTACTCCTCAGTTGAAATAGACACGTTTTTTGTTCAACAGTCACCTGTGGCCCTGCTACTGCTCATGTACTGCTAGATCTTACTGGTAGCACCTACTTCACATTGAGATCATCCAATCTACATTTCTCTCAATCTCTGGGATTGGCACAAGCACTCTTCCTGTTGGTTTCTATGTCACATGCACTAGTCTTCCAAAGCCTCAAATCAAACCCAGAAATATCTTTGAGATCTTTCATGAGTTAAAAATAACTACTCCTAAGCCTATATTAAAAACAACAAACAAACAAAACCCCACTAATGCAAAAAGGCTATTTTTACACTTTTAAAAAAAAGAAACAAACAACAACAAAATGACCTATGACACTTTGTTTTACAATAACATTTTGAGTCAAGTTAAATCTGCAACTGGCCCTCATTCCTCATGTAACTGTTCATCAACGACTCTTGGTGCTGAACTGCTTCTGCACAAAATTAACCAAGCAGTTACTCCTCAGAGGGGTGGACACAACCCCACTGTCACACTAGGCATCATTTTTGGCTAGAAACATCCAGCAGGGGCGTTCCCGCCATGTACTGCTCCAGCCTCGATACCAGGAGAGGTGAACTTGGGAAGTTCTACCTCACTTCTGGCAGAGAGTGAACATAAAGCATTCCAACAACCACGTTAAGCCTCAAAACAGTCATCTTTTCAATTTCCACTCAACCGTGTTATCTTCTAAAATGTACCCTACAGCCTTGCCATCTCCAAACTACCATTCAACCCCGCTACCATTTTACCCTCAAGTTGCTGCAATCAACCTATAACTAGTCTACTAGATCTGTTAGCCTCTCCAAAGTTTATTTTCTACCAATAACCAAGGATGTTGGTTAAGAAATAAGCTACTATCACTAGTCCCTGGTCTAAATACTGACCAACTCCAAACCTTCCAATAGATTCTCACTGAAGTGAGTATAGACTCAAACAGAAATTTAGAGAGCTATTTGCTCATAACAATTTCTCTATCTACAGAAGGTGCAAAGAATTAAAGAGTACTTACTGTTTCAAAAGCATTCAATATAATCAAAGGTAGAAAAACATTAAAATATTCTTCACAATCTTGAAATCGGACAGGCACAGGTCTTGAGATAGACTGACAGAGACTTGTTGGAGCACCACACTTATCAAAGTTCAAAAACATTTGGTATTTCCATTTTAAGACCTCTTTAATGAAGGTATCAAAAATAGACTGGGATGGCAAGAGAATGTTCACTGGAGAAGAAGTCAACATAGGCCTGTTCTCACTAAATGTAAGCTTGTAACTTTGTTTGTTGGAACTGCTTGGAGTCTGAAAATGAAAAACATTGCATAAACTTTTCACCTCAGCCACTGGCTTCTGAAACCCCAGGGAAGAGGGTGTAACCTTCAAATTAGGCTGTGCTCCACTTGACTTTTTTAGTGCTGACTGAAGTGTGGTACTTTCCAAAGACTTGGAAAGATTGGCAGTTCGTGAAGCACTACTTGAGCTAAATATCTTGGTAGTAGTAGGTCTCAAGGGCCTTGCTACAGAAGGAGGCAAGCCAGGTTTACGAAACACATCATCTGCTGCTTTAGCTTCAGAGTGTTTTGGGCAGTATTCACTCTGGTTTTTTGTGGTTTCAACACAGTCCTTGTATTTACACTTTACAATACTCAAAGACTCCAAATGAGGCCGACTTAAAGCATCTTCATCTTCTCCCTGGACTGTATTCTTATGAGCCACAACAATGGTTTTAGTATTTTCCAACTGTGAGCATAGATCCATATCTTGAGGATCATGTTGAGTTAGGAATAAATTGTTATCATCATCTGTATCACTACTGGACTCTGGCTCTGCAGCTTTCACAGCTGCCACCTCCCCAACTTGCACTGAGAGAGCACCTCCACCCACAGGGTCCTCTGAAGCAGAGACCATCACCACATCTGTTGGCACTCCTCCACTTAACACTCTAGATTCACACTGGTTCACAAGACAAGTTATACCTGTCACCCAAGGATCAGAAGCAGCTTCTGCCACCTCTGGTTTGGAAGGCACGCATTTTGCTAATTGTTTTTCACTACTGACGGCAAGTGGCTCACTTCCTCTACGGTTATCTGGCTCATCCAAGTCTACTCCAATTATATCCGAACCCTGTACTGTGCGTGACACAGTATTTTTGTAATCAAAGTCTCGTTTTTGGTGTGATCTGGATCTCATAAGCCTTTGAAATTGAAGATCCTGGCTTGTCAGAAGTTTGTTATTTTTGATAGAAAGAGTCTGAGGAGGAATTAATTTAGTCTTTTTGGGGGCATCAACTACTCCAACAGTCTTGCCATGATCACGTAATTGAACTATACACTCCAGAGACCTCTGGGACAACTCAAATGCCTTCCGAGGAGCTTTTTTCAGACCAAGTTTTTCAACTGTTGAAGTTGGCTCTGGACACTGGCGAAACTTCTTTGGCGGGACAATAGCAGGAGTAGTTCTACAACTTATATAACATGAACTCTTATTCTGTCCTCTTCTGGTATCTGACTGTGTTTTCTTAGTAGCCTTAGAAGGTGGAACTTTCCTAACAGGTTTTGGGTGAGTGCGAGACTTTGTAGACTTCTTTTGTAAAACTGTAGACTCTCTCTCAACACTTGAACTGGGAGCTGACATCCCCATGTCTGCATTCTTTAAATTACTTTCAGTAAGATCTCTGTGATCAGCTGATTGTTCAGTTCCAACAGAAGAGGAAGGCCTCTGAGGATCTTCAGCTGTAACTTTGTCAAATTGTTTTCTCTTAGTTTTTACTCCAATTTTACATAATTCCTCAGCAGAAACATTACTGTGTGGTTCTGCACGCTCTTTACCACCCTCTACTTTGTTCCTAACAACCTCTTCAGACACAGAGTCTACACCACAACCCAAGTTATTATTTGTACTATCAGCTACATTAGCTATACAGCTCTTTTGTTGCTCCTGAAGGGAGTTTTTGCTGTCTATTTTATGATGGTCCCAAGCTGAATAGAGTATAGATGGACTTTCAAACTCAAAACACTGAGATTCAGAGTCCTCAAATTCTACAGGGCACTCTGTTTCTTCTTCCTTTACAAGCTTCTTTTCCACACTGGTATTAACTTCCAAACCATGCTGCTCTGAACATTCTTTCTCCATGCACACTTTGCTCTGTTTGATGTTTTCCTCAATACCACAACTTCTTTTATCTTCGTCTTCATTTTCATCATTTTCTTCGTCAGAATCTGAAATAACAATAATCTGTCCATGGCAGGTGGCAGCCCTAGTTTGGTTAGCTGTTAAGTTTTCTTTATCATCTTTTTGTAGTTGAAACAAATTCTGTTTACTTAAACCTGATGGAAATTGAATAACAGTGGTTTGAGATACTAAAGTTATGTTACAGAGGTCTATTTGACGACCTGCTACCAAAGGCTTGTTACTCTCATGAGGCACCTGTCCTTCCACCAAGTTAGAAGTCTGCACTGTACTCCCCCTCATTTCCCTATCTCTTGAGTCAACTACCACCTTTACAACAGGATCCTCACATGGAGTTTTCTTCACCAGTGTATCAGTAACTTCTGTAAACGATACCAAACCATCATCAGCATGGCCTTCCTGGATTTGAAGCTTGTCTTCATCATCATCAGAACTATTATCCAACTCTTCACTTTTTATCTCTTTCTTGAACAGTGAACTGTTTTGAGATTTTTGCTCTTCATGCTTGTCATCCAGAACAGGGTCTGAAGACACATGTTCGACGGTATCTTCGTTTAGAACTCCTTTATCTATTTCTGAACAGTTCTCAAGGTCAGACAAAGCTGTATTTTCCTCCAAATTGATAATGTTATCAACCAAAGTACTTTTCTTGTGTTGCTTCTTTATGACATACGATAACTTTGCACAAATTTCATCTTTCTGTACTTTGAAATTTGGTTTTGAAGTTTTACCAACAGTGCCATCCTTTAACGAGACATCTTCATTTGATGTAGGTACCTTTTCTAGGAAATCACTGGTAGAATCAGTCAATGAATGTGTTGAAATTATCACTCCTCTGTCACATCCCCATTCTGGACCACTTCTTGATGTACTATTTGGTGGTGTGCATGAAGAGTTTTCTTTTCCAGACTTCTCTGTGCTTATTTTAACTTGCTCTGGAGCACTTTCAGAAAAAAGAGCCTCACTTTTCTGCTTTAAGCACAACTCAGTTGGAAGAGGCTCTTCTTCATTCAAATCAATGTAGTGCTGCTTAAAGTCCTCTTCTTCTGTAGTACTTGCTTTCATCAACACTCGATGGCTGTCAACTTTCACTGGCTCTTTAGAAGACAGTGGGCTGCATTTTTCCAAGCAATAAATGTCTTTTTTAGCCTTCCTGTCTATTTGTTCGCTTTCTTCTTTAAAAGTTGGAGGGGTTTTGAATGCAGAAGTTGGATCGCCAAAAGTGCTATATTGAGGCATTTTGAATTTTATGTTTCTAATAATTTGTTTCAAACACATTTGTAACTCATGGGTTTCTTGACCAGTCAATTGCCAACCCAGAGACAAATTTCCTCGAAGGAATAAGTTAAGTTTATCCCAGAACCGCTTACAAAGTGTCTGCTGACCAAGCTGATAACCTTCTTTGAGGAGACCCCTAATCAACTGTACACAAGCAAGCTGGACAGAGTTAGACTGTACTGAATGCAACGCCACGGATGACATTATTGCTGCTCCTCTGGGGGTACTTGCAGATGACTTCTCACAACTCCGTACAAATGCGGTGGTAGGAAGCTTGGCACACTTAACAACAGCATCTACCCACTGCTGGGAACTCACCCACAACAGATGCAAACATTTCTTATTTCTATGCAGCTCAATCACTGATACTAAAATCAGAATAAAAAATTCAGTGACTTTGTCACACACAGCATCTGTCTGGTTGAGAACATCTTTGACTTCTGAGTATAGATGGTGAATAACTTCTACTATGTAAGCCACACCCAAATCCTTAAGATCCATGAGTGACTGAACAAAAGGTATGAACCACAGAAAGGTGCTGTTATGAACACGCATATCTTGACCAATATCTGACTGAAGTACATTGGCTAATGTTTCCATTTCTTCATACATGTTTGGACAATAATCTGGACAAATGGCTGATCTCCACCCAGAATCCTAAAATGAAAAAATGATCAATATTCAGATAAGCACATATTAATGGGTGTTAAAACAAATATCAATGCTGTTAACACCCAATCTGTAGAAAAGGAATATAATGTGCAGCTTTACCCTTTTTGTCTACAATATGTTGTCCTTAATATCATTTGAATTATAAAAGTGCTTCAAGAAAATGCAAATTCACACCTTCACATACTTCAGCCTTCTTATCAGTTGGCTTGATTACTACTACTCCTAACAAGATATTCCCCTGTGGTTAAAGTTCATGTTCCCCATATGAAAAGCATCAAACCCACCAAAGGGCCTTTATGAAACAGTGGATTCAGACCAACTACATATCATAAAGTCAACAACCAGTCACTACACAGAACACTCTCTACAGAGTCATTACTTCAGCTTTTAAAATGTTCTATACCTTTTTGGTCTTTTCAGGATTATAGTTATAAACAATCTGGCTGCATGTCACCATATCATCAAAATGTGGCTCCGGTTCTAACTTGGTCCTTAAATATTAAGAATAAATAAAAATTACTGAAAGAGGTTGGAGAAGAAGAGAAAAATCTAAGAAAATCAGCTATAATATGTTATTTTAAATTCTAACATTAAGCAAACCTTATTGAGCTGTTCCGGATATTCTGGATCTCTTTGTTGTAGCTCTCGTTATTAATGATGGTTTGAAATGCTTCAATAGGGTCAATAAGTTGACCCCACACCTTAGATCCAAGGCGATCAAGAATCACCATGAAACAGTGTAAGGCTGGCCAGAAAGGATCCATGCTGTCATCTGAAATAAAATGTAACAATTACTAAATTATAAAACAATAAGAAAAACATCCTAAAATATACTGAAAGCATTCTTAGTCAGCTAAAACTCAAAGTAAAATAGCAAGTAATTTAAAATGATATCTAATTTAAAGTGACTTTTTTTCAAGACAGGGTTTCTTCTCTATGTAGCCCTGGCTGTTTTGGAACTCCCTCTGTAAACCAGGCTGGCTTTGAACTCACAAAGTTCCACATGCTTCTGCCTCTAAAGCATAGGAATTAAAGGAATGGACCATTACAACACCTGACTTACAATTTTTCAAAATGTTCTAAAACTATAATCTCTTTGCAAAAAAAAAAAGAGAAGAAAATTAATGATCAACAGTCTTCTCTCTCATTCTAAGTATTGTTTGAAAGAATAAAGGAATAAGAAATTATATTTGTTATCAAAATAAGGCTCAGGATTTAAAAATATTCTGCTCCAGCAAGATCCTTAATTTTGCTTACTATCTAACAGCATGCTGAAGATTAACTGCTGGCCAAGAGCATACTCTCTCCACACCCATTCTTCCTCCTGTCTTTGCTGTCCATTTTTCATGAATTCATGCTACCCATGCTCTCCCTTTTCCCTCTCAAGTACACAGTAGCAAGATCCTGCACTGGTCCTAATTAATGACCTCTGATGATTCTTTAACATCACAGTTCTTAGTCAAGATTCTATTGTTTCCAAGCTTAATTTTTCATATGGCCATAATCTGTTTGTAGCAAAAACAAATCAGCTCTTTGCAAATATCACCAGAATGCCTTCTCCATCAGCACTGCCTATCAAATTCCTAACCATCTTTACTAGATTCCGTACTAAGTTAACATTCCCAGGTGTTTGATCCCCAGAGTACTCTGTGGAGACCATCACTACAGCTTACTTATTGCTCATGGTGGTTAGGTGCAGAATCTTTCAAACTTTGGATGGTATTTGTTCTTCAGTACTGGAGCAGAACCCAAGGCCTTGGGCACACTAGGCAAGTACTTTATCATCCCCAACCAAATTGACTTTATCTCTTGCATAGATTTCCTTAAGCATTTTGTAGCCTTCACAATCTCTGATGGTGGTGTCTTACATTTCATAAAATCTCAAATAAGAAAATAATCATGTGAAGACAATTATAAAAAGTTTAAGAACTGATTTGCACTTGAAGACTGTGCTGGCACAGGGAAAAGAAATTAACGACATATGTATTTTATGCTGGCAAATTCATTATCAAAAGCATCATCTACCAAGAAAATGTTTGCCATCAGAAAAATAGTACAATTTCTTCTAGAGTCTCATTATAAATTTAGAAATAAGCAGGTGAGTTTATATCACCAATCAACTTTCCAGAAGCCAAGTGAAGGATATTTTCATAGGTTCTGACATGCTTGGTCTTTACTGATGCATTCCTTTTTCAGGTCCCCTACATCAACTTCAGGCTTCCTTTTCTTTTGATGAATGGGATGGACTGGTGGGCGGGGGGTGCTGCTAGGTATTTTTTTTTTAAAGTCTCACAATGTAATGCACGCTGGCCTCAACTTCATGTTCTTCCTGAATTAAGTTCCTGGCTTCATTTTCCAGGTACCTAGAGCAGACTGTGATGATGAAAATGTTGTGGGTTTATACTGTCTAGTATCCACTGACTTTGAAAATATGGCTTCTGGGAATGAAAGCCTAGATTTTTTTAATTTTAATTTTCAGTCTAGTGGTTAGGCTGGACAGTGCCACCCTAGAGAATCAGAGATCAATAAAGTAGTAAGTAAAGGCAGACTCTTAAGATTAGCAAGGCTCTTCCCACTATTAAGTGACACGCTTTTGCAAATGGATATCCCAGAGACTGGTTTATATAATGGAAAAGTAAGCTAACTTCTCTGGACTCATTTCCTCTAGCAAAGATAGGCGCTAAAGGTCTTAGGGGACCTTTGCAACTTAAAGTCTGAATCTATGACCTAACTCAGTCCCTGGGTCACACTGTGCTAGAGCACTTCCTCAGCATGCCTGAGGCCTGAAGGTTCTTTTCTCCTAACTCTTACAACCCCAATTCTTATAGTGACGCAAACTTTATTTTTTGGCTTTTCAAAACAGGATTTCTCTGTGTATCCCAGACTGTCCAGAAACTTGCTCTGTAGACCAGGTTGGTCTCAAACTTCTAGTGCTGGGATTAAAGGTGTGTAACAACACTCTGCCTGGCAACACCAACAATTTTAAAAGTACACCATCATAACATTATTCAAAAGCATTTTGCAAGCAAAGTATATTACCATCCGATTGTCTCTCCATGGTGTGAAGAATGGACTGCATAAAATCATTTTGTTTGTCTGAGCCCAGCAGCAGTGAATCCATGGCTTGCTCTTCAAGAATAGTCAACAACATGCAAATACCTGTAAGATTATTCCAGTTTACAGATTAATAAAACAACACTATGCTAAATGGTTGTTTTTAGCTAGCAGAAAGAATGCAGGTCAGGAAATCAAAGCAGAACAGATTTAAGCCACCCCTCCCACCCCCCAGCTATTTCAGTCTGAGGTACTTCTGCACCACTCCCCAACAATAGTATTTGATGCCTTCTCTGTAAAACAGGTGAGTGGTGGTGGCCTTGGTAGAAAGTGACTTCTAAGATGACTATCACACAACTTGATTTCACAAAACCTAAGATGCCACAAACATTCATACATGTTGTATATAGTTCATATACCTCTAAGAGGAAAACTGCTACCAGCATATAACTTTAAGGCACAGGAAATAGGGACTTGCAAATATCTCTCACCACATGGAAATATTTACACCACTAAAATAAACAAGGTAATAATAATCACACTGACACTTCTACTTCAAACAAAAGACTTACTTGCCAAGGTTTAAAAATGTATCTGGAAGGCATCTAGAATAAATGATATTTAATAAAATACAAAATACTTAAGCTACCAAAGGAACAACTAGGAACCATGAAAGCTTATAATAAGGAAATTGCTCAAAGATTGCTTTGTACTCAGAATACTAGAGAAGACATGTCCATGTAGAATAATACTCACCTAGCCAATAGTTTTTGTAGTTGGTAGTATCATACATGTGTGCAGGCAAAAGGATCAGTTTGCCTTTTTCAAGTACAGAAGATGTGTAAATGTCTGGACTTTCCAAAAGCCCCAACTCAATGACTTTAAAAAGGCAAGTTAAAACTTCCTGTAAGTCGTAATAGTCATCTCTGTCCACTTTCCCCAGGTTTCTTGCAGTCAGAATAGCCCATCGCCGAACCTAAGAAATTGTATTATAAATAACATTATAGGTTCATTAATTCAATGAGCAATGAACAAAGAAAATCTTCTGGTTACATATTTCTGTAGACTGATCAAAGGGCATTATTTGATCCTGATTCAAGCAAATGAAGTCATTTATGAAACAATCATTTTCATTCATTTAAGGACTAGCAGAAACCTGTCCTATGTGAATATCTATTTAACATTATGGTAAGTATTTGGTAATTTTTCCCATTCACGCTATCAATCTTTTGTGCTCACTAACATTTTAGGTATGTCTATTAGAGGCAATCCACTGAAGACTTCTATAAGCCAATCTAGTCTTTAGCTGATAAGTTCAGCTGGCTTGATAACACAAAATTGCTCAAACCTATTTTTATGCATGAACTGTTTCCTTTAATACTTTTTTAAAAAAGATTTATTTAGCCATTATGTATACAGCATTCTGCCTGGAGGCAAGAAGAAGGCACCAGATCCCATTACAGATGGTTGTGAGCCACCATTTGGTTGCTGAGAATTGAACTCAGGACCTCTGAAAGAACAGACAGTGCTCTTAACCACTGAGCCATCCCTCCAGCCCCTCTTTAATACCTTCTCTTTGAAAATTTCATAATTTTACAATATATCTTAGTCATTTCCATCTACCACCACATCCAACTTCATTTACAGCCTACCTCCTTTTTCAAAATAATCCACATTTGCCACTGCCCTTAGGGTGATGCCTTCTGCTTGTTTACTCTCTCAATCCCATTAGCATTTTGGGATACCTAAAGCAAGTCACTGACATGGTCTTATTTGCTCCAGTGAAGTTGTCTGTATTTTATCTTAGACTTCTTACATCCATTTTAACACTACCATCCTTCATACACATCTCAAATCTTTAAATTTTATCTTCTTTCTAGGATTTGTTCAATCTGGTCTTCACTGAGTAATACATTTTCTAAAACATTCATATGCACCCATTTTTATTACCACATATCCTAAAGTCCTTTTCCCTTAAGATATAATCTTCTGTTTATCCCCAGCTGACCTAGAACATGCTATATAGCTGAGAATGACCTGAACCTCCTGACTCCCACGTGCTATGTAATTATGTAAGTGTACACTATTACCATGTCTGGTTTGTATCATAAAAGGGATCAACTTCAGAGATTTATGCTTACTAGACAAGCACTCTGACTGAACTACACCCCCAAGGATTCAGTCCCAAAGTCAGTAAGCAGCAGCAAACAGGTCAAGGCTGCATTTTCCTCCATGAACCTCAAGAGGCACAATTATAAAGTCATCACTTATCACACTCTCCCATTGCTGGTCCATAGAAACACCTAGCCTGACTACCTCATTTCCTCTTCGGGGACTTTTCCTACCATTTGTTTAGGAGGAAAAAAAACAGATACACCATCATTTTGACTAAAAGCCTATTACTAGGCTCCTTTCTCTTGAGAGAAGGTCTCATTTATAGCTGACTGTCCTGAAACTGTATAAACCAGGCTGGCTTTGAACTCAAGAGATCTACCAGCCTCTGCCTCCTGAATGCTGAGATTAAAGGCGTGTACTACTACTGCAGTATGTTCTTTCCCTGCTGCACAAAACAAAAACACAAAACAACTTTTCTTGCCATTATTTTGGCAGAACAGACCTTCTCAGCAATTACCTTACAATACTGACTCTAACTGCTAGTGTACATGGAACTGTACCTGTAGGCCATCTCATTTCATGGTAGGCTAGTACCTGTTTCCATGCTTAGAGGTGATCTCTGCATCTGTTCTTGTCCACTCTCTGAATGTTATCTTCATCTCTAGCACTTAGAAATTTTTCTTGCTCCAACCTATTCCCTACAATTGCACCCTCTTCAATCCTACTTATTAGCAAAGTTATTATCTAAAATGCCATTTCCACGTATCTCAGCAACAAAGTGAAAGAAGCAGAACTCTTCCATTAGTTCAGTTTGAAAATATGCTGGTTAATTTTATCAACTTAACACAAACCTATAAATACTTAGAGGAAATTTCAAATTAAAGGAAAAAAAATCCCTTAAGTCTGGGGTTACTGTCTTAATGACTGACATGGGAGTGACCAGCTCACTGTGGGTAGTATCTCTTCTCCCCTGGACAAACAGCTGATTGTACAAGAAAATAGGCTGAGAAAGTCAGTAAGTAGTAGTCCTCCATGGTATCTGCTTCAGTTCCTGCTTCTACATTCCTGATTTCCTTTGATGGACTTTGATGTAGCAGTGTATTATGAAACAAATTCTTTCCTTCCTTCCAAACTTTCTTTGGCCAGTACTTTATCACAACAGAAACCCTGACTGGCACAGACACACAGAAAGACTACTTCTCTGCTTGTCTTTTAAAAACTCAAGTATCACTCATCGGCAAGTATTCTCTCCTGTCCTCTTAAACTTATGACACTCCCAACCACATAACACCCTACCTAAATGCACTAATATAAAAAGAGTAAAAACCTTAACCAACATTTTAAACAAAACACACTGAATCTTTAATTATTAAAGTTACCTAATAGGTACAGAGTAAAGCCAATGCTAGCACTGCCTCTCACCCATACTTACCATTTCATTGGGATGAACCAGAAACAAATAGATGCCTGGATATTTGTCAAAAACCTGAAAGGAGCAATTGTTTTGTTCCATTCGACAAAGTGCTTCCACACACAGTTCATCTAAACAGAAAGACAACAAATGACTAAATTTAGAGCTTCAAGAGGTCCTAAAGACTGGCTCTTAGGTTATTTTGTAAATAAACATTAATCATTTTTAAACAAGTCATTAAAAATGCTGATGCTGTAATTGTTGGTTAGACGGTATATACCTGCTTTTTTTTTTTTTTTTTTTTCTTAAGTGCTGGAAATCAAACCTAGTTCTCGAGGCACACCAGGCAGCTCTCTACCACTGAGTTACATTCCAGTTCTGACAAGACTAGTCACTGTGATCATGCATGGAATGTTCCCCTTATTTTAAATATACTAAAATATGTATTTATATTTTATGTAATTATCTACAAAAGTGTGTCTTAGGAGCATAGTTACAGGTCAGTGTCTTGTATTTGATTATTTGGTCCACCTGGACTGGCGTTAGAAGAAAGGAACCTTCTCCTCCTAATAAGTCACCTCAATTGCATTTATTGATCAATTAACTTTCTCTATTAGATTTAAAAATCAATTTTAATTTGTCAAGCTTCAAAAATAGTATACTAATAACAGCTAGCTTTGGAAGGTGATTTATGACACAGTCAGCTTAAAAGAACAACTGCAATACTATTTTATACAGGAAAGCATAAACAATCTTCAAGATTATATACTGTTATGGATTTTTCATTTTATGTATATGAATATTTTGCCTGTATACGTTTGTGTACCACAAAGATATGTGCCCACAGAGATCAGAAGGGAGTGGGATGTCAGATCCCCTGTGTCTGGAGTTACTGATAGTTGAGAGCTGCCATGTGGGAGCTAGGGACTGAAGCTGGGTCTTCTGCAAAAGCAGGAAGTGCTCTTACCTGCTGGACCATCTCTACAGCCCTGGCATTAACAGGTACATTTTCTTTAATAAATGTTTAAAGGGCAGGAGGAACTGCTCAGCTGTTAAAAGCACTGACTACTCTTCCAGAGGACCTGGAATTTGATTCCAAGCACCTGCATAGTGGCTCACGGCCAACTTTAACTCCAGTTTCAAAGGGTCCAATTTCCTTGGGTACTTGCACATATGTGCTACATAGATATACATGCAGGCAAAACATTCATACACATAAAAAATATTAAATAAAAATGTTTAAAAGACTTTTAGTTTAAAATAAAGTTACTTAGAATTTAGCAATGTATCTAATGAAAAGTAGAACTTGGTGACACAAGCCTATAATCCCAACATCCCAGAGAGAGGTGGATCTCTATAGAGATCAAGGCCAGCATGATTTACATCGTCAGTAACAGGGTAGCCAGGCTACAAAGAAAGACCGTTTCAAAAAGACATTAATAAAAGATAAAAAAGAAAAAACATCACAATAAAAAATGCATAAAGTGTATATTTTATAGAGCAACTATGTGGTCTCATGTCACATGGAAAAAAAGGGTACAGACAAGCCTGGTGGCACAAACCTGTAATCCCAGCTTCTGGGGAGGATGAAGTGAAAGGATCTCAAATTCAAAGCAGGCCTAGGCTACAGAGTGAATTTAAGGCCAGCCTGGCAACTTAGTAACATGCTGTCTCAAATAAGACAATACTAAGAAGGCTAGAGAAGGGCTGGAAAGATGGCTCAGTGATTAAGAGCACTGGCTGTTCTTCCAGAGGTCCTGAGTTCAATCCCCAGCAACCACATGGTAGCTTACAACCATCTGTAATGGGATCTAATTCCCTCTTCTGGTGTGTCTGAAGACCGCTACAGTGTACTCATACATAAAATATTTTTTTTAAAAAAAGGCAGCTAGGGATATAGAGTGTTTACCTAAGGTGTGTACAAATCTGGGTTCAATCCCCAGTACAGCACCAAAAACAAGCAAAACAACCTCCCCCCATGTGTGCAAGTAGACTATTTCAAAACAACCCTCTGCCATATGTGCAAGTAGAGTATTTTGGATTAAGAAAAAAATATAACCCAACTCAATGTGTTGTCCTTAGTCACTCTAAAGCAAACTGGCCACATACCACATTTGTAACTATTGAGAATATATGTGCTAGATACTACTATATATCCTAATGTGTTCTTTACACCTGGTAAATATATTGGCCCACACTTTTTCCAACTCAGGAGGCTAAGCTAGGACTTTGACTTCAAAGCCATCCTGGAATGACAGAGATTCATAGTAAGAAATGCAAATATAGCAAAACTGCTTATTGTAGAACCTTTATGGATGGGTATAGCATACTTGATCTAATTTATCTGAAAACAAATTATTAAGTATCCTATATATTAAAGCCAACAGATTTTCATCTCTGATAAACAAATTGTACCAAGAGTCCCACACATACACTAAATTAAGTACTCTGCCAATAACCAACACCCATAAACTCTATTTTTTTACATATATTATGTGGGGTGTGTGTGTGTGTGTGTGTGTGTGTGTGTACACACTAGTATACTCCCAAGTACATATGTACATCACATGACTGTAGGAGCCCATATAAGCCACAAGAGGGCATCAAATCTATAGTTATAAGATATGTAGTTTTGAGCCACCCAATGTGTTGGTAACCAAACCCAGGTCCTCTGCAAGAATAGTAGGGGTTCTTAACTACTGGGCCACGTCTCCAGCCCCAACAGATCACAACTGTGTTTAAATATTTTATGTGTATAAGTTTTTGTATGCATAGGTTTGTGTACCAGGTATGAGCCACCATGTGAGTGCTGGAAACTGAACTCAGATCCTCTGGAAGAGCTGTCATGCTCTTAAATACTAAGGCATCTCTTCAGTCCCAACTCCAACTCTTAATAGAACTTATACATGGGGTGTGGGGGCCTGGATAGATGGCTCAGTGGTCGGGAGTGCCGACTGTTCTTCCAGAAGTCCTGAGTTCACATGGTGGCTTACAACCATCTGAAATGGGATCTGATGCCCTCTTCTGGTGTGTCTGAAGACAGCGACAATGTACACACACATATAAAATAAATAAATCTTAAAAAAAAAAAACTTATGCACTCAAGATACTCACTAACACGCTCATGCAGAAGCAAGTAAGGGTATTTCAGTATTTCAAAAAGAGGAACTCGAAGCTTATTTTCAAAGTCTTGGCCACTACAATCAAACGGTTGTTCCTCTCCATTGTTGTCTACTATGTATAATTCATCATCATCTTCAGCTTCTGCCTTCATTGACTTCTCAAAGTGACTTATGAGGCGTAAGGTTTCTAGCTCCCATAAAACCTGCAGAAAGATGAAAACAGGCAATGTTTTGTATCTTAACAAAATATGCTATGTGTGAATCTTTCCTGTGGAAAGCTTTTTTCTTTTATGTTTAGAAAATTAAAATTGCATGGAGGTGATGGTGCACACCTTTTATCCCAGCACTCAGAAGGCAGAGGCAGGCAGATCTCTATGAGTTCAAGGGAAGCCTGGTCTACAGACTGAGTTCCAGGACAGCCAGAGCTACACAGAGAAATCCTGACTTGAAGGGGGAAAAAAAGAGAGAAGCTTAAAGTAGCACTTATCACGGGACATAGCTACAGGTTTGGTTTCTACCACTGCAACAAAGTGAGTACTTAGATTAGTAAGTCTCATCCACTGTTTGGCTTCCCAATGCAGGTAAAAGTTGTTTACATGATTTCAGTCCAAAACATAATACATACATACATATATATGTATATATGTATATTATCAGAATTTAGTTTAAAAAAGCAAAAATAGTTTTAAGAGCTGTAATGCAGCTCAGTTGTTAAGGTACTCTCCTAGCAAGCATGAGACCCTTGTTTCATGCCCAGCATAGATAGACTTGAGTGTGATGGTACATGCCTAAAACCCAACCACTGGAGAGCTAGAGGCAAAAAGGACCAGAAGAGCTCAAGGTCATCGCCAGCTATACAGAGAATTTGAAGGCAGTGTGAGCTAAACACCCTATCTCAAACAAACAAACAAAAATTTCCCTTGACATCCACAACTTAACTATATAAGTTGACAATAAAGTTTAACTTTCAGCCAATCTTTGGCTTTTACCATGCCTTCCTCACTAAGCACATCTAGCTTTTGCCTGAGAAATGATGTGCTATTCTTCCTTTTATTTAAACACTGTGTACCACTATATGTGGACTAACTTCAAAATGCTTATCTTGGGAACTAAGGAAGCCTAAGGAGATGAAAAGAGGAGATGTCTAATTAATGAAGTATGCAGAATTCACACATTTACTGATTAAAGCAACTCCTGCTTTATATGAATGTGATTCATGGCACTCCAAAACAGTTACAATAGTAACTTCAGTAATGGGTGATCACAAATCATCAAAACATATGACAATGAGAAAGTTCAAAATAGGAGAATTACAAAAGGCAACACTGAAACAGGATGTGATGAGTTCATGCTCCTAGAAAAGTGGGATTGGTGAGATTTGTTAATAAAGATTCCAACCTGTAAGAGTGAAACAAGACACACCTATATGAACTAAAAAAAGAAAAAAAAATCCCCAAACATGGCCCTTTAAGCCCGAGTACTGAGAATGAGAGAGACACATTATTACCCTGCCTTCCTGCTACACATCTACTAACTATAAACGATTCCAAATGAAATGAGAAGCTGTTGCTGCTGCTCCTTTGTCAAATACATGAAAGCAGGCTATTCTTGTCTTGTACATGCTTGAAATGCTAGTAGATCAGAAGTTCAAAGCCATCCTTGGCTACTACTTAGCATGAAGTTAGTTTTTGGATTTTTTGGGTTTTTTTTCCCAAAAGAACAAAACAAGGGGTGATGGGTAAGAGGACACTTTTCTTTAAATTTAAAAGTTTATACACAAATAGGTTGGATAGTTTGAATATAAAAACTAGGGATGGGGAGATGCTCAGTCAGTGAAGTGATTTCCTTGCAAGCTTAAGGAGCTGAATTTACCTCCCCAGCGTATGTAAAGAACTGGGTGCACAGCACCAGGCTAAGACAGGTGAATCCCTGGAACTTGGTGGTCAGTCAGCTTACTTGAATTATTCAATAAAGAGATCCTGTCTCAAAAACTAAGGTGGAGCTCAATCAAGGCAGACACCCAACATCAATCTCTGGTTCTTTCCCTCCCTCCTTCCCCTCACCCCCCACACACTGGGCAGTGGTGTGTTACACATTTTTAATCTCATCACTCCGGAGGCAGAAAGAGGCAGATCTATGAGTTTGAGGACAGACTGGTCTACACAGTGAGTTCCAGGACAGCCAGAGCTACACAGAGAAAACCTGTCTCAAAAAAAAAAAAAAAAAAAAAAAAAGGATGCATATGCATCACATATACCAAAAACACTTCACAATCCTTATATAAAATGTATGATTCTTACCACAAAGTAAACCATCTCCATATATAGTACATATATTAAATAAATGTAATAAGCCTAACATGCTTACATCTAGTAAGCATCTCAATATAAAAAAGCTTTTTATTTTTTGGAAACCGTCTCACTATGTAGGCCAGGCTGGCTACAACCTACAATTATCCTGCCCTACTTACTGAGTGCTAGAAATGATTTTGTAAAACAGTTTTGTAACAAAATAACTGCAACTGACAGATCATAAAACTGTACTTTCAAGTTTCAATTTAAGCCCATCGATAAGTATTCACAGCAACTGTTATATACTGGGATGTTAGGCGCTAAAGTTGTACTAGATTTCAAAGCTTTAGTCATAGCATCATGTTCATGAATGCTTCCAACAGTAAGAATCTACTGCAAATTACCTCATGCAAGAATGGCACCTCATCTCTGGCTCTGTGGTATTCAGCCACACACTCTAAGCAGTAGCAGAGGTCTTCATCAGCTGTTTGAAATTCACTTGATCCAGTGCTAGATGCATAGCACTTTAGGACATCAATGGTGGAAGAACCACCTGGAGTACACCAACAGCATGTGCTCATTCTGTACCTGTAACTAAAAAGAAATGAGGACACTTAAAAGAGAAAAATTAACATTCAAGACTTACTTTTTACAAAGAACAGGAATACTTTCTACTTATTCTAGACGTTGCCTCCACAGCCAAAATAGTTTGGCCCATCTTCACTGACTACACCCAAATCTGAAAGCAGGGCAGAGGTGAAGATTAGTGGCACAGTACTTGTCTTAAATGTAATCCCTGGGTTTGATGCCCATTCCGATGTAACTGCATTAAGGTCTTTTTATTACAAGCTCAAGCTTGGGCTCCCCACCAACCCTGACATAGCAGGAAGATAGAGCCTTAAGCGTAGTTTTAAGCAAGTGTTTATAGAGGCAAGAAGGGGGAATCTAGCCTGGTATACATCTGACTGGGGGGAGCCATTATGGCCTTTAATATAATTGATTAGTGCTGGAAGCCAAGCCATAAATTTAACTTCTGCTTTCCTCCTGATTGGTGGTTGTTAGGAGTGAAGTCCAGAGGCAGGCTTGTAACCTGGAGGTGCAGATTTGTTGGGAATAACTTGGAAACTGATGTTAAGACACAGGTCTTGTGGGGGAGGTGGTAGCCTGAAAACTGGTACTGGCCTGTTAGTTAACTTGAGTTCAACCTTAGATCAGGTTCCCTAAGATAAAGTCTGAACTCAGAGAAGATTCAGTCTCTCAATAGGTTAAGACAGGCAAAATAAAGGGTGAGCCTGGGGCACCCAGCATTGCCAGGTGTAAATGAAAAATCTCAACATATCTAGAACAGGGTAAATACCACTAAATAAGCCATATAATAAGTCAGCACAATTCAATTACAGTAATACAAGTAAGTGAATAAATAAATGAAAGAGAAGAAAACACCTTCCCTAAGAATCCCAAATAACCAGTTATTTCCTGTTGCAAGAGGGGGAGCTTAATCTCAGGCATGCAGAGTATATAGCAGACTTTTTGTTTAATTAGGGGTGGGGGTTGGGGGGAGGTCTTTGTGTAACCCTGGCTGTATAAGAACTTTCTGTAGACCAGGCTGGCCTCAAACTCACAGAGATCAACCTGCCTCAACCTCCCAAGTACCGAAATTAAAGACTGCACCACCACTACCAGGCTATGGAGTGGACTTAAGCCACCTCCAAAAACCAGAGAGGTATAAAACACACACACTTTCTAAGGGATGTATAAAACACACACACTTTCTAATGGATATAAACTATAGCCAAATGAAGAAAAAAGTTACAAGTATCTTTGTAACGTTCTTTGAATTCAGTCCACAAATTCCATGGCCCTAATCCATGCATTTTCCTCAAGTGGTATCACTCTTTAGAGAAAAGCCAATCTGTGAAAGAAAAATTTACTCAGGCATAACACATATCTGCATACATTATACAAAGACAATATATTTATTAGTAGTACTAAATTTCATTAAAAAGGCAGTTATTATTTTTTTTAAAGGTTTTGTTTCTTTTCACTGAGAAAGAGTTGTTATCAAAGTCTAGGAGTATAATCAGAGCCACTGAACACCTGCATGTAGCAATGTGGCACTCTAAAATGCAGAGTCCATAATCTCTGCTAATAAGAAAACACTAAGATAGACATGCTTGTAATCCTAGCACTCCTGAGGCAGGGACGCAGGGATCTCTTTAAACTCAAGGCCAACCTGGCCTACATAGTGAGTCCCAGGATAGCCAAGGCTATGTAGAGATCTTAATAAAAAAAAAAAAAAAAAAAAAAAAAAAAAAAAAAAAAAAAGGTAAATAAGTGACACCTTTCTGAGGCTTTAAAAACAAACAAATGTATAATTACTGCTCTCCCAGAGCACCGGAGTTCAATTCCCAGCACCCATGTCAAGATGCTCACAACTTCCTGTGACTCCACCTCCAACAGAGCTCAAAGGCATGTATACTCTCCTGCCCACACAGACATATAGACACAAAGAGAAACACACACACAGGCACACACACACAAAATGGTTACTTTCAACCAGCATGGTAGCATACACCTTTAATCCGGGTACTCCAGAGGCAGAGGCAGGTAGATCCTTGAGTTTGAGGCCAGTCTGGTCTGCATAGTGAGTTCCAGAACAGCCAGGGCCACACAGAGAAACCCTGTCTCAAAAACAAAACAAAACAGTTACTTTTACCCCTAAGAGCACAGGATGCTCTTCCAGAGGTCACAGGTTCAATTCCTGGTAGCCACCTGGCAGTCCAGGGGATCTGACACCCTCACACAGACTATACAAACAAAACATCAATACGGACAATAAATTATAAAAAATAATAATAAACCATTCTCTAACTGCATGTTTCTCTACACTAACAGTGCTGACACCAACACTCTCTCCAGAGCAGTAACTTCAGGATCGCCTTGTTCTCTCCCTCTTCTTCTGCTGCATGAGTCCTAACACCTGTCCTTCCTCCAGAGAGTCTTCCTACACTCTCATTTGCCTGAATTACTAAAGAAGTCTAATCTGTCTCATCTGACCCACCTCCAATACTTCCTAAAAAAACATTGTCATAGGCTGCTCTCCAAATTAGGCTTCTAAAGCACAGGTCAACTCCTCCACTTTGGGGATAAAATATGACTGAGCTACACACAAGCCCCCATGTTCTTGGCTTGTTCTCTCCATATATACCTTCCACCTCCTAATTTGCTCAGCCTAAAACTCATGGTGCCTGGCATTCCAGTACTGGAGCTCTCCCATTTGCCTTCAACATACCCTTCATACCAATATAGTTCTTAGGAATGTAAACCATCAAGTTGACAACTTAATACACTCCACTAGTGAATCTGAAAGAACACCTGCTGAAACCAGTGTACAACACAACCCTGAGTGTCAGACCTGGAAGACTTTTCTCTTCCAGGGTCTTTGAGAACATGTCCTTCTCCTCCCTGTCCTTCACCTTTTATTACCTTCTTTACTTATCAAGGTT
The DNA here is from genome assembly GCF_963924665.1 of Micromys minutus. NCBI lineage: Eukaryota > Metazoa > Chordata > Mammalia > Rodentia > Muridae > Micromys > Micromys minutus. The sequence continues at coordinate 5,283,583 of NC_137982.1, read as the reverse complement.
TGAATTTCTGTTTACTTGTCTACTCCTACACCTCAGTAATTTGGGATGTCAAGGTATGGACCTAGTCTACATTTTTGTAACTCCAGTACTAATCAAATAACTGAAAAAGAAGTGATTGTTTAAAAAGGCAATTACCTTGACAAACGTCCTACAGAGAAGTGATCCTCTTTGCGATTGTTGGGCTTATCTGTAAATAGATGTGGCTCTGCATTCAAATATATTCACACTTTGGCCCCCAAAATGAACATTTCTGAAATTAAAATAAATTAAAAATTGATAAAGTGTTCCTTACATTATGCATCTCACCCGGGCCTTATATCAACATTGCACATTGTCATCTAATGAGTTACCTCGGTCAGGTCAGACCACACACTACGGTGCATGAAGGAGAATGATTTAACACTGATCCCCTAACTTCTCCAGGGGCTGTTCCCGCCCTCCCCCGGGGGGGAGGGCCAAATAGGCATTTGATCATGTCCACTGTAGGCGTGCAGGAGGCCGTCCACACTGCAGCGCCCGGGATAGCGGGGAGGGTGTCCCGGTGCCCAAACGGAAGCGACGCCAGGGCAGAGCTGCATCCAGTCAGACCCTTACCCGGGAGACCTCCCTCGCCCCGAAGCTAAGGGCCCTCGCTGTACACCGCAGCCCAGAGCCGGCCGTGCTGATAATTGAACGGCAGGGCACCGGGGGCTGGCTTGGCTTGCAGGAAACGCCAAGCGCTGCCAGCCCAGGGCCGCCGCGGCTCCGTCGCGCGCAGCTCTCCAGAAGGGTCAGAGCAGGCGCCCTCTCCCGCAGGCCGCGCACCAGTTACCAGCGGCAAAATGCCGCGCGGCCCTCCACGCGCACGCGCCCTCCCGCTTGCTCGCCCGCTCGCGGCCTGCCCGGAGCGCTTCTCACCCGGTTAGGCCCGGTAGCAGCGCGCTAGCCCACCTCCATGCCCCCGGCTAGATGAGCAGCCGCAGACGGAAGTGCGAGGCAACGCCCAATGCCCAACCCGCCTCCGCCGCGAGAGCGGGCTCCGCCCTCAACCCGCCCCCGCCATGGCCTGCTTGTTATGGTGCGCCAAAGGGGCGGACCTTGGGGGCGGAGGGGAGGTGGGAAGAGCAGCAACGGGGAACCACCCGCCAGGCCAACCAATGCGTGGCGTCACTTCCGGAATGAGGGGGACATCCGACCAATCAAGAGCTCCTGTTCAAAGGGGCGGAAAGCTAACCGAGGAGCCTGCCCCGCCCCTTTCCTCGCCCCGCCCTGTTCGGGTTGGATGCTTACTTGACGGCCTTTTTTCAGCTCTTCCGTTCCTAACGCCCGAGACGGCGGTCACGTTCCGTCCGAAACCTAGACGATAAAATGTGCGCTTGAGACTTAAAACGGTCTCTGCGAGGGCGCTACTGAGTTCAGGCTCCTGCAAAGCCTATATGGATTAGTCCTTGTTTCCCATTCAGAACAGGCTCTGATAACGGAACACACAGTCACTCCAGATTTCCCGAAGGGCAATTGAGTCATCCCTCTCCCCATCAAAAATGGAATTTAGGGGGAAAAAATCACTTTACAACCCAGCACGCATGTAGTCGCAGCACTTAGGCCTGAAGCCAGAGCCAGACCCAAAGGCTAGCCTCGTACATAACGCGATTTCGAGGCCTACATGACATTCACCAAAATTTAAAATAATTCTTTTGGCTTACATTACATTCACTAAAATTTTAAAATTAAAATAATTCTTAAAAAGGAAAAGGGTGTGAGGAGGTAACTCCAGACCCGAAGGCCAGCCTCGTACACAAAGCAATTTTGAGGCCTACATTACATTCACTAAAATTTAAAAATTAACATTCTTTTAAAAAAAAGAAAGGGTGCAAGGAGGTAACTCAAGAGTGCTCACCTAGCACACTGTGGCCCTGGGTTCCATTGCCAATGCCACAGAAAAGAACAAGGCTCTTAGAGGTGGCAGGTGGGTCAGAGACCGTCCTACCCTGAAGAACCTTAACGCGGAATGAGAAGCCAGCGCCAGAGGCACGAAGATAAAGCTCTAATGAACATTCCAGAAAAGGGGGTGTGGCTTATAGGGCAGCAGATGACCGTTAGGACTTTAACCAATCAGGAATCGGCAGTTGAGTCCCAGCTCGAGGCTGACCGTTATTTTCTTACCCTGTTTTTTTTTTTTTTTTTCCGTCAAAGGTTGCTATTAAAATCAAAGTTGCAAAAAACAGTTTCAAATTAAAAGTACTATGTGTGCTTTTTAATACATGGGTTTTAAAATAATAGATTTATATATTTTTTTAATTAAGGCTCCGGATGGCTAACTGAAATTTTCATAAATGAAGGAAAAAGAGGAACTACCCACAGTTCCATGTCCCTGACGATACAGATCCTTGCAGAATTTGTAACACAGATTTCAGACTTCAGCAATAAACCATGTTTTATTCATGAAAGAACATAAATGCTAAATTACTCATTGAGTGTAAGAAACACTAGACTAATGCTGGAGACAAATATATTACATATTTTTAGAATTATATCACATAAAATATAAATAATATATAATACACAATACACATGCACACATATGTGTGTACATATATATAATTTGCTATAGGATAGCTATAAAATAACTTAGGCCTGAAGTTTTAAGGTGCACAAAATGCTAAGTTACTAATTGAGTGTAAGAAACACTAAACCCTAGAGACAAATATATTACATTATATTTTTAGAATTACATAACAAAATATAAATAATATGTGATATAACATATATAATTATATATTTTTCTATATATCATATATATATAATTTGCTTATTATTTTGCTTGTTAATTATATATATAATTTGCTATGGGATAGTTATAAGATAACTTAGGCCTGAAATTTTAAGGTGCACAAAAATGTTTTGTCTCCTTATGAAAATGGAACAAAAAAAGGTGTAGACTGGCAAAGATGTTTTCTAAATAATATTTGTCTTTATACCAACACAACTACTTCTTCTGTGGATTAAAATGAAGACAAACATTTTCTGCAGCCCACGAAATGTGTACTTTCATCCAAGCCTCTGTGGCTTTTTCTACCTTTGCCTTTTCTACAAACAGAACAATTCTAACAAACTTTTAACTTTGAATGATTAGATTTTAGATTTTACCATCAGTCGTAGCACTTGGGAGATGGAGGCGGGAGGATCACCAGGAGTTCCAGGCAAGCTGGGGCTATAGAGTGAATTCCAAGCCATGTAGGATACAGATTAAGACCTTATCTCAAAAAGCCAAATAGTTTGGGGGTGGCCATATGCTCCAGTCCCACAGAGAAGATTCCTGCTGCTCTCAGCCATGGCCGGAGAAGCTTCTTTTTGCCTCGATTAACAGTTAATGCAGAGACTCATAGCTGATCAAAGTGCTCAAGTGGAGGGAGTCATCTACACAAACCTCCCACTAGCCAAGCTCAAAGAAGGCAAAAGAATGTAAGAACCAGCCACTGGAAGGAGAGCTGTGAAATGCTGACTTCCGGACATGACTGGTGCATGCATAAAATCACAGCATATGTGCTTACCAGTCAGAATTCCAGCAGTGATGGGGGTGGGGAGGGACACCAAGGCCCCACTCTTATCAGAGGAGCTATTGGCAGTTGATGGCAGTTGGAGAGAAGGGTCACTGTCCTTTGGGAGGATGTGACTGTTGGTAGGTTGCTAGTTCCCTGGTGGATGGCCACACACCCATATTCATCCATGTGCATGTGGGCAGCTCTAACTGGCTCAGGACGATTAATAGCAACAAATAAAAATAAAGAACCTATGAAGCTGGGAAGGAGGGGGCAATAGGAGAGTTGGAGGAAATGTGGATGAAATATCAATATCCATTCATGTGTAAAGCTTTTGAAGAATAAAATATATTCTTTTTCAGCCAAATATATTAAATTGGCCCCAAGAAGTTGAAGAGCCCAAACCATGCACAACTCCTTTTTTTTAAAGATTTATTTATTTTATTTATATGCGTATACTGTTGGGATTCAATTACCTGGCAGTAGCCAGGTATGCTCCGCCCCAGTGACCTGATATTATAAAAGGAGCTGCTTGCCCCCTCCTCTCTCTCTTGGCCTCTCTTGCTCTCCCACCCCTATCCCTCCTCTTCCCCTTCCCTTCCCCCCTCCCTCCATGTGCTCATGGCGGCCTCTACTCCTCTATTCCTCTCTTTCTCTCTCTCTCTCTCTCTCTCTCTCTCTCTCTCTCTCTCTCTCTCTCTCTCTCTCTACCTCGACCACCCTCTTAACTCTCCCATGACCTGAATAAACTCTACTCTGTACTATACTGTTGTGTGGCTGGTCCCTCAGGGGGAAGGGATTCCCAACATGGACCCCTCAGAGGCATCTCCCTTGCCCCCAGGGCTCGTCGAACCTCCAGGGGCCATATGCCCCCCACTCTCTTCATCCTTCCCCTAACATTGGTGCCAAAACCTGTGACATCATCTTTTCACAACATTGGTGCCCCGTGACTTTTCCTTTCAGTGACGTTTCCTTTCATTGGTGCCCCGTCATCTTTTCCTTACATATACTGTAACTGTCTTCAGACACACCAGAAGAGAGCATCAGATTCTATTACACATGTGAGCCACCATGTGGCTGGTGGGAATTGAACTCAGGACCTCTGGAAGAGCAGTCAGTGCTCTTAACCGCTGAGCCATCTCTCCAGCCCCATGCACAACTCCCTAATGCCAAGGTGGGAAGAGAAAATGATGACCCAAATCACTTTGGCCAAATTAATTAAAGCAAGTTGTTTTATTCGTGTACACGGGCTGCCTTCCCTTTAAGGTAGGGTTTAAGAGGTCAGCATTGGATGTGAAGAAGACTAGGTTTTTTTTTTAATAGCTCAAGGATAAGGGGTTTCCAAATGGTATTTGGGAGGCAAATAGATTGGGATTACAGAAGCAGAGAAAGTAGTCATAACAGATGGTCATAATAACCTTTTGGGAACAAGGTAGGGCTTTAACATTAATGATATAACATTTTGAAACAAAGACATAGCTGCTGTCTCTGGGAACAGGCAGGACAGAGCCATTTGCAGTGAAGGTTACAGGTGGGGCACAGCCCGATCCTTGAAAAACAGGTTTAATCAGAAACAGGATTGAGCCTAGGTTATTTTTACTATAAGATGGCTTTCAAGCCCAAGATGGAGGTAGGCTGGTTCATCACAACAAAAGTACAACACTAAATCAGTGAATACAAAATTTAAAAGGGAAAATTGTTTTGTTTAGAGTCAGGCTGCGCACTCACTGTGAGGCTTCCATTGATCTTGAGCAATCACCAAGCCCCAGCCTGCCTCCCCTCCCTCCCCCGCCCCCCCACCCCATGCTTAAAGGATTAAGGTGAGAGACAACCTTGCCATCAACCATCACCATTATTATGCAAAGGGCTTGGAGAAATCTAGACCTTAGAGCTACCTAGACCACAGCTGGTGGGTAGCAGCTTCCAGGAGGCTGCCATTGGTGCCAAATGTTGCCCAGGCTAGTCCAGAACTTTCTATGTATGCCTCCACCTTCTAAGTACTGGGAGGTGTGTGCCACCATGACTGTTTTACTTGGTCTTGGGATCAAGGCTTTGGTCCTGACTCATTCTAGGAACAAAGTCTACCAACTAAGTACATGACCAGCCCTGGGTTCTCATTTTTAGATGCATATTATGGGAGTATTGTTGTTACTACGGGTTTTTATTTTGTGTGTACGTGTGAGTGCCTATATGTATTACTGTGTACCATGAGTACAATGCCAATAAGAGGGCTTTGGTACTGTAGTTACAGATGGTTGTGAGATACCATGTTATTATTGAGAGCCCACCAGAAATGACCACTTGACAGTTCATAGCCAATTGGAAGTCTATTCCAGCAGCTGTGACTACATTTAGGTAGTCCAGAACAAAAATAGCCCCAAGCGTTTAGACCAAGGGTTTTTTAAAAGCAAAACATTCATCTGGTATCAACTCTGCAGCTGCAAGGGAGATTTCCACAAGCAAATAATTTAACAGAAGGAAAATAGTTGGAGGAGATTCTGCACAAACAGGCAATTAACAGAAGCTAAGATAAGCTAGCTAGAGCATCTTGGCCTTAGGTCCTAGAATAGACTTGGGTAATTTTCTATGGGAGTCTCCATCAAGGATATCAAATTCTAGTTGAACCTAAAATGGCCCCAGCAAGAATACAAGATGGAGGAACCCTTTGCATTGCCCTGCCCCATCACAACCTATTGAATATTTAGGCTACTTCAAGTTGGAGAGTCATTACAAATGGAACGATTGTGAATTAGGGCTGTGAGTTATTTATTGGCTCAGTGGTTATGTTAATCTTATAGACTCAAGAAGAAAGACCACCAACCCATTTCATGGCCAAATTAAAGCAAGATTTATTTGTGTACACAAGCTGACTTCCCCCTAAAGTGGGGTTCAAGACATTGGGACATAGGGAAGATATGGGGCTCTTATAACTCAGGAGTAGGGGGAGTGAAATGGGGGAACTGGCAGGCACATAAGCAGGGTTACAGAAACAGAACGTAAGCATAAGAAGTTGGCCATACAACCTCCTGAAAGAGAGGCTTAGGGCAAGGGGGTCACGACAAGGCTGTCATCATGACAAGCTCCTGAAACAGAGGCATGCCTGCTATTTCCTGGAACAGGTAGTACGGAATTATTTGTAATTAAGGTTACAGGTGGGACATAGTGAATGAAAAAAAGAAAGAAAAAGGAAAGGAAAAGACACAACTGCTCCTAGGATTGGAGGAAAAGAAATTATACATTCTTCCCACATTATAGATATGTGGGAAGCACAGCCAGAGAAGACACACCTGGGAGAGTCCAGAGTAATCATGTCCCTGAACCCTGTGGGAAGAAGAGGAGGGGAAGGGAAAAAGGTGACTCAAGAACAGCAGTCAGGAGGCCAAGGTACAAAAAGAGCAAAAGAGGAGAAGGTAACTGTCTTAGGGTTTTATTGCTGTGAACAGACACCATGACTAAGGCCAGTCCTTTTTTTTTTTTTTTCAAGTTAGAAAAGTCTTTTAAGTTTTGAAATTAAAATTGCACCCTGGTGGGATGATTTTAATTTGGGAACTCAATCCAAAGGCAGTGTCTCCTGAGTAGTGGTCCTCTAACCCTGGGGACACACACAGAGACTGGGGTCCTGTGGGATAGACCAGCAAGGGATGGGACAATCAAGTATCCATTCATCAGAGGGCAGCCTGGTCTTCAGCTCTGCACACCTCGCTGGTGATCGAGTTTCAAGGCCACCACCAACAGAGATGAAAATTTTTACCAGCAATGGGGTAGAAAAGTACATGATTCTGAGGACCCTTTTAGGACCACCTCCCTTGGAGGTGGGGCTTCCTAAGGGCTGGTGTGCCTTCTCCCGGAGCAGCACAGCCACCAGGCTGCACACTCTAGTCATCTAGGAGCACCCTTTAGCTCCCCTCAATTGGGTAGAGGTGCTGACAAGGACTGTGAGCCTCGCCCTCTGACTGGAAGATGTGTGCAGGCCCCACTCTCACAAACATTAGCTAAATTTATATTCGTATATATTATAGTTATATATTAAAAAGAGGAAAAAAAAACTTTCCCAAAGATAAACTCCTGAAGAACCCAAGTGGCTCAAGATGTTTACTGTCCCCCCACCCACAAAAATTCTCTTATAAAATCTTCCAGTGCAATCTTAAAGAACCCCCTTCCCTCTTGCGTTTCCCCCCTCCCAGCCCTCTTCTGTGTTCCCACAACCCTATACTGTCCCCTGCTCCAGCCCAGTGGCGTCCAGTCTCATCTCTGGCCATCCATGGCTGCCATGGCTTTCTGAGGGGCGGCCCCCTGTGATGCTCCGGGGGCCACGTGGGCTGTGGCCCTGGAGATGGAAGGTGTTGGGGGAAGAGGGGTGGGATCCAGGGCACTTGGTGGTTGGGTGGGGATGGGGCTCAGAAGGGGCTGAAGTTTGCAGGGGGGGGGAGCAGGTCACAGCTGACATGGGGCTGCTGCTGCTCTGCAGGGACTAAGGCCAGTCTTATAAGGACAACATTTAATTGGGGTTGGCTTACAGGTTCAGAGGTTCAGTCCATTATCATCAAGGCAAGAGCATGGCAGCATCCAGGCAGACATGGTGCAGGAGGAGCTGCACATTTTCATCTAAAGGAAGCCAGGAACAGACTGAGCATCCTCAGGCAGCTAGGAGGAGTGTCTCCAAGCTCTGCCCCTGAGTGACATACTTCCTCCAACAAAACCACACCTTCTAATAGTGCCACTCCCTGAGCCAAACAGATGCAAACCATCACAGTAACCAAGATTACAAGTAACATTACAATAGAAACTCAGAGAAATTGCTACCAGTATAGTGGGGCATTTCTATGACACCTGACCATGTCTTTGGAAGGAATACGGAAGGATTTTGGAACTTTTGGCTAGAAGAGTCATTGGATATAAAGGAGCTCAGTGAGATGTTATGTAGGAGCTTGGAAGATAAGAATGTTGATAGCAGTGCAGAAGATGAAGACCTGGCTTGTGAAATTTCAGGGGGAAGATTAAAGACTTTTATCAGGGCTGTTGCTATTTTGATTGTGATGATTCTGTGGTTTTGGTTAGCTGGGGCTGAAGAATCAGCTGTGATTAACAAGATACCAGAACTACTAAAGTGAAACCCTTGTGTTACTGGGACTATTGATGCTGGTCAGCTGGAGCTAAGAAATGAGCAGTGCTTAAGAAGAGACCAGCATTGCTAAGGTGAAATCTTCTGGGAAGTGTTTCCTTGAGAGCACAAAAAAAGCTGTGCTCCAGAGATAGCCAAGGTTGTACCTCATGCTGCAGCTGTACTTGGTAATGTGTAAGAGTCACCCAGGTGGTACTGGCTTTGAAGGTATGAAGGGGTCATGAAGAGCAGCTGAGGCTTGGCACTATGATAGCCCATAGAAGGCCATTGGTAAAGGTGCAGCTCCAGTTGCAGTTGACAGCCCAGGACTGAAGGGGACATGCAAAGGAGTTGAGGCTTGGCCCATTAAGACAGCCTATGATAGGCTATTGGTGAAGCCTAGTTGCTGCGGAAGACCCGAGTGTATTGAAAATGTCAGTACCATGTGATGACCACCAAGAGCTACAGCAGCAGTGGAATGGGTCAACCTGAGCTTAGAGTGCTACCGAGGGTAGAGCTAGAGAAGTGACCTAAACCCTTTGGAAGAGCCCAGAAGATCATGTGTAGATCCTAGACATTGAAAAAAGAAGCTATAACATTGATGTTGCCTTGGAGATCCCAAGATGTTTGAGATGCCAGAGCAGTGGGCTATCTGCTGAGGAAAGCTGCTAACAGGGAATGGAACCAGCCCAGGAGAAAGAAGTTTGTTGCAGTCAAAAAAGATTAAAAAAGGAGTTGGAGATATGAAGACCAAGTTGACATCAGACATGGAGATGGAGAGTTTGGGATTTGCCCAGCTGGTTTCCTGTGTTTTGGGGATTACAGTTAAGAGATTTGATGAATCTCAGAAAAGACTTTGAACTTTGGACTTTTAACATTGTTGAGACTTCTATGGACCATGGGGACTTTAGAAGTTGGACTATATTTTTTATGCTATGTTTAGGTATGGACCTCATAGACTCATATGTTTGGACAAGCCTATGGGGTCCATGGAGTGATGTTTTGTATATTCTCAGCCCAGGAAGTGTCACTATTAGAAGGTGTGGTCTTGTTGGGGTAGGTGTGTCACTGGAGGTGTGGCTTTAAGATCCTAGCTGCCTGGAAGCCAGTCTTCCACTAGCAGCCTTCAGATGATGAAGATGTAGAACTTTCAGCTCTGTCTGCATCATTCATGCCTGCCTGGATGCTTCCTTCTTGATGATGATTGACTGAACTACTGAACCTGTAAGCCAGTCCTAAGTAGTGTGAGGCTTCTTCACAGCCTCTCTTACATGCTTGATGGTCTGGGCACAAACAAAAATACTGTCCTTGAAGGCATTTTATTCCTAGAGGGAAAGCATGCAAGAGAGGCTGTGGAGGAGCCTCACACTACTGGGGTTTATGCTGGGGTTGTGAAAGCGCAGACTTCATCAACGGGTAGCCCCAGTAGAATCTATGTGACAAGTTCTACAGACTGAGGCAAAAACTTCAAAAGGAGGAAGCCTCCTGGAACCGATTGTGGAACTCTTGGCTGGAGCAAAATCTTGAGCCATAGTTCTCATGGCTATTTGTTCTAATTTTTTTTGTTCTATTTCTTTTACTTATTTATTTAATGTATATGAATACATGGTAGCTGTCTTTCAGACAGACCAGAAGAGGGTATCAGATCCCATTACTGGTAATTGTGAGCCATTATATGGTTGCTGGGACTTGAACTCAGGACCTCTGGAAGAACAGTCAGTGCTCTTAACCACTGAGCCATCTATCCAGCCCTGTTCTGTCCTTTTCTATTTCCTTTCTTATTTACAAAATGTTTCTGAGAGCCTAGACTGGGACTTTATGACCTTATCTCCGAGGAAGTAGGTGTTTTACCACACATATCATTTACAAAATCACATAATAATGGTAAGGCAGACAAAAAAAAAAAAAAAAAAACCCAGCCTTTTTTTCAACAATAAATGACTTTATATGGCTGTGTGTATCTTTGGAAGTGGGCCTTGGCATATTGGTAAAGAAAGCATTATATTAAGAGAAGAGTTAAAAGAATTTTAAATTATAGTTTGAATATTTATAAAAGACAGGAATTAGATGTTAGATAAGGATTTCCCATAAAAATTTATTAACTTGTTTAGGAATTAGATGTTACTAATAGATACCCATAAAGATTCTATGAGCCTGCTCTTGGAAGCACAGCACTGCCCTTAAATGATTTTTATGCTTTATTGTGTCAAGTGATAATGATGTTACCTGTTCTAGCCATGGTGATTGCTTCATTGAACACACTGTTTTGAAGTCGTAATACTTGACAGTTTTGTATTTCCTTGTGCCAAATGATTATGATAGTTGTTCTATTTGACTGTTTCACTGAACACATCTTTTAGAATCGTTATACCTCTTTCTCTAGCATAAAACCCTTGCTTGAGAGCTGAAAATACACTCAGATTCAAACCGCCTCTGTGCTTGTTTCTGTGTGTCACCGCCGAATCCTTACCCACCCAGTCTTCAAGGACCCTTGTCCCAGGGACCCCCACATCTGGCTGGGTGGTCTGTGGCAACCCTGCTTGGTATAAGAGTAGCCAGAGCAGCTGGCACAGGAGCTTCAGCACTAATACTACAAGATGAGAATCACAGAACATTATGCATTGCAATAGATCCTGGTATAAAAAAAATAGACAAATCTACTAATGCTCTACCAGATTCCCTTTCCTTTTGGGCTGAAATAGTTAACAAAATTGAAGAGGCTTGGGGTTATTTCTTCAGCAGGGTGGCTTATGTGTAGCCCTTGGAGAAGAATGCTGTGTTTATGCTGATCACTCAGGAATAGTCAAAGAAAATATGGCTCAGCTTAGAAAAAGATTAAATGACCGGAAACCACAAAGAATGTAGTCTCAAGGCTGGTATGAGTTCCTCTTTAAGTAGTTCCCTTGGTTGGCCACCCTTGTCTCGGCTTTGACTGACCCACTCATCCTTCTGATACTGACCCTGATTTGTGGTCTCTGTATGATTAATGCTTCAGTCAAGTTTGTTAAAGAACGGATTTTCAGTGTTCAATGGATGATTCTCAAACAGCAATACCAGCCCCATAGAAGCATCTCAGGAATTCAAGATGTCCTAGTAGTCAAAAGGGAAGCTTAGTCCTTCTCTTTTTCTTTTTATCAGCTCTATTACAGTGATAATATCAGGAATTTAAATCTTTTATAGGGTTACAACATTAAAAAGTTAAAAGTCACTAGCTCTTAAAATCCACCCTTCCTTTCAGTTTGTCTTAACCCTGGCAATGCCCCAACAGCCCAAACAAGGCTGGTCTCAGCCAAGGACCTAGCAACTTCCTAACATTTCAACCTTTTCCTTTCCTGACACTGGTTTCAGCCTAAACTAAACCACATGGTAAACTGTTATGTTCTGTTATGTAAGTCTGTAAGTCTTTTTATAGAGTATGTTTTTTAAAAAAATAAAATGTTTTATTTTAATACTAGAAGGGCTTCAATTCAAAACTGACTTTTAAGGCTCAAACTTAATAGGGATTGATAGTCAGGCTAAAATGATACTGTTAATTATAAGTTAAAGCTTTACTTAGTTTCCTGGTTTTTTTTCAAGAGAATGAAGTTGTTTATTGAGTACACATGATAATGGATAATACAAAAGCCTCATTTCCACTTTGTTCATTATTTTATCTGATACCTGATACTGTTACTCAATTTTGCTATTGCATAGAGTGTGCCAACAACCATTTTATAACCAAATTGTGACTTTGCTTGGATGATCCTTTCAATGGTGAAACTCATTAAGTTACATCAGTAACTGGCAGTTTAACAACACCAAGTTTTTTTTTTCTTTTCCTTTCTTTCTTTCTTTCTTTTTTTTTTTTTTTAAGACAATGTCTTCTGCACCCAAGCAACCATAAATAAATTCCAAACCAAACTTGGCATTACCCTTAAGTGTAAACTTCACACTGTTGGGGAAGTTTACAAAGATAGCTTCAGAGTAGACTAACTTTACACAGCAGATTAAAAAGACACATTTATTCAGGGTCATGATCAGACTATTTCATTTAGCAATCCATAGCTTGGGTGAAAAAGGTCTACCGTAAGCAATCCATAGCTTGGGTGAAAAAGGTCTACCGTAAACCCCTTTGTTGGAATGCTTTACACGTCCCACAGAACAGAAACTAAATTGTTATACAATAACTCACAAATACAGTCCTGGAGGTTTTGCCCACACACGTGAGTATTGTCTAAAGCATGTTTTCTTTTTAGCAGTTAGGTCCTGCCACCACTGTGCTGGGCTGAGTTCACAATGTGTTGTAACTTGTAGCTTCCTTGTTGCTTCTCTGGCTCTCTTTCTAAACTTTGTTTCCCGCTGTAATGAGAACCTCCTGCCTCTGCCATAGTTACTCCAGCTGCTGGAACCACCATAGCCACCTTGGTTTCCTGGTTTAGCAAAGTACTGGCCTCCACCACTATAAGGGCCAGAGCTCCTGCCTCCAAAGTTTCCTCCCTTCTTCGGTCCAAAATTTGAAGACTGGTTGTTGTAATTGCCAAAATCATTGTAGCTTCTATCACCTCCAAAATGGCTTCCATCATTGCCAAATCCTTTATAGTCATCCCCACTACCACCATATCCACCACCAAGGCTGCCACCTGATGCTTTTATAGAATGTTAGGGAAAAAATTATGTCCCAGGTGCAGCAAGGCATGGGGGCAAAGGGAGTGCCTCTGGGGGACCCATGTTGGGGGAACTCCTTCTCCCTGAGGGACCAGCCACATGACCCTATAGTGCAGAATAGAGTTTATCCAGGGCATGAGGAGAGGAGTTAAGAGGGTAGTAGAGGCAAAGAGAGAGGAGTAGAGAAGTAGAGGCCGGCCATGAGCATGTGGAGAGGGGAGAGGGAAAGAAATGGGGAGAGGAGGGGCAAGGGGGGGAGAACAAGGAGCAGGAACACAAGAGAGAGGAGGGGTCATATATACCCCTTTATAGTGTCAGGTAACTGGAGCAGAGCATACCTGGCTATTGCCACGTAACTGTGGGGTGGGGTTTACTGAATCCCAACACCACAACGACTGAAGTTTCTTCCTTGACCAAAATTGTTATTGCCACCAAAACCGCCTCCACAACCACCACCAAAGTTTCCAGAACCACTTTGACCTCTCTGGTTGGATGAAGCACGAGCCATCTCTTGCTTCGACAGAGCCTTTCTTACTTCACAGAATGGTATTTCTGAATAACCATCTTATCTACAGAGTCATGGTCATCAAAGGTGACAAAAACAAAGCCCCTCTTTTTCCCACTGCCTCTGTCAGTCATGATTTCTATCACTTCAATTTTCCCATACGGCTCAAAATAATCTCGTAGGTGATGTCCTTCAGTGTCTTCTTTAATACCACCAACAAAGATCTTTGTCACAGTTAAGTGGGCACCTGGTCTCTGAGAATCTTCTCTTGACACAGCTCTCTTAGGTTCCACAACTCTTCCATCCACCGTGTGTGGTCTCACCTTCACGCCAGCATCCACTTCCTGTGCAGTGGCGTATGTGACAAACCCAAAGCCCTTGGATCTCTTGGTGTTTGGATCTCTCATTACCACACAATCGGTGAGTGTTTCCCATTGCTCAAAATGGCTCCTCAGAGACTCGTTGGTTGTTTCCAAGCTCAGCCCTCCGATGAAGAGCTTCCGCAGCTGTTCTGGCTCCTTGGGAGACTCTGACTTAGACACGACAACAGCGTGATGAGAGCCTTCAGCGATGCTCCCCCGGCAGCGTCAGAGAGCAGAAAGGTAGTTTCCTGTTTTATGTTTGCATGTTAAAGTTTAGAATAAAAACTCAATGGTAGATACTAGCCCTCAAATGAAAATGGCATTTAATATGTTTAAACTTACTATCTCGACATGCTGGTAAGTTTTGCAGAATAAATGCTCTTTGTCTTTGCATACCATTCGTGTTTGGAGTATTATTCTTCAGCAAATCATGGACCCTCGTATTAGTCCTGGGATCTATAAGAAGGCACGCTGAGAAAGCCAGGGGAATCAATCCAGCAAGCAGCACCCCTCTATGGCCACTGTGTCAGCTCCTGCCTCCAGGTTCCTGCCCTGTGTGAGTTCTAGTCCTGACTTCCTTTGGTGATGAACAACAATACGGAAGTGTAAGCTGTATAAACACTTTCCTCCCCAACTTGCTTCTTGGTCATGCTGTTTCATTGCACAAATAGAAACCTTGACTAAGGCAGAGGTTAAGAACACTGGTTCCCTCTTTCAGAGGCCCTGAGTTCTAATACATAGTAGCTATAATGGAATCCAATGCCTCTTACCCTCTTAGGGTATACAGATGTATATAAGAGCGCTCTCTCTCTCTCTCTCTCTCTCTCTCTCTCTCTCTCTCTCTCTCTCTCTCTCTCTCTCTCTCACATATGTGTATGTGTGTGTGTGTGTAAAATAAATCTCAAATTCTGTTGACTTTTAAAATTACACAATGTTCCACTGCTACCCAGCTTTATTTTTTTATTATGATTTTATTCTTTTGTGTGTGCTAATGTTTTGCCTGCACATATGTATATGTAGTGCCCAAGAAATCCAAGAGAGGGCAACAAATCCCCCCCCCCCCAACTGGAGTTACAGGTATTTGTGAGTTGCCATGTGAGTGCTGCGAATTAAACTCAGGTTCTTTTCAAAAGCATCTCGTATTCTTGACCACTAAGGCATCTTTTATGTGTGTAGTACCTGAGGAGTCAGATGAAGAGTGTCAGAGCCCCCGTAACCACAACCATGCCATGTATGTAGCACCAAGAAGCTCACTGATTCACTAAGCTCGACCGGCATAGAATTCTTTCTTTAGTCTAATGCAGGTGCTCTATCTAGGGTGAATAGATACTTATTCACATCTCCCAGGGAAAGTCACCCCAACAGACTTCAGTGATGATACCGGGTAGGGCAAACCAGAGGTTGAAAGGGCGGAGCCCTGACTCCAGGGCTGCTGCTCTCCCACTGCTGTGCCTGCCACCAGAGCTTGCTTGCTCTGTAGGACAGTCGTCTCTACCTCCTCTCCAGTCAGCTTTCTGTTTACTTCACTGTAGAGAGCTGGTCCGAGCTTTGACTCCTCTAGACGGGAAAGATCCCATAGGAACAAATTAAAGGCCAACACAGCGGGACCTAGATGAACAAACTCCTTGAAATACAAACTGTCAAACCTCAGTGGAGAAGACTCAGAAAAAAATCTGTGGAGCAGTGTAACCAAGATTCTAACAACTGAGAGGTATCCAGGTTTGCATGTATTCAAACTGTCACCGTCATAGTTAGCTTTTGTCAATTTGACTCCAACCTAGACACCTGGAAAGACAGAACCTCAACTGAGAAATTGCCTTCATCAGGTTGGCTTGATGTATGTGGAACATTTTTTTTTTTTTTGACTGCTAATTAATGTAAGACATCCCAGCCTATCAGGAGCAGTACCATCCCTGAGCAAGTGGTCCTGGGTTGGAAAAAAAGAAGAAAAAAAAAGTAGCTGAACAAGCCAGGAGGAGCAAGCAAGTAAGCAGCATTCTTCCATGGCCTTTGCCTCCATTCGACTCGACTTCCATTGCTGATAGGCTGTAGACTGAAATACTCTCCCCAAGTTGTTTTCTGTCAGTGTGTGTGTGTGTGTGTGTGTGTGTGTGTGTGTTTGTGTGTGTATCAGATATATATATCAGCAGAAAGCAAACTAGGACACACATTTTGCCCTCTGACAGTAGGGAGGGAAAAGAGCCCATGATAACTGCAAGTGGCTCATATATGCAGCGGTGAGAACCGAGGCCATGCTAGTGCCTGGAGCACTAAGGAAGATGAACAGAGGGCTTGCAGCTGGCTATGAGGTATCCGAACTAGACAGATAGGAAGAGGGCAGCTAGGCCAGCAGCAGTCTCCTCCCCCACACCCTACGTCCAGTTTACACTTCCACATTATTGCTCATCACCAAAGAGGGCATGTGTAACACTCTACAGTCCTTTCTTATCTTCTTGCTTTGAATGCAGCTAACATAACTAAAGTGCAAATAAGTAGGGGAGACTACATCAGAGCACCTTATAGACTCCGAGCTAAAGATGAGGTAATTGCATCTTGATGGCTGGGACAGAGTTGAACTCTGCCCCTCCCTGTAAAGCCACAGGCTGTGAGAACAGAGGCTCACTATAATAAACAGCACTAGAGACACCTGCAAGGTCAGAGGATGGTAATGCCCGCCAAGTAACAATCAGCTAGCTGACTTCAAGGTCAAAGCAGTGGGCAGAGGGGACTTCAACCACCCCCAAACTGTATGGGTAATCCAAGAGCACTGCAAAATCATCTCCCTGACTGAGCCACTCCTTAGTGTGGGCCCTCCATCGGCTCTTCCCATGTGATGGCCAGAGAATTAATCTCTAATCTCAACAGAGACTATCTCAGCCTTTGTCCAGTTTCTGTTATGGTCCAATTAGTTTGAAGGCTTCTTCCTGTCTTAAAAATCCTTCCCACTCTTGGGAGTTTCTCTCACTCTCTCCATTTTCCTTAATCTTATTTCTCTGTAAAGCTTCTTAATAAAGTTCGACTTGCTTCTGAATGCTGCTGTCAGAGTCTGTGCCCTTAACACAGTGGAACTGGCCCCGATGGTGAAGGGTGAGTCAGCCCTGAGGGTGTGAGAGTGAGCTGGCCCAGCCCCTCATAAGCTGCAGCCCCTGGGAGAGCAGGCCCTGCACCTTGACTGGGCAGCACAGTGGAGCTGCTGGAGGCATGGATGTGGGTGAGCCAGCCCTGAGGGTACAAGAGCAGGGGAGCTGCCCCTGCCTCCTGCTGATGGCCGCACTGGGTGGCCTGGCCAGAGCATAGGGAGCTTGCCCTGGTGGTAGATAAAGGAGAACCAGTGGGCTGAGCATCTCTGCTACCACACAGGCCCAGATCCAGGGCTCTGAGTTGGATCTATATCATCTGCAAAATCTATATCATCTGCACATGGTTTCATTCATGAAAGGGCCAGTCCTAAAGATCCAAAACTGCAGGATCTCCATGATACAGGGCAACAGCAGGATAACTGGGAAGAGTCTTAGGGAGGAGCTTATGTGTGTGTGTGTGTGTGTGTGTGTGTGTGTGTATGTATTATATATGTATACAAATATATATACATATATACTGTCATAGAAACCATTGTGTTTAAGACTTATGATATATAGTACACTGTAGCTGTCTTCAGACACACCAGAAGAGGGCATCAGATCCCATTACAGATATCCCATATGGTTGCTGGAATTGAACACAAGACCTCCTGCAGATCAATCAGTGCTCTTAACCGCTGAGCCATCTCTCCAACCCAGAAACCATTGCTCTTGAACTGGACCAATAACTCATTGTCTCAGTAAACATCTGCAAGTGAAGATGTGTGGACAGAGGAATATCCAGTGGGACACACTGGCACAGCACAGCTTCCATGATGAGATGGTTTCCATGGTGTGTATTGTTGTGTGTTTTTCATTTGGGGGAAAGGTTCCAAGGGCAAAGGGTGGATATAAGGGGAGGGGGAGATGAGTAGGACTGGGGTGCACAATGTGAAACTCACAAAGAATCAAAAAGTTTGTTTTTTTTTAAGCTTTGCCCTTAAGTTTCATTGTAAAACAATGAACTCAAAGTCACTGTCTCAGGCTGACTTTTGTTGACGTTTGAGTACCAGGCACCTGAGGACCCAGGGCTAAACATACCTGGAACAAGAAAGGTGGCAAAAACTCAAAACCTGTGTCACCTGAATCAGGAAGATACTTCCTAACTTATCCCATGAGGCATCATGGCACTGACACCAAACTCAAAAAGACATGTCACAAGGAAAAACCAATGTGTCATAAATAATGCACAGTTATGTTATAATCCCATCTGATGATTTATGTTTATACTTCAATCTATTGAAATTTGATGTGATAAGATCTGCTGAATTTTTCTGTCTGAAGTGGAAATGTCTGCTTTCTTTGGAAACTCGGTTGTGTCTGGAGATGTTTTTGGACCCCGTCTTGTGAAAGGAAGCTTCGCTGAAGCCTGTGCTTGAGAGGTGGGATGACGTTGGGAACACTTTTAACAGAACCTCGCAGACGGGATAGGATGCTCTAGCATTGCTGCTCCTCACCACTCTTCCCTGGTTTTCGCAAGTCTTCACCTCACAGAGAGAAACTCACTGAATAACTTCTCGCGGTATTCCAGCTGATTCTTGCCATTTCCTCTGAGTAGTGCCGACTCATCGGAGCCTTGCAGGTTTCTGCAGGGCAGAGCCGTTGCGACGGATTCCTGTTTGGTGTTTGCTATTGGATGGACTGCTGGTGTCCTGACAATGAAGAGTGGAACTGCCACAAAGAACTACTTTTAAACTGGTCCACAATCCCCTTTTCCTATAAACCTTCTTTTCCCCTACCTTTGGTGGAGGAGCTAGAAGGAAGGGTAAAATGTTCTAGAACCCTAAAAAGGGTTAGAAAAAATCTAAGCCTACAGTCTTCCCCTTCTTTTCCCCCTCTTTTTTTTTGGTTTGTTTTGTTATTTTGACAGTCTCACTATTTAGTCCTGACTGGCCTGGAGATTACTACGTAGATCAGGCTAGCCTCAAACTCACATAGATCTGCTTGCCTCTGCTTCCTGAGTGCTGGGATTAAAGGTATACATCACCATACCCAACCAATTTTGCTTAACTCTTCCATTACTACCTTCACTTTTGTTAAAGATATTAATATAGAACAGCATTCTATTTTATTTAAGATTCATTTTTTTCTTTTTAAGATTTATTTTCAAAAACATTTACTTTATGTCTGAGTGCTCTCTGTGTATGTACACACCTGCATGCCAGAAGAGGGCATCAGATCCCGAGATAGATGGCTGTGAGCTGCCATGTGGTTGCTAGGAATTAAACTCAAGACTTTGGAAGAGCAGGCAGTGCTCTAACCTCTGAGCCATCTCTCCAGAGCTCCAGACCTTTTTTTTTTTAAAATTAAATTAATTAATGAATTTATTGATTTTTTTTTTTTTTTTTTTTTTTTTTTTTTTGACATATAGTTTCTCTGTGTAACCCTGGCTGTCCTGGAACTCACACGGTAGACCAGACTGGCCCTGAACTCAGAGCTGCCTGCCTTTGACTCCCAAGTTCTGGGATTAGAGGTGTGTACCACCATACTGGACAGATATATTTATTTTGATTTTATGCATATAAATGAGGCCAGAAGATATCATCAGATACTCTAGAACTGGAGGTTGTAATCATGATGTGGGTTCTGGGAACTGAATCTAGGTCCTGCAGGGTCTGGCATGGCCTTGTTTGGGACAGAATGACATGGTTCCTGTTTCTGGTACAGGGTCAGCAGACATACCCCCTTCTCCCAAAGTATCTATGGCTGCCATGGGCATAAGGCTTATTTGTTTCAGCAAAATGGTAAATGCTGAGACCTTCAGGACAGCCCTTAAGACTAGACTTTAGAGAACTCTAAAAACAGAAGTTTGAAAATATGTAATTTCTCAACTATGCAAAATAAGGATGTAATATAAACTATGCGAGGGGCTTCACAAATCTAAAGGAACAAGGGAAGCTGCACTGTGAGCCAACTTGTCAGAAAGATACACGCTCAGGCAGATACAAAGGCAGGCAGATTCTTGAGTTCAAAGGCAGCCTGGGATACAAGTGCAGGCCGAGGTGTGGTAGAAATGGTAATTTCAGGACCAGGTTCCACCCAGCTAGCTTATTGTGTGTGGCAGGCAGATATCTGAATTCTTTTGCAAAACTAAAAGGAATTGTGTGCTTGCAGTCTCTGGAGAATTAGGGAGCTGGGTCACAGGATGCTGATTCATAAGATAATCAAAAGGAACCTGGACTAAAAGACTGGACTCACACGTAAAATAAAAGACTGGGTTTATGGTCTGCAAGAGGTGAGTTATCCTGGGAATTTTTTAGAATTACTGGAGAAATGTCTTAAGCAGAACAAAGAGGGGGCGGGGGGGGGGGGAGAATGCTGTCCGGAGAGCTCCAGAGAAAGCAGGTCAAAGGGAAGGAATGCAGAACAGAGAGAAAGTAGGCTGAGAATCTGTCTCCAGCAGCGCATAGGCTGCTAGCTTGGACCCAAGATTTGACTTTAAGTCAGTAGTTTGGTTTTTGCTGCTCCCAGACACCCCTTCTCTCAGAACCCCTCTTCAATCCTTCTTATTTTGTCATCTGTGTGTTTGCACCTGTGTGCAAGCACATGTGGGTACCAGGGGCCAGCCCCAGGGTTGGCCAGGTCCCAGGGAAGAGGTAAAGAGTTAGCAAAGGAGCATTGAATCACACAGCAAAGGTGAAGAATCTCCCAGCCCTGACTAGCAATCAGGTTGCATCTTTATTTATACAGATCTTATAAAACACTAACAGACTCATGATTTTCCAAGAAATACACATCACTCTTTTTTCCCTGGACGGGTGTTTACTATTTCATTGCAGGTCTGAGGTTGCAGGTTCAATTAGTCACCAGGTTCAGATGGAACAGATCTGGTTTTTATTATCAGATTCATAACCCAACTTCAACGAATCTGCATTTTTTTTTAATGCCAAAGCATGCATTTAATATACTGCAGCCTATTCCTAAGCTGGCAGCATTTACCATTTCAAAGCACTAGACAAATGTTGCATGTAAGCGTGTAATTTTAAAAAGTACGCGCTCCTGACCTGGTCTCCTTGCCCAGTGCTGCAGCCCTTCAAGACTTAGCGCTAAGATCCCGCCCCTGCTGCTAGGCCACCCAACAACTGTCCCCTCTGAGAACGCCTGGAGCTACTACGGTTCACCTACATCGCCTCCTGACTCAACTCGGATGGAAACCACCAGACAGCCTTAATGTTTTAAAACCAGCCAGAAAACACAACGGCTGGGCAGGGAATCTATTGTCCTAAACTCACCAGCTAGTCTATATCAGAATTCTTCTGGTAGCGCCCTGCCTGCAAGGTGTCCATGCTCCTCTCTCCAAAGCCTGGCCCAAAAGCCCCTTTCTCAATGTCATCTCCTCCTCTTCCTCTGGGGACCCGGAAATCCTGCCTCTATATCATTACCCAGCGATTTGCTTCTGCCATCTTTATTGACCCAATCAAGAAACAAATTGGGAGGAGGCTGGAGAGATGGCTCAGTAGTTAAGAACACGGACTGAGTTCAATTCTAAGGTCCTGAGTTCAATTCCCAGCAGCCACATGGTGGCTCTCAACCATCTGTAATGGGATCTGATGTCCTCTTCTTGTGTGTGTGAAGACTGATACAGTGTACTCATATAAAATAAGGGAATAAAACCTTTAAATTAAAAGTTAAAAAAAAAAACAATTAGGGAACCTCCCCCTACAGACAAATAGAAAAAATGTGAGCAGGTCCAGGTGAATCACTATGCTTTGAGCAATGTATTATTAACCCTTGTGGTCAAAATGTTACTTACAAGTCAGCCTGAGTCAGACCTTTCTTAGGCATAAACACTGATATTTAATCTCTGTTAATTCAATATTTATATTTATGATCTCTATACAAATCGATTCATTTGTTAAAAAAAATTTTTTGGCTATGTCTGGTGGCACACACCTTTAATCCCAGCACTTGGGAGGCAAGAGCAGGCAGATCTCTGATTTTGAGGCTAGCCTAGTCTACAAGGAGTCCAGGACATCCAGGGCTACACAGAGAAACCTTGTCTCAAAAACAAAACAAACAAAACCTTTTGTTTCTAGTTAAATGATGTCGCCATAGTCTGGTGTGAGCATTCATTTTATGAATGACAAATCCTGATACCTAACTTATTCTTATATCCTTAAACCATCTATAGCTTACATTATGTAGGGCGAAAAGGTTATTTTTAACTAGTCTAACTTATTACTGAGTTCTGTTTCTCTAGGGCAGACCACTGTCCCCCTGTCTTGTAAGCTACATTTTCAAGAAGCTCTGAGCATATTGTAGAAGGAGGCCTCTGATCTGTTCTCAATTCTGCCCAGTGGGAGCTTGTCAGCTTCTAAGTTTACACTGTTTTGATTATTCTGTTTCTCAGTTTGCTTAGGGATAGATGTACCAAGAAGATCCTGGAGCCTTGGCCTCATAAAGACATTTCTAGTGCTTTTGTGTTTATCACAATCTCCAGGGCACAAGGAAGACTCCCAAATAGAACCAAATGCGATTATTTCTCTAAAATGCTTTCTGAGAGTTAAGTAGGCCTGGGTATTGAGGCCCAATGTGGATGATATATTCCTTATTTACCAAGGCAGAGTTCCTCCGTGAGTCTGGAGCTTGCCAATTCCTACTAGTCTAGATAGCAAGGTTGTCCTAGGGATCCTCTCTCTGCCTTCTAAGTGCCAGAATTGCAGGCGACCACCACACAAGCCTGTATTTTCATGTACGGTCTGAGGACACAAATCCCAAGTCATTATGCTTGTGTGGACTGGGCTTTATTCACTGAGCCCTCCACCAAGCCCTTCCATAGTTTTGGATGATCTTCAATTATTTTATTTTAGGTTTTTTTTTTTTCTCTTTTGAGATAGTGCTCTCTCTCTCTCTCTCTCTCTCTCTCTCTCTCTCTCTCACACACACACACACACACACATAAAACAAATTTATTTTAATGTATATGAGTACACTGTAGCTGTCTTCAGATATGCCAGAAGAGGACATTGAATTCCACTGAAAATGGTTGTGAGCCACAACGTGTTGTGTTTAATAAAAGACTTTATGTGGACTGTGGTCCAGGCAATTCTTCCATTCAAGATCCTCCTGCCTCAGCTCATTAATCTTTTGAGATGTTTTTTAAGTGGTTTTAGAGACAAGGTCCCATACAATCCAGATGATGTCATGTTGACCTTATTTTGTCTTCTGCTAGTTCGAGTAGAATGTATCATCATTCTTAGCAGATCATTCTTTAATTTGTTCCTGGCCTCTGTCTTCTGTTTGGAGACATTCTTTTATTACATTGAGTTTGGGGACCAAAGAGGGCCTTGGTGAGCTGTGCCCTCTCCTCAAACTATTATGCAATATGCCAGGAGATCCACAGAAGCAAACCAGAGACAAGAATAGCTTCAGAAAGTGATCTTTGTTCCTGAGATTTGCAGAACTGAAAAGTACGTTACTGCTAGGCGATGAGTAAGGAAGGGCCTCCATGTCTCCCCTGCCATCTCTCTCCTAGAGATACTGCCCTAAGTCAGCCTCTTGGCGAGATGGTGTGTAGAGTAGAAGTTGTCGGTGACAGCAATGTCAACGGCGAGGACCCGCAGAGGAGATAAGGAGTGGGTTGAGAAGGGAGTTTGGCATGGTGGTGGGAGAATCTTGCACCCTGACTGACTGGCAGTCAGAGTTCTTTATACAGAACTCAGGAGGCAGGAATAGATTCATGTCATTCCAAAACATAGACCATATCATTTTTGTCCCAGACACATGTTTTGACTTCCTCTTGGTCATAATTTTAGTTATCATTGATAAATCAACCATGACAGAACTTTTCTAAGAAGGGGAGGTCTTAATTCTTCATTTTCTTATCATTTATCCTCACCATTCTTTGTCCATCACTGTAAGCCCCTGTGGGGCAGAGATAACTCTAGCTATCTTTTTCTGGAGGGCCATATCATAAGTGGTTCCCCAACCTATATACCACATAATTGCTGGAGGGTTTAGTAGGAAGATGCTTTTGATCTGACCTGCTGCCAACTTCTCTAGCCCACCGAATCTTGTTTACCTTTTAAAGTTTATTTGGTTCATATTATCTTGTTTGTGAGTAAGCACAGGGGCAGATGCTCCAAGAGTGTCTTTGAGTGGAGCCTCATAAGTGATCTTTGGTGTCTTTTAGTGAGTCACAATCTCCTAGACATAAGAAAGACCTTCCATTGGGGCCAGATAAGGATATTTCTTAAAAGCAGGAGGGGTAATATTCTCACGGCTTCCTGGGGAAGCAGTAGTACTCCTGGAAGAAGGCACAAATGATTCATAAGAGATTTTCCATCAATCCAATATTCCTAAATTGTACAAATATTCAATGCTCTCAAGCATGCAACAAGTAGAGATCAAGGCCAAGAGTGGGAGAGACCACTGTGCCATGTGGCTCAACTTTGCCTGGTCTTGGTTAAGCATCTCTGCTGGTTTTTATGATTCTCCCAGTTCCCATTAGATATGGCTGTACCATGGTAGTGTGCTCAGTAGCCAGCTGAGCACAACAAAACTCTTTCTCCACCCCTGCCCTGCACTGATTCCCAGCTTGCCTTGGGTGTGGAGCACAGGAGACTGTATATAGTAACAGCCTGTCTCGATCCTCCTTTGAGGAAGTCTCTGTTGAGCTCCCCACAGTGCTTATTGTATGTGCCCCAAGTGCTCTGAGAACAGGGGGTGGGGTGGGATGGGGCACAGACAAGTTGGGGGGTGCTCTAAAAAGGTAAACTGGAGCTAATTATTTCAACTGGCATTTCTTGTAAGGATCCTATGAGATTAGCCCACCAATATTGTATTAGTTAAGATATATGTGTGTATGTGTGTGTATATATATAGTATTCTATAGTATATGAATATATATATATATATATATATATATATATATATATATAGTATTTTATAGACTATGGGACCATTGATGGGGGTGTGGGAGGGAGAGACTCTGCAGGACTGATTTAGGTTTCTCAGTAGCAGGAGGATCCACCTCTCAAGGATTGAACACTGACAGCTTCCTAGGAGCTCTTTATTGTTACACAAAAGGCACCTTTAGCCAGTCAGCTTCCGCACACCAACACTCCTTTTCTGAGCTAGGGGTTGTCTTCAAAGACCAGTCACCTAAGCAATTCTCAGCCATAGGAGACTTCCTGGTTTGCCAGGCACATCTGGAAACTAAGTTTTGCAAAGGCTCTGAGAATCCTTCAAAAAAAAAAAAAAAAAAAAAAAAAAAAAAAAAAAAAAAACCTATCAAATCACTCCAGATTCATGCCAGATACAACTGGTTCTACTAGCATTCATATATATGTATATATATATGTATGGATATATATTTGAGATATATATTTCACTCAAATGGGGATTTATCAGATTGGCTTACAGAGTGTGGTTCAGGCAGTTCACAAATAAACTAGGAATCAATAATTGTTCTGTCCATGGTGCTGGATGTCTCTATTCAGTCCCAGTCTGGTGCCCAAGCCCAGTATGGTTCCGGGAGAGCTGTTGGTCTACGTTGGAATCCTAAGGACCCTGGATTTGATACTGGCTGCAGCAACACAAGATGAACTTGCCAGCAAGAGTGAACACAGCTGGCAAAGAGCAGTTTCCTCTTCCATGTCCTTTTATGTGGCTGCCACCAGAAGGTGTGGCCTACATTTAGGGTGGATCTTCCCGTCTCAGATTTTAGCATTAAGAAAATCTCTTTCACACAAGCATCACTATCTGGTCAAGGTTTCCTTAGCTGAGTGGTGGTGAAGCGTACCTCGGGAGGCAGAGGCAGGCGGACCCCAGTTTGAGGACAGCCAGGACTACACAGAGAAACCCTGTTTGAAAAAAACAAACAACACCCCGCCTCCCCCCAAAAGAAAGAAAATTCATTTCTTTCATTTAGGAGTGCCTAGCAGTTGATATTTTGGAATATCTCAAATACTTATAAAGATCCTGACCCCTAAATTCACATTTATTTGCCCTGCAATGACAGCCCCTATGAGGCTTTGTGACATTCATCATTGTCATATTGTTTACCAACGTAACTCCACTGATTCCCTCCTTTTACTATTCAGCCTAGACACTGTTGGGTGCTGGGGAGCAGGCTAAGCCAGCCTCTGTAAGCAGAAGCCTCATAGTGATAAAAAACCAAAATCAGGATCCACATCAAATGTAAACGGAAAAGGAGCTATGTTAGGTCCTTGGTGTGTGTGTGTGTGTGTGTGTGTGTGTGTGTGTAGAACTCACTTCTTGCAAAGGTAATTAAGGGGTTGGCCTTGTACCAGTGAAAGGACCAACAGAGGGATTGCCAGAAGAGGGCTGATTATCTTCATTGTTAATTAATGCAGGAGGGCCTGGCCTGCTGTGGGTTGAACCAAACCTAGGCAGTGGTCCCGGTGAGAGGGGTTTAGGGCCAAGCATGGGCTGTCAATCCACATGTCCATGTTCTTCCCAAGAATGAACAAAGAAATGAATTGTTCAGACTAGATTTCCCAGGATGGGGTGGTACTCAAGGGGGTTCCCTTCTCTGAGTAAAAGGTAAGGGGGCAGCATGTGTGCATGTGTTTGTGTGTATAGGAACTTGTAAGGAAGTGATTGGGAAAGGGGGGCTGTGACAGGGATGTAAAGTAAATAAAAAATAAATTATTGGGGGGGGAAAATGACCAGAAGCAAAAGACCCAGAAAAAGGAAACAAGTTCACTGAAGCAGAAACCAAGTAGTTAAGTAGAATAAAGTTAAAAGAAAAAAAAAGAAAAAGAAAAAAAGAAAAAGGAGAGACTGATTATTAGATTCATTGATTTATTTAGCGGATTTACTTAAAGCACTGCTTGTACTGCCTGTTTGCCTTGCATGACTTCACTTGTACCTGGAACATAGCGACCCGCAGAAAGAGCTAAAACAATGGGTCGTTGCCCTTAACAACCCGCAGACTGCCACATCCACTCTTGTTCCCTTAACCTTGTGGTTTAGAATATAAAATGGGGATGCAAACGGGACCCGAGATAAAGCCTTTCAGGAGCTGCCCTGGCTTTGGTCCACTGCGACTCTAGTTGGTATCAGATTGCTTATTCCAGAAAGATTCCCACAGCAGCAAAAAAGCACTTGCAGGGGTAGGGTCCGGCTCCAAAGCTTCAGGTGCTCTTTAAGCTGGTCTCTCCTGGACCACTTCTTCCTTTGATCCCTTCCGATTTCATTTTCTTGGCTCAGACAGAATATATTTCCCCCAGCCCCCATGGATGCTATTGTTGGATGGAAATAGAAAAAAACAAACAAACAAACAAAAAACACCATGTTACAGTCCAAAGAATGGCCCTGATTGGTGAGTGGCCCTATTTGTTATGGGCACTCCAGTTGTGTGGAGGCTTAGCTCCTTCCTTGGTGGGAAGGACACCTTTCTCTGACCATTTTCCTGACTTTCTACCCTCTTACTAGCTCTTCTGGTCCTGGGTTAATCTGAAAGTTAGCTGACCTAGCCAGTCATGTTCCTCCATGGTTTCTGCTGAGTTCTTTCCCTGACTTCTATCAATAACAGACAAGGCCTGGACATGTCATCAGAAGACACTCCTCCCTCTGGTCTTGCTTTTTCCCCTTTGACAGGTCAACTCTGCATGGAATCAGATATATGGACTTATGGACTGAGCAACCAAACCAGGCTTCCTTCCGCTGTCCACTCCCTATCACAGACAGGGGTCTGCTCAAACCTGCCCTGCAAAGCTCCCCCTCCTAGACAACTCTCTTCCCCTCACACTGGCAGATTTTTCTCCAAAAGCTGTGACTATTACTACAAAAGAGCAGCTGGTGTGTGGACTGGGAAGGGGTGGTGGCAAAGGTAAGATCTATGCAGTTTCCTGGTGTACGTGTGCACACATCAGTATTTGGAGAAAGGCAAGAAAAAGGCTAGGGATCTCAAACATTTAAACAGCATACAAGCTTCCCAGAAAACACCATGCCTTCAGCCATTATTTGCTTTACGAGTTGCTTCTTGGGAGTCCATCAGCCCATTCTGCTATTGATGCCTTGACTCCGCTGGGGCGCCACCTTCTCAGCTTCACCCACCTTCCAAGCTGAGCCATCCACACCCCACTGGCCATGCCAACAGCTCTGCCTGGTATGAGCTCTCATTTGGATCTGAGGAATGGTAGCAGCAAAAGGGACTGCTGCTGTTGTTCTGGAGGCAGAGCTGTGGAAAGTGAGGCCATTCCTGTGTGGTAAGAAAGCCTCAGAGAAACCACAAAAAGCCAGCCCAGAAGGCCACACCCAGGGATAGGGATGGAGGAGCTGTGGCCCTGGCCCGAGTTACTCAGTTTTGGCAGCTCCCTGAGACTCTAATGGTGCTTTGGGTCTCTTGTCAAATGTAATGAGTCTTCTTTATGTTCGCTGTCTTCAGGTCATTCCACACACATCTGTTTAAACAACTAATTTCTTTTATTTTTATAAAATTGAGAAAATATATATTCTTTTACAATATTTCACAAAAATATACTTTCATGTCAACCAGATCCATTGTCATTGCTTTAATTTGCCATATAATATTCCTTTCTAGGACCATGTTTCATGTTAAAGAATATTCAATTTTTTCTCTATTACAAACATAGAATTGGTTTATATGTTAGGACTATTACTTTTGTAGGAGTAATTAAGTCCTGTTAGCACAGAGACTAGAATGCCTGAGGGACAGGGGGCTGGGTAGAGAACCACGTATTAAAATACTATTATTCACAAAATGTTTTATCCTTTGAGCTTTGAGCTCCGATCATTCTGCCCCACGAGTCCTGGGTGCGTTGGTGTGCACTAGTGATTACCCTAGTTGTTATCCGCACATCTGTGAGTGCTGGGAACGTGGCCAGGTAGGTTAGCGTGCTTCCTTCTCACAGTGGCTGGCTTAGCTCACCTTCTAATGGTGCCACAGAAATTACCTCTGAGAGCTCTCTGGGTACAGAGATTGTCCAGTGCCACCAGCGGGGACAACAGTAAACGGTTTCATTAGCTACACTTTCCTTTCTCTGTCTCCCTAGCACAGATGAGACAGAAGTCTGAACACTTGGTGTGTCCCAGACTCCTTTGCAACAGTGTTCTGCTAAGGGTCACATGACACGTCTCTGCATGGCAGCAGCAGCAACAGACAACCTGGGTACGGGGAAGAGCTGGAAGGAACACAGGAAGTCGGGGACTGCAGAGCCAGAGCTTCAGCGCCTATTCTGGGCAATGCTCCTTTTGGATGCTCCAGCATCCCATTGTGTGTGTGTGTGTGTGTGTGTGTGTGTGTGTGTGTGTGTGTGTGTGTATGCCTAAGAAACTATGTAGCACAGGTTGGCCTCAATCCTGTGACCCCTCTGCCTATCTCCACAATACATAGTGTACGTCACCATGCATAGATTTTTGTGGAATATTTTTTTTTTACTTTAAATCCTAAGTTCTCTTTCTGAAATACCTATAGTGGGTTTAACTCTTCTGATTGACCAAAGAGTGTGCCTTTCACACAGTCCTGAGAATCCAGTGGGAGCTGTGCTCCAGCTGTCAGTCTCTCGCAGTTGGACAGACTCTTCCAAGACCAGCGGCTGGGCTCCTATGACGAACACATGTGCTCCAGCGGAACACCTTGTGAATTCGGTGCCCAGCATGGAGAGGTATCCTATTTAAGTAGGGTCTATGGCCAATGCACAGCAGAGGTCCAAGGGAAGAGAGGCCAGTCTGAGGGAAGAGGAGGTGCAGTCACTGCCTCTCAGAGGTGCTGGAAGAGAGCAGAGTGACAGTCGTCAGGAGAGGCCGGCTCGGCTTTCTCACTTTACTGGGCACAGTGTTCTCTATTGCAATGGGGGCTGGCGGCTGCACTGCTTCAGTGGGAGCATCAGTGTAACTGCTTCCACACAACAGTACAGAAGTGTTCAGTCAGCTCACGCTTGTGCTTCTCACAATCACACTGACCTTAATGTGAACACTAACACTTTTAAAGGGGTGTGTGTCTGTGTGTGAACGTAAGCATGGATGTTCAGTGTACACACATATATGTGTATGTGGAGTCCAGAGGACAATTTCTGGTGGTGTTCCTCATGTGCTGTTTTGTTCATATCCTTTGTTTAGTGTGGTCCTGTGACGTCACCTATTCCCTGAAGATCCTCCTGTTTCCACAGACCAAAAGTGGGTAGCATGCATGTGGCACCATGCCTAGTTTTTTATGCATGCTGGGGATCTGACTGTAAGCAAGCACATGGCATGGCCTTTATTCAGCCCCAATGTGTTCTAATGCTCAGCCACGCATCACACCATTTGTCTGAGACAGGGTTTCTGTGCAGCCCAGACTATCCTGGAACTCACTCTGTAGACCAGGCTAGCTTCCAACTCAGAGTTCCACCTGCCTCTGCCTCCTGAGCGCTGGGAGTAAAGATGCACCCACCTGGCTACATCACATTATGTTTGTTTGTTTGGGGTTTTGTTTGTTCTTAGAAACAGGGTTTCTCTGTGTAGCCAAGGCTGTCTTACAACTTGCTCTCTAGACCAAGCTGGCTTCAAACTCAGAGATCCACCTGCCTTACCACACCATTCTTAATAGACATCAGGACTGAAGATCTTCCTGCCTGGTCAAATCTGGGCCACTCCCCCAAGGCCAGGTGCCCAGGGTAGTATCAGTGTGAGATGGTGGTTACTCATGGGAGTTGTTCAGGCAATGGGGGTGAGCCTTGAAAGGATTGTGGGACCCCTTGTTCTCTTTTGTTTCCTGGCTATGAGGTAAATGACTGCTGTCATGTGTGCTGCCTCCACAGGCAGAGCGACAGCACCAAGGCATGGACTGGAGCCACAAAAGAGCCAGAGACTCCTTTCTCATTCTCAAGTGAGGAACGTAGGCACTCTTTCGGAGAGGAGCTGACTGTCACACGTGCACACCTAACCTGACAGAACAGGACAGCAATCAGCGACCTGCACTCACCTGGGCTCCTCTGAGCCCCCTTCATCGCTGTCATCATCACAATAGAAGATGTCTTTGAACAGGAAGTCTTGTTTGGGAGTCGATGGTGTTTGGAGCTGGCTGTCTTTTTTCCTCTTCTTCTTGTCTAACTTTTCCTTCAGCAAAGGCAGACTGTTCTCATATAAGTAATCAATGATTTCTGCAGAAAAGGTCATTTTGGACATATTTGTGCAAGCTTCTAATTAAGGTCAGAGGTCACAGGACCTTAGTGACAATTGCCCCACACCTATTAGCACATAGAAGATCCAATTTATCTGGTGCACAGTCTCTGAAAAAAAAATCCTACCAGGCAGACATCATTTTTCTTCATCATCATCACCATCATCGTCACTATCCTCATTTTGGCACGGTATACACATATGTACACGTCTCTGTGTGTACATGTGTACAGCTGTACACACAAGAGCATATCTGTGTGGAGGCCAGAGGTTGATGTCAAGGGCTTCCTCGATTGCTCTCAACCTCAGTTCTCCAGACCAGGTAGCTTTGTAGATTGGCTAAAGTCTTTGTCTTTCCAGAACTGGCACTATAGGTGTGACTGCCACCACCCAGCTTCATATGTGCACACACAACTGCACAGTGAACACTAAGACTATTCCTCAGCTCCCTCTAGTCAACCTCTGCATAAGGACACTGAGACCTAATGGTATTAGTCATGGACTCAACAAGGAGGTGAGCTGGGTAGTGACGTCTGCACACTACAGAACTGTTTTAGGACATTCTTCAGGACAGGGTCCCTGTACATTGCTCCAGGAACACCACCTTTCTGAGGCAGCAGAGCACAGCACACTGCCCTGAGAACCTGTTAGAGCCCTGGACTCGGCCTCAAGGGGTAGCGACCCTGGAGACAGGTTCACATATGGCTTCTAGCTCACAGGGATTCTGCTGTCTCCGCCTCTTTAGTGCTGGGATCAGCCCACAGGGACAACACCATGCCCTTAACTAAACAAGAGTGTGTATACTGACCTGGAAAAGTCTTTTTCTGCCAAAAGGGAACACAGGCAGCTTTCAGCTTATAAAATTTTGCCTGAACAAAAGGTGGAGGGACATCCCTTTAGAAAGAAAAGGTAAGAAAAACATTGGTGAGCATGCTGTCTGTTTTTTTGGTGATAGTCTCATGTATTCTATACAAGCCAGTCAGAGATGACTCCTGTCTGCCAGCCTGAAATGCAGTCCTAGTAAGTCATGTATCTAGGGAACATTAGAGCAGAGTAGTCTCTATAGAGTAGACACCAGAATGAAGAACTGTTTTCTAGAAGTACTTTGACCCTGAAGAGATCTCTGTGGAAAACAGTGATTGTCTTCTGTTATCTGCAGTTGTTTTCTGAAGGAGCTTTAAGGCCTGTGCATGACTTTGGTCACAAGAGTCTTCGAACACCCAGAGTGTCCTGCATTGTTGAGTACTGCAAACAGTGAGCAATGGGAATTAAAGCTGAGGGCCGTGGTGTGCTCCTTCACGAAGCACACAGATTAGATTAGGGGCTTCCCTATGAGGAATTTGTTTTACCCAAAAAACGACTTTTGTGTAACAATCAATAAATATGCTCTGCTCTGCTCGGCTGTTCCAGGTTCAGTTCATCAAAGCTGGACCTCCGAGTTGCCTCAGAGCTGGATTATATTCTGGCATGACCCTCCTTCTTTGATTGTCCTGAGCAACTCAGAACACTGATAACCACCTCTACCTATAATGCTAGCATACAGGTGCGCACTACCGCAGCTTCAGAAGTTCAGACAGACAAAAACATAGACCCACCCCTCTGCACACAGACCCACCCCTTCCTGTTCTATGTGGTGCTGGGGACAGAACCCAGGGCTCTCCAATCATGGGCATGCTACCACAGCAGGCTATTCTGTATGTAACTCATCCCAAGTACACAGAGAGTTGATTCTACAGAATGTATTTCTAGAAGCAGAATTACTGACTTCCAAATGGAATCAAATGGATTTTACAAACCCTGTAGGTTGGCAAGGCAACTAAGCAGATGAATTCACTAAGAAAGAAAACACGCAGAAGAGGTGGACAAAGTTGAGTTAGGCTCCTCAGCTGTGACCAGTGTCTGAGGAGGAGGTGGTATTCAGAGGCCCATTTGTTCCTTTATCTGTCGCAACTTCTGATAAAGGTTAAAAACTACTAGGTGTTGTTGATAAAGCAGCTAAGAAAAGAAGACTTCTCAGGAAGCTGAAAACAAACTCAGAGAGCAACAGAAGAATAACAAAGAGAAGGGTGGAGAGTGGAGGGAGGAGGAAGGAGGGAGGGCTGCTCAGGGTCAGGCTGGCCAGAGTGGGAAGGGGGTAGGAGAGGGAGAGAGGGAGAGAATGCAATGGAGGAACCACCATCCAAAGACTGCCTTGGTCAGAGCTGGCCCTCTGAAAGGCAGTCCCCGGGGACCCTGCAGGTAGAGGAGAGAAGTGCAGGGCCACCTTGTGCTCTGCCACGGCCTGCAGGCCTCTTGCACAAACACTCTGGGAAAGGGACCCAGAGGTCCTGTCCTGTGGTCAGAGGGCTACTCACTGCTCCTTTTCATGCTTTTCTTATCCTGGACAATGTAACCTATTTTCTATTAAAAAAATAAATAAAACATAAAGTCAAACTGTGCTAGGCTACTTTTATGTTTGACACAAGCCAGAAACATTTTAGAAGAGAGAACCGCAACTTAGAAATGCCCCTAGCAGACTGGCCTATGGTCTAACACATGGAACAGGCTTTTGAATGTGGGAGAATGTGGGTGGTGTGTACAGAGTGTACATGGATCAGAAAACTCGTGAGGCTCAGGCTTGGCTGAGTGCCATAGGGCAGGCTGAGCAAGCAGTGTTCCTGGCCTCTGCATCAGCTCCTGCCTCCAACCCCTGCCCTGACTCCCCTCAGTGGTTGAGAACTCCAGGGACGGTGTAACACTTGTCAATCAGCAATAGCGTCCCACTGCTTCTGGATGTGGACTGCTAGCCCTAAAAGTTCCCCAGTTCTTGAAGTTAAGGGCAGAAAGATGGTGAGTTTGAGGCCAGCCTGGGCTACACAGCAAAGCAAAGTGAAGCACAAGGTGCAGAGATGACCCAGCGAGAGCCGGCGCTTTGTGCTGAGAACAGAGGTTCAAGTTTCCTCTACCATGTCTACCTCATCTTCTGAGACGGTCTGGAGCTCAGGGGGCATCCTCTGATTTCTGCCGACCCTTCCAGCTTTGATATACGATGAGACTGGACTCAGATCCTTGTGCTCTGGTGGCAAATACTATAGACTGAGATAGCTCTCCACCTCCCTGCACTCACTCACAATTCCACAGACGCCATGAATTTCCAGCCTGAAAGTTATCTCTGGGTGCCGCCACAGAGCTTGGTAAGCTGAAACTGAACCCTACAACCCACATGGGGAAGGAGAACCTGAGCCTCACAAGTCTTCTGATCCATGTACACACATGCACATACCCCCTCACACACAAGAACACACAATAAGAAAAGCATATTTTAAAATCTCTCATCATTAGATAAGCTTAATGTT
Source organism: Micromys minutus (assembly GCF_963924665.1). NCBI lineage: Eukaryota > Metazoa > Chordata > Mammalia > Rodentia > Muridae > Micromys > Micromys minutus. The sequence continues at coordinate 5,248,908 of NC_137982.1, read as the reverse complement.
AAAAAAGTGGTCTTACCCTATGGCACCAGCAAGATCTTCCCAATCTATTTCATTAGCATCATTCACATTTAGTTCATACAACCTGTAAGAAAAAATAAAAATTTCAAGGGATATCTACCTCCATAGGCTTCACAATCACTGAAAGGCCAAAGGCCTCCTCCCCATTCTCACAGAATTAAGAGATTCTCATGCCTCCACTTCCCTTGGGACTACTGTGATGAGGACTCTGCACAGACAGGAAACTCAGGACAAAACCATGCAAGTCACACCAATAGTGTCATTGTGGTACAGTGTAGAGGAATTTTAACCCAGCAAGGGATCTCATTCAAAGAGCTTCTGGGTCTGTGTGATCCAGCTGGAATTACACACCTTTAATCCTTCTGGCTGGAATACAGACGTGTCCTTAGTACATACCTTTAATCCCAAACAGTGAAGGTAAATTAGTTGTAGAGGGAAGCAGCCATGTTTGAAAGTGAAATCTAACTGAGGAGCAGACAAAGTGAAGAATGAGAGAAAGATTTGACAGTGAGATAGAATATGCCCAACTCTCACGAGAGGAAAGACAGGCAATTTAAGAGAGCAGCATGGGAGGGGGGATGGGGGGAGGGGGGATGGGAGGTATGGGGGGACAGGGAGGGGTGCATGGAGGGGAGGAAACGGTGAGAGGAAGAGAAGGAGGCGGCAATTTTACAAGGATAGTTTTAGAGAGACAGGCTGCAGGTGAAGACAGAATGATGCAGAGAACAAGGAAGAGACAGGAGATTAGAACAGATTGCTAGAGTACCTTTGAGGCCAAGCAGAGTAATTCAGTCAGAAGCCAAGAGAAGCCTGCTTGAATTGGTCAGCGTGAAGAGGAATTTGGGCCAGAACAACCGAGTTGAAATAGCCAGCCAGAGTTTAGAAAGAGCTAGAAATGGTGACTTTATTTAGGAACAAGCCTCCAAGATGACAATTACATATGGCAAATAAAAGTTACATTTATAGTACAGTGGAGTTGTCTAATTTTTCCTTCAGGGACCAAGTCTACAGACTGAACTAGCACCCTGACTGAGTACACAGTATGGCTGCCATGTACTGTCCAAGAACATTGGGCGACAGATCTCTTTATCAGCCTCTTTCAGAGTTGGTCAACTAAGGATCAGAAAGGCAGGTCATCACCCCGTGACACATGTGGAAGAAGGGTGCAAGCAATGGCATCCTAGTATCTGGACTAACAGGTTCACACAGCACCCATCCCTATTTTGGTACCTTTCAATAAGGGTTATTTTCGCCTGTAGAGCATTGATCCCACGGTACACAAACCCACCATGGGTCATCCTTTTGGTAAGAATCTCTGTCCTATTAAGAAAAAGAAAAGCACAGTTTAATTTTAGTTTTAAAAGTACAACTTTCCAGGGATGGAGAGATGGCTCAACAGTTAAGAGTATTGACTGTTCTAGAGATCCTGAGTGCAATTCCCAGCAAGCAAATGGAGGCTCACAACCATCTGTAATGAGATCTGATGCCCTCTTCTGGTGTGTTTGAAGACAGGTATAGTGTGTACTCATATACATAAAATAAATACATCTTAAAAAGGGGGAGGGGTGCTGGAGAGATGACTCAGTAGTTAAGAGCACTGACTGCTCTTCCAGAGGTCCTGAGTTCAAATCCCAGAAACCACATGGTGGGCTCACAACCATCTGTAATGGGATCTGATGCCCTCCTCTGGTGTGTCTGAAGACAGTGAGAGTGTGCACATATATAGAATAAATATTCTTTTAAAAAAGTATAACTTTCCTATTTTTATCACATAAAAGGCTCTCATTCACTGGACAATCAATAAATGAATAAAGTGGTCATCACTGTTGAATGTGGATAATGGGCATAAAAGGTCTATTTTATGGTATAAAATTTTTGTCAGGGAAATTTTTTTTCAAATCGATAAAATGACAATTTTTAGTTTTCCTCACAAAGACTGCTGAAAAACCGTTACTAGTTCTATAAAAGTGGAATGGTTCAATTGAAGAACACAGTATGTTTATCAATACTATTTTCATGATGCAGCTTCAAAACATCAGCGTGCTGGCTTCCCATACAATGGAGTGTATCAAGGGTAAGTCACACATTCCGGCTGTCATCCCTTCCTTCTTGCCTCCATGTTTTCTCTTCAGCTCCTCTGCTGACTCACTGGCTGTGCTTTGCGATATCGTATTAGTGGAGATTAGATGCTTTTAGACCTAATTAACTGTGAACTAATGAGAACATTCTGAACCGACGGTGCTGCAGGAAGTGAAGCTTTTACACTGGTGGGCGTCTGTGCTGTAAGACCCTGCACCAGGAGGGACACTGCCATCCCCACTTGACTTAAACACACAGGTATGTGGAGTGAGTGGGCTAGGTGTGGGTGGAATATGTCTGCTAGCAACAGAGCTGACCCTGGAACTGTCCCCTGCTGCTGCTGAGAGCACTCCTGTTACAACTGCCACTTCTTCCATGTACATGCTTTCCCCCACCTTCCCTCTCTCCCCTCCTCCTCTGCTGGCTTTCGATCAATGTCTCCCTCTGTGGCCTGTGTTGGCCTTGAACCCCTAAACCCCCTGCTGCCTTCAGCCTCCCGAGTGCTGGGATGGCAGGATTGTAATACCACATACAGCACACAGCTAATTCACACTGCTCTCCCAGCCTGGGTCTGAATCCCAGAACAAAACCATAACAAAGCACCCAAAAATCCCAAGCAAAGTTGAAAGTTGTGTGGACAGTGTAACCCATGGGTCTACTTTTAATGTAAGTATTGTACTTTAATAAATTGTACCCTCATCTGGAAGGTGGGGTCACTGAGTACTGTGGACAGTGTGGGTCCAGACTATGAGGAGCCACTGCTTTCTTCAGCTTAAAGCTATAGAAAGGTGTAGTCAAGAGTTACAAGTCCAGCTAGTCTACTGCTCAAGCTGGTCCCAAACTTGAGATCCTTCTGCCTCAACCCCTTGGGTACTGGATTCACAGATGTGCACTACCAAGCCTGTCTTTAAGTTCCGAATGAAGAAGACATAAACCCCTGCACAGAGGCTGCTGCACACAGGCACACTGTCAAACAAGGCACATCAGGCAAAGGAGGTGCAGCGGGCACTGGAGCGTTCCTGACACTGTGTGTTGTGCATGCTACTGTGTGCACCTCTTGCCCAGGCCAGAGACTGAGAGCCCTACTGCAGCGTACACAGGAAGCCTCACACTTACCACTTACTTTTGCACTGCATCCAGTTCCTGGTCTCCACTCTAGCTTCCACCTCCACCCATGATATGCCCTTGTAAAGTTTTTCACGGACAATTGACATGCGACCTTCAGGGTTTTTCTGGAGTCTAGAATCCAGTTCTTTTAACTCCTGGGGAGACATCTTCTTTAGGATCACATCCTCCACAGCCTTGATCAGCCTCTGGGTTTCTGCCTTACTCCAAGTACCATGGTTTCTATCTGCAGACATAAAAGGATGATCTTATATCACAGTTGCTCATTTATTTGCTTCCAAGCACACTGATGTAGGAATAATAAATCAGGCACTTTGCAGAAAATGGGCAAAGCTCAACCAAACAAACTGAAAATAACTGACAATAGTTTACTTTTTTTGTTGTTTTTTTTGAGGCAGGGTCTCTCTATGTAGCCCTGGCTGTCTTAGAACTCACTATGTAGACCAGGCTGGCCTCACACTCACAGAGATACACCTGCCTCTGTCTCCCGTATGCTGGGAGTGTGCCACTCTACACAGTTTAAGGCCCAACATTCTGGGGCAAAGTGGCTCACATCTCACCCCCTCGGGCTCCCATCCGGCCAACTTCTGGAAGGAATGGCATGAGCAGTAGTTCATGCTGCAGGGTATGGACTGACGCATGGTCAGTGCACACAGAAAAGTCAAATCGACCGGCATAGAGAGGGTCTTACAAAGGAGCACTCACTGAGAGGGGACCACAGAGGCCTCTATACACTGGCTTATTTCACAGAAAGGTACTTACCACCACCAATCTGAGAGAACTTGAGGGCAACTGAGAGGCTGCTTCGAGCTACCATGGCTCCAATCTTTTTCCAGTCATTTCCATGGAGGGAATGGTAAGCCTTCAGTTTTTTAGTGTCTTCCTCATTATACCTGAGAGCAGGAAAATGATTGCTAGGTTCAATGAAGTCCAACGCTAGAAATGGCATCTCGTAGCAGAACCTTGAAAAAGCTAACGACAGCACTAAAGAAAGCCATGTCCCTCAACCCATGGCTGGAGCCCCTCCCACCCATGGCTGGAGCCCCTCACTGCCTGTCTGT